>NW_012098888.1:255778-266163 GCF_000951045.1 Mandrillus leucophaeus | reverse complement strand
CTATCACAAGAACAGAAAACCAAACACCGCATGTTCTCACTCATAGGTGGGAACTGAACAATGAGATCACTTGGACACAGGAAGGGGAACATCACACACTGGGTCCTATTGTGGGGAGAGGGGTGGAAGTAGGGGGGAGGGATAGCATTAAGAGATATACCTAATGTAAATGATGTAACAAACCTGCACGTTGTGCACATGTACCCTAGAACTTAAAGTATAATAATTTAAAAAAAAATTAAGATGGGTTTTTCTATTGCTATAAAAAATGTTGTTTGGATTTTGATAGGATTGCAAAAAATCTATACTTTTATTTGATAATATTGTCACCTTAACAATGAGTCTTTCAATCCATGGATTGAAACACAGAATGTGTTTCCATTTATGTATGCCTTCCTCAATTTCTTTCAGCAATGTTTTGGCCTTTTTTGTGTGCAAGTCTTTAACCTTCTTGCTTAAATTGATTGCTACATATTTTATTATTTTTAATGCTACTGTAAATTTAATTGTTTTTAATTTCCTTTTTGGACCATCGATTGCTAGTGTATAGAAGATGACTGATTCTTTCATGTTGATTTTGTATCCTACAACTTTGCTTAATTTCCTTATTAGCTCTAATAGTTGCTTTGTGGAACCCTTAGAGTCTATGTATAAGATCATGTCATCTTCAAACAAAAATAACTCTACTTCTTCCTTTCTAGTTTATATCCCTTTTATTTATTTTTCTTGCCTAATTGCTATGTGGCTTCCAATACTCTGATGAATAGAAATGGCAAAATAGAGCATTCTTGTTCCTAGTTTTAGGGGAAAGCTCTCAGTCTTTCATCAAGTAGTATGATGTTAGTTGTGAGTTTTCATAGATGGCCTTTACCATGTTGAGAAAGTGGCCTTCTAGTCCTAGTTTACTGAATGTAAAGGAGTTTAATTTTACCAAATGCCTTTTTAGCATCAATTAAGATAATCATGTTGTTTTTTATCCTATGCTCTATTATGTATAGTTCAATTCCAGTGTACACATATGAACATTTCAGAAGCATTAGCCTGTTGCCCTGTTAACTTATACCACTGTAGGAATGAAGTGAACAACAAGCATGCAGTATTTACCGCAGTGTCTTTTGCGTTTAGCCTCACAGTCCCCATTCATTTCCAAAGTTACTTAGGTTAGCACCTTTTTCTCTTACCTCCGTTACTGAGGTCACTTTATACACTTGTAATAGATGTCTTCTTTGTCATAGTCTACTTTCCACCCTGGGATCTGCTGATATTTTAAAAATTAATTCCTCCTCAATGATTTTTTAAAAATTTGTATACATTGAGTCTCATTCTCGATGCTGTTAAAGTTCTAAGGTGTTATTTTAAAAAATGCATAATGTTATGTTTTTACCAACATAGCATCACACAGAATAGTTTCTCTGCCTTAAAAAAATCCCCTGTGTTGCATCTGTTCAACCCTCTCTTCTCCTTAAACTGGTGGCACCCACTTATCTGTTTACTGTCTCTATAGTTTTGTCTTTTCCAGGGTACCATATAAATGGAATAATAAAGAAAGTAGCCTTTTCAAAGACTGACTTTTTTCACCTAACAACATGCACTTAACATTTATCTGCCTCTTTGTATGGCTTGAAATCTCATTCCTTTTCATTGTTGAATAGTACATGTATATAGATAGAACCACATGTATGGATATACCACAGTCTGATTATCCATTTACCTGTTGAGTCTTAGTGCTTTCAGTATTAATAAAGGTGCTATAAATATTCAAGTACTTGTTTTTATGTTTTCAAATCATTTAGATGAATACCTAGGAGTGTCATTGCTGGATCTTATGATAAGACTTTGTCTAGCTTTGTAAGAAAGTGCCAAACTGTCTTCCACTGAGCCTGGGCAATGAATGAGAGTTTCTGTTGCTCTGCATTCTCACTAGCAATTAGTATTGTCAGGGTTCTTTTTTTAAACTTACATTTTTAGTGAACAACACTAAAAGCATTTTTTTCTCAATGCACATAGAACATTTTTCAGGATGGATTATATGTTAGGCCACAAAAAAGTCTCAATAAATTTGAAAAGATTGAAATGATGTAAGGTATATTTCCCAATTATAATAGAATAGAACTACAAATCAATCACAGAATGAATCTGGAAAATTCACAAATTTGTAGGAATTAACTGGCACACTCTTAAACAAACAATGGGTCAAAGAAGAAATCACAAAATAATTAGAAAATACCTAGAGGCAAATAAAAATAAAAACACAACAAAAACTTATAGGATGAGGTAAAGCAGAGATAAGAAGGAAATTTACAGCTGTAATTAACTACACTGAAAAAGAAGAAAGATCTTAAGTCAATAACCTAACTTTATACCTTAAGAAACTAGAGGAAAAGAAGCAAACAGAATCCAAAACTAACAGAAGAAAAAAATACTAGATGGTAGAGAGGAGATAAATAAAATAGAAATAGAAAAACAACAGAGAAAATCAACAAAACCAAGTACTGATTATTGGAAAATATTAACAAAGTTGACAAATCTTTACCTACATTGACTAAGGAAAAAAAAAGAGGAAAACTCAAGCTACTAAAATCAGTAATTGAAGTGGGAATCTTACTACCAATTTTATGGAAATAAAAATAATTAGAAGAGAGTACTATGAACAATTGTACACTAACAAATTGGATAACCTAGACACATTCCTAGAAACACACAACCTACCAAGACGTACTCAGGAAGAAAGAGAAAATACGAACAACTCAGTTAGCAAAGAGATTTAATCAGTAATCAAAAACCAGCCAACCAAGAAAAGCCGAAGACAAGATGGTTTCACAGGCTAAGTCTATCAAATATTTAAAAGGATTAATTAGTTAACTAGTCCTTCTCAATTATTATCTAACTCTTCCAAAATGTTGTGGAAGAGAGAATAATTCTTAACTCATTCTACAAGGCAGCATTATCATGATACCAAAGCCAGACAAAGACACTACAAGAAATGAAAACTATATACCAATATACCTTAAGAATATTGATAGGAAAGAGCAATCCATACTTGGCAGTATATTAAGCAGCATATTTAAAGGATTATGCACCATGGCCAAATGTAATTTATTCCTAGAGTACAAGGATGGTTCAATATACAAAAATCAACCAATGTGGTATACCACATTACAGGTTGAGTGTTCCTTATTTGAAATGTTTGGAACCAGAAGTATTTTGAAATTTTGAATTTTTTTTTTTTTTGGAATTTTGGAATATATGCCCTACATTTATGGGTCAAGATCCCAAATCTGAAGACCAAAAATTCAAATGTTCCAATGAACATTTTCTTGGAGTGTCATGTTGATGATAACAAAATGGAGTTTTGAATGTTTGGATTTGCGATGCCCAACCTGTATCATGTAAACGGATGATGAAGGGTGAGAGCTAAGTTTGTTATTGTTAGTGTAGGAGGTGTGGCAAAGGGCAAAAGCTAGAATAATTCATACGGTAATGGAGCATAATTGGAGACATGAGGATGAATTTGTGTTTATTTTCGTATACAGATGAAAACATTTAGAAATATTTAATGATATCTATGTAAGTGAGTCAGTATACATATATTTTCTTGCTCTGGTAACTGAGAAGACCTAGAAGCAATGACATCCCAGTAGCAGTGAGCACACTCAGTGACCAGCTCTTGCTTTCTACCAGGAATCTTTGAAGAAATGGCTGATTCTAGGATGGAGGCAGGAAATACACCAGATGAGCCTGGGTCACCTTGTAGTGACAGAAAGTAAGGAAATGCTTTTAAAAAATAAAATGATGGGGTTATGTCAAAGGAACCCACAAGACAATGGAAAAAGCTGTCAATGGCCAAAGGTGGAACGATCTGAGCGACAAACTAAATAACGTAGTATTTATGTATATGACCCAGCATATAAAATAAATATCTAAGAATCCATACTGATATAAATAAATGATTGAATAAATAAATGAATAAATGTGGAGCAACAGACAAATCTCTTACTCTGAAAAATTCCCATAATTTATGTAGATACTTCAGCTCAAGAAGAGGGAGTGAATACAAGTCTCCACCCTTTATGTATGGACTATGGTAGTGACTTCCTTCCAAAGAGTAACCACCGCCTAGAAATGAGGAAGTCAGAGGAACCTTACAGTGGAGGATTCTGACAAATACCACCTGAGCCAGGTGATCAAGACCAACATAAACAGCACGTCATGTGATAGTACTTATCGTTGATACGAAGTGATAAGAATTGCACTTTTGCATGTGATCGTATTTATCCTTGATATGATGTGATAAGAAGTGCACTTTTGTATGTTTCCTCCCAATAATCCAAAGCTCAGTCTAAGCATGAAAAAAAATCAGACAAATTCCATGTAGGAGAATAGCCTGTGGCATGGCAAAAGTGATACCATCTTCAAGCAAAATTCCACATCCCAAGGTGCTCTGCAGCAAGATCTTTAAACAATATCTGCAGCATAGATAACCCCTCATAAAGATGTTTATCTAGGCTGGGTGCAGTGGCACATGCCTATAATCCCAGCACTTTCAGAGGCCGAGGCCAGTGGATCACCTGAGGTCAGGAGTTCAAGGCCAGCTGGGCCAACATGGTGAAACCCCGTCTCTACGAATAATACAAAAATCAGCCAGGCATGGTCGTGCATGCCTGTAGTCCCAGCTACTCAGGAGGCTGAAGCAGGAGAATCGCTTGAACCTGGGAGGCAGAGCTTGCAGTGAGCTGAGATCACACCATTGCATTCCAGCCTAAGCAACATAGTGAAACTCCATCATTTAAAAAAAAAAAAAAAGTTTATCTAACTTCCCTGTGGTTGTGAGTTTATCAAGGAAGTCTGAAGACATGACCAGCTGCCCATGTTTTATCCTAAAAGCTTGCTGTATAAAGGATACTTTCTGGAGGGCAGGAGTGGAGATCCACCATCTTGCAGCTGCCTAAGACATGGTTTCTGCTTGTAAATCTCTATTAAGCATTTCCTTCTGAGAAACTAGATTTGTCAGCTTCTTTCTTCAGCTTCTCAGTTCCTTTAGCCTTGTGGGGATATGTGTGCATAGATTTGATCACTGCAGAACATTCCAATTAAAGGACATTCTACAAAAGAGCAGACCAGTATTTTGCAACACTGTCAAGGTCATCAAAAACAAGGAATATATGAGAAATCGTCACAGCCAAGAGGAGCCTAAGAAGACATGACAACTAAGTATTATTTCTGAATGAGATTCCGGAACAGAAAAAGACACTAGTTAAAAACTAAGGAGATGTGGAGAAAGTATAGACTTCAGTTAATAATCATACATCAAATTTGGTTCATTAATTGTGATAAATGTACCATATTAATGGGAGATATTAAGAATAAAGGAAGCTGGGTATGGGATAGATGAGAATTTTGCAACTTTTCTGTAAGCCTGAAACCGTTATAATGTAAACAGTTTATTTAAATACATCTTTATGCATTTTGGGCACATACACAAAATATTCCAGATTTAAAGAAGGAGGCAGGTGAAAACTGGCAGCAAGCATAAGAATCCCAGGATAAATAGAATTTCCCAGTATTTTGGCCCCTTCTCTTTCCCTTTGCGCAGATTGGCTATCCTCACCACCTGTCCATACTCACTATTTGTTGCATGCCATAAACAGGCAGGTGAAATGGTCGTTATTCCTTTATCCAGTCTGGTCCCACTGACATATCTGACTTTCATTTTAAATGCATCATCCCAGAGCATCTCAGGTGATTTTGACTGTAGATAAGGCACACTGATGACACAGATATGTGGCAGCTACATGCCCTGATGGTGGGCTGGGTACGATGGGGAATCCATAGTATGTGAAGGTGCCTGGGCCAGATCAATCCCAGAGGGGCCCAGAGGACGTTTCCACTCCTTACAGAGAGGTGAAGGATTGATGTGGCCATAGTCTTACTGCTTAATTTCACCAACTCCCCCAAAGGTGGGAGAACAGACGCAACTCATATGAAGGCAGACGGGCACAGGATGTTATGTTTCCCCTAAATTCCAACAAGTCTCTTCTAGTAAATCTGAGCCCCATGAGAGAGGCCCCCAGGATAGGTCTAAGATGCCATAATTTCACCTGGTCTAAAGTGCATTTTCCCTTCAATCATCTCTTAAGGTTTAATGATGTAAAGGCACTAAGAGGGGATTTCTAGCCATAAATGTTTCATCACCAACATTTTAGGAGAAATACAACAGGTTCCAATTCTTCTGGTGGAAGTTGATAACCCTGAGAAATAGCTTCAACTCTGCTTAAGCCATTCTCAAACACAATCTGCTCCTTCTTCCCCTGCTTCCTCGATGTGTATCTCTATTATAGCACACTGTCCGTCAGACCATGTTCTTGGCGTTCAGTGTCTTGAGGACTCTGATTTATTCACTTTGCCTTCCCACACCAGCTCTGAGAGGGTGGCTGCTGACTGTGAAGGCAGAGTGAGCTAAGTCCTGCTGTCTCTCAGGAGCTTGAGCCTGATGCTAAGGGATGAGAGTGCATTGATCATGACCTATGGGTTGTCAGACAGCACTACAAGGTGCAAACGGCTTGCACCAGATTGACTTATTCGGGGCATATGCTGTTTTTGGCATCCCTGATCCTGCAGCAGAGAAATCTTCAGAGCATCTCATTTGAAGAGACACTGCTGCAGGATGAGGCCATATGACATTCCCAGGGAGAGAAGATCGCATCAAACTACAGTGTGGGCTTATGAAAAGTCCCTTTTCTCCCCAGGCTTGACGGGAAGGCAGAGTTATTGCTAAATCAGACCATAGATCAGGATGCTGACATCCCAATGGGAATGTCAGCATCCTGAGGAATATTTCCTACTCTGTAGCCAAGGAAATGATGCTGTTAGCCTTTTCTTGGAGAGGAGACATTTTGAAGGATTTGCCCAAATGCATGGCTGAGCCATTCTTGCCACTGTGCCCTTTGATTAGTTTGTACTCCTCCACCCCAGGTGGGACTCTCTCCTTCTATGAGTTATTAAGGAGAATTAAGCATTCAAGGTGCTTTTGAACCAAACTTTCTGTGTTATTACTGTCCCTGAAGAGCAGCATTAACACAGAAAGCTTCCTTCCAAAAGAGAGACATCATCTTCCTCTCAGGTTGAAAGAAAATGTAGGGGCGAGGAAGAAGGGTTCGCCATCATAAGCAGTATTACCTAACACAATAGCTTCTCTCTTTGTATCCCCCGTGTGCCTATACATAATCAATTTAGATTTATTAAATCAGATACAACAGTTTATGTCAATGCAAAGTGAACACATTATTTGGTTTTGAGCAGGCACAGACCTTCCCTCCTGGAGTGTCATATCTCCTTTGACATTCCATTGCGCTCTTCAAGAAGGAATGGGAAGGAAGGTTATCATAGCACCGGGGGGCTGTTTCAAAGTGGCGCCTGAAGATTTTGCTGTGCCATTTCCATTAACAGTGATGACAGGCATGTAATGAAGTCCCTGCTTGCTGTGCTGCCAATTTCCTGCGGAGCCTACGGTGGGAATGGGAATTGCAGAGTGAGTCTGACATTTATCACATACAGGGCAATGTGTGAATCCCTATCGGTTAGAAGAATTTCTGATGAAAGCAGAAAGGGATGATGGTCACCGGGATGGAGCCTCCCGTTCTGACCTTCAGGGATCTTCAGTCCAGAGCCAGTTTCTGTCTTTTAAGGAAAAAGAAGAGAGAAAAGACCAATGCCCGGGGCTCTCTGCCTGGGCTTCTTGGTGTCTCCATTGAAGGAAACCTGAGAACAGCAGGGAGGGTGAGGGTTCTCAGGGAACGGCCCATCACAGCTGATGCTTCCGGAGTCAGGAGCCTGTCTGACCAGGACAGGAGGTGACCACCCACTGCAGTCCTTAACAACCTTCTCATATACCTGTTGTCACCACTGAGCCAGGCACGTGCTCATCACAGGAGTTTCCTGCATCCTCTCCCATGGTCTCCATTCTGTAACGAGTTCTCCCTCCTCTCTCAATCCTCATACTAAGTCAAAAGGTCTCTGCTTTCATAGTCCATCTTTTCCTTTCCCTCTAGACCTGGCTACAAAATGCTTTCCCTTTTTTACAGATTTGCAAAAAAGTAATGAAAGCAATCCTAGCCATCTATTACATATGAGGATTCCTGCCCTGTCAGGAACCACTGAGAGTTATGGGTGGTTTGTCATCTCCACTGCCCCAGCAATCTTTCATCAATTACAAATATGATGGAGAAACTGACGTTCTCAGGCTTATGCCAATCCCCTGGCTAACCTGGTGCAAGTACAAGTCTGGGGAAGAAACTGCCCCAGTGCAGGGTTGGCCCGTGGAGACAGCAACACCAAGACCACCACGAAATTACCACGTCCTGGAGGATGGCTTTGTCTGAAGAGTCTGCTGTTGCATAGTTGCACCATCTGCCCAGGCCGACGCAGACACACTGGGCCTCTCTGCCCCCAAACCTGCCCTTGCCCTTCTAGGGTTCTGTTCTCTAAGGAAGGAGTGCTCTCAGGTCCAGCACACTCAAGGACAGGCTTACCCAGGCTGTCGTTGTCCTGGGTGCAAAAGGAAAAATGGGCTTCTCACCTCGCCTTGGTTACATCTCTGCATGTCAGGCCACAGCAGTGACCTCCAGGGAACAATTTCCTGCGAAGTAACTTGTTACTGAGTGCTGAGGAGGCCAACATTCCTGCTTCACTCCTCTGCTATGCTTTAGCCAGAATACCCTTTCCCATTCTAGTCCGTGGCATCCTAGATCCCACCAAGTGCTTTTGAGTAAACCGCCATTTCTATCTTGAAGGTCTTTCCTCCTCTTTTCCACCGGACACACTCTTCCTTCAAAATCTTGTTTGGCCAATAATCCCTCTATAAAGACTCTCGGCATTCTTCCTCCAGATCACATCTCCCAGACGGAGGAGCTGCCCCTCATGGCATCTCCCAGTCTAGATGTGCTTGGACCATACTCCCAAACTAACACCTGCTCCAGCATGAAACTGCACCACTTCCTACTTTCATTGCCTGCACCATCACACACGACACAGTCACTATGATGATCTGTGACAGGCACTGGGCCACATGCCCGCCTTGTGTAGGGCTCCCTGCTAGGGACTCATTTTAGAAAGTGGGAACCAAAAACAGTGTAACTCCCAGCCCCATCTAAACTCTGCTGAGCATCCTTCCCTGTTCCTCTGTTAAAAAATCATACTAAAAAATAAAATAAAAAAGCAGAAGTTGCTCAGGAACTTGCTCCAGGAAATACAGACTCCTGGGAGGCAGGACTGTCAGCCGGCTGAAACACGTTACTTAGCTCTGCCACCCAGGCTCACTGCAGGCCCTCCACTTGCCATCAATTCAAAGCTACTCTGTCCTTCCCTCTGCCTGATCCCAATCAGCCCTAGCCTGAATCCTCCCCCATTTTCCTCTTTCTGCTTTGACTTCGTCAAGAGAGTGCTCTCCCTTATTGCAACTAGGTTTAATAAATTAGCTGTACCTGATCAACAGTTTTTCTAGAAGTCTCTTAAGAGGATACTATGCAAAAAATGTTCAGAATCCTGTTCCCCGTCAAACAGCTGTTAAGGGGCAGAGCCAAGCCCTGTCAAATCCATGTCTGTGTGATGCAGAGGCAATAGCCTTTCTTTCAAATGGACATGAGTGTCCCTTTGTGTGTTTAATGGCACATGCATGTGCTCCACCGATCTACACGGCCCTGAAAGATCACAGCAGCATCCCCAGAACCAAGTCTCACTACAGCGTGTCCTTCTGAGTATGTGCGGGTGACAGCGGTGTGAACAGCAGCCGAAGAGTCCTGGGACTTCTGCCCCTTGTCAAATGATCAGACATGCCTCTAACCTACTCGTTGTTAGCAAAATAACCCAAGTAATATCCTGAGCTCCTGTGATACTAGGGAGGAGGATAAACACGAGGATCCTGGAGGTACCAGCTCCATCCAGCCCTTGCTCCTCAGGAAGTCACTGAGAGTCAAAACAGGAAAACTGATGGAAAGGAAAAGTTCCATAAGAGCGCCAGACAAGGTATGGTAGTAATTAAACGTGTGGATTCAGCTGACGCCCGGTCTTGCCATTTTATTTTATTTATTTATTTATTTACTTACTTATTTTTTTGAGACGGAGTCTCGCCCTGTTGCCAGATTGGAGTGCGGTGGCGCGATCTCGGCTTACTGCAACCTCCACCTCCTGCATTCAAGCAATTCTCTTGCCTCAGCCTCCTGAGTAGCTGGGACTACAGGCGCCCACCACCACGCCTGGCTAATTTTTGTATTTTTAGTAGAGATGGGGTTTCACTGTGTTAGCCAGGATGGTCTCCATCTCCTGACTTCATGATTCGCCCGCCTTGGCCTCCCAAAGTGCTGGGATTACAGGCGTGAGCCACCGCGCCC
>NW_012098888.1:246615-250783 GCF_000951045.1 Mandrillus leucophaeus | reverse complement strand
CTTCTGGGCAGTCCAGAGAGCGGGTGAGGAAGGCAGGGAGGATGGAATCGAAGGCCACTGAGTGGCGGGAGTCTCCCCATAGCCACAATTGCTTCAGTAAGTTCTACCACACTCAGGGGTGCTCTGTGGCAGCGGAGGGGCTCTCACGGAAGACTGTCCGTAGCAGCCTCCTCACCAGTGGGCTGTCCCTCCCTGAAGTCATGCTCGGCCTAAGTCAAGAGCCTTCTACAAACTCAGGCCCTTTCATTCTTCCCATACAGAGCCATTTTGTTTCCTAGGGTTTTGAGCAAACATTTAATAGCTCCATTCTTTGTTCATTGTTCTTCAAAAGTAGAGAACAAAAAGCGCCTGCTCTGTGGACCCTCCAGGCCTGGATCCATTCAGTCAGAACAGCATACGGCTGTCCCCAGGGCCAGGTGCTGGAATGCACAATGAATTAGGCCATGTGCGCCTTTGCTCATGGGCCTAAGAGGTTAATAGATGGAGGCCTCTTAAAATGCACAAGATAGAGCCATCATTCCCTGAGAGATGGTGTTTTGTGTTAGAAACAGGCATCCTGACATTTGTAGGGTTCAGGGCAAGCACACAGGGAGGTTCAGGAACCATATGTCCAAATAGTTTAAAATGCTAAGTCAAGTTAATAAACTGCTGAGCAATTTGTGTTCTACCTTTCGTCTTTAACGAGTATTCCTTCATAACAACCTGGAATATGAGATTCAAATTTAAAATTCTTGGACTCCTCAGAGATCTGAGCCAGAAGAGAGCAGCAGGGTGAACACCAGCGATTGGTCCCGTCTGCCCTGAGGCTCAGCTTGACTGATCCTCTCCCCACACCGGCACTGTCCTCCACCATGGGGCTGGGCTCCTGCAGGGAAGACACTTGAATCTGCCTGTCCAAGCTCCACGCACACCCTCTGCATCACTCAACTCCTGCCCCAGTCAGGGATCAGGTGCACACTTGCACTCTTTGGTGTCAGAGGCAACCTTCAGGAGGACAGGCCCAAGCCAGAGGCTCACCTAGGTCAGGAAAGGAGTCTGTGTCTAGAAGGAAGGATGCCTTCATTCCAAGCAGACGAATTTCTTTGGCCAACAGCATCCTTGTACCATAGGAAGGGCACAGCTGGTACAAGAACAGTGTGAGACCCCCTTCCAAAGGAATGCAAGAGGCTCACCTGACACAGGTCTATAGGCAAGACTCAGAAAAATTATAGATTTTAAGCAGACAAAAGCATACACTACAGAAAGGACACCCCACTGAACACATGGTGCTGGGAAAACTGGATAGCCACATGCAGAATGAAACTGCATCCCTACCTCTCACCATATACAAACGTCAACTCAAGATGGCTTAAAGACTGCAATGTAAGACCTGAAACCATAAAAATCCTAGAAGAAAATCTAGGAAAAACTCTTCTGGACATTGGCCTATGCAAAGAATTTATGACTAATACCCAAAAAGCAAATGCAACAACAACAAAATAAATAAATGAGACAATTAAGCTAAAACATTTTGCACAGCAAAAGAAATAATCAACCGAGTAGACAACCTATAGAATGGCAGAAAATATTCACAAATTACATATCTGACAAAGGATTTATATCCAGAATCTATAAGGAAGTCAAATCAGCAAGAAAAAACTGAATAATCACAATCAACATGAGCATACGTTTTTCAAAAGAAGATATACAAGTGGACGACAACCGTATGAAAAAAATGCTCAGCATCACTAATCATCAGGGAAATGCAAATTAAGATAAAGTTAAATATCATCTTACCCCAGTCAGAATGGTCTTATTAAAAAGTCAAAAACCAGCAGATGTTGGTGTGGATGAAGAGGGAATGCTTGTACACTGTTGTCGGGAATGTAAACTAGTACAACCTCTATGGAAAACAGTGTGGAGATTTTTCAAAGATCTAAAAGTAGAACTACCATTGGATTCAGCAATCTCACTACTGGGTACCCACCCAAAGGAAAAAAGGCTATTATATCAAAGAGACACCCGGACTTGTATGTTTATTGCAGCAGAATTCACAATTGCAGATGAGAAGACAAAGAAAATGCGGGGTAGGGGGTGTGTGTGTGTGTGTGTATTACACACACACAATGGAATACTACTCAGCCATAGAAAAGAACAAAATAATGTTTTGTGTGGCAACTTGGATGGAACCAGAAATCATTATCCTAAGTGAAGTAACTGAAGAACAGAAAACCAAATACTACATGTTCTTGCTTGTAAGGGGGAGCTAACCTATAGGTACGCAATGCCATACAGAGTGGTATAATGGACATTGGAGATTCAAAGGGGGGAGTGTGGGAGGGCGACAAGGAGCAAAAAAGGACTTATTTGATACAATAAACACTCTTCAGGTGACAGGTACACTGAATGCCCGGACTTTACCGCTGCACAATTCAATTTAGCTTGTACCCCTAATGCCATTGAAATTTTTAAAAACTTCTAGAGCTTTCAGCATCCACTTGAGTTTGTGCAGTGTGAATAAAGGAGCTTTGAGAGCAAGAGTCTTGATCTCTTTGAGACTTGATGTTCTCCTTTGGGAGACGACAACAGTGGTTGGTGGTTTCTGCTTAGTGTGCTGGGGGAAGCATTTCCCGGAGTGGGATGGCTAAACTGGGCCTTAAAGGAAGGCAAGTGCACACAGATCCTCACAGCGAGGGTGCAGGTGCTAAAGCACAAGGTGTGTTCCAGAGCCCCCAGCGGGTTGGCAGAGCTGCCTGTGCACTCAGGACCTGCAAAAGAGGTAGAAAGCTGCATCCTAAGTGGGAGGAAAATTCAGACCATCTCTACAGGTGCTTGGACTTCTCTTTCCATGGCCACATCCAGAACCTGTTGCTCAGGCCCCAGCTAAGTGACACAGTGCACATTCAGGCCTGCTTGAGGAGGGCCGCACGTGATCTAGTTCACAACTATTAGGACCTGGGGACCCCAGTCCAGGTCCTATTCACGGTGCCACCAACTCCCTCCTTCCAGCTGCCTCCTAGTCTTGGTGCTGGGACACTCCTCAGAGCATCAGAAATCTCTGTTCCTCCCCAGACGATTCGAGACCCTCTGCCTGGTTTCATCTTGACTTCCTTTCAGTATCTTCCAATGCTGGTGATTCCCCATAATTCTAAAATGCCACTAATTCTATTTCTCATACTAAATGGTTCTGTTTGAAACAATAATACTCTTTGAGTGCCCATGGGGGACATTAAGACTATAAGAATTGATTTCATTAAAAGCTTCATTCACCTGAGCTGAAATGAAACGAAGCCGACAACTAAGCCAGTTAATTCTAGTTCAATCTAGTTTGGTGGAAACGCCACTTGTGCTTTCCTGACTCGGGCAGCGAGTTCAGACAGGTGGTAGGTTGAGCTAGCAACAAGATACTCCCACAAGTACTGATGGATTTCCACAGAGTAGGGGCGCCTGCAATGCCCTGGATACTTGCAGAGATGCTAAGCTTGTGAAGGAACTTGCCCTACCACAGGCAGCGGGTTTGATCTTCAGAACACACTTGTGGGATATACAGAGACCAGAGACCATGTTTGTCCACCCACTGTACAGACAGGAAAGCTAAGCAAAAAGCGATTCATTGAGTGGCCTAAGGTCACGTGACCCACATGCAGCACGGGGTCAGCTCAGAGCCGTTTCCTGAAGTCAGTGTGCTTTGCGGCCACTCCTTCTGTTTCCTTTTGGAGATGTGGGGAGAAATGGTAGTAGTGTTTTTATTAACAAATAAAAATTGTATATATTTATGGTATACAACATTATATTTTGAAGTATATATACCTTGTGGAATGACGAGACCAAGCCAATTATCATATCTATCAACTCACATGTAATTTTTTTGGTGAGAACACTTAAAACCTACTTTGTAGCAACTTTCAAGTATACAACATGTTGTTATTAACTGCAGTCACCACGATGGACTGTAGATCTTTTGAACTTATCCCTCCAGTCTGACTAAAATGTTGTACCCTTTCACCAATATCTCCCCCTAGCCTTTGACAACCACCATTCTATTCTCTGCTCCTATGAGTTCATCTTTTCGAGATTCTACACACAAATGAGGTTGTGCAGCACGTGTCTGTGCCTGGCTGATTTCACTTGTCATAATGTCCTCCAGGTTCATCCACGTTGTCACAAATGGCAAGATTTCCTTCTTTTT
>NW_012098888.1:244079-246305 GCF_000951045.1 Mandrillus leucophaeus | reverse complement strand
TTTTTTTTTTGTATTTTTAGTAGAGACAGGGTTTCACTATGTTGGCCAGGCTGATCTCAAACCCCTGAACTCAGGTGATCCGCCTGCATCAGCCTCTCAAAGTGCTGGGACTTCAGGTGTGAGCCACCGTGCCTGGCCGGCTGAGTGTATATCTTGGGTACTGTGAATGGTGCTGCAACCAATATGGGAGTGCCGCCATCTCTTCCCATACTGATTTCATTTCTTTGGAGATATACCCCATAGTGGGATTGGTAACTCTATTTTTTTTTTTTATTCATTGAGCCACTCCTTTTCAACTCTAATGATTTTTAAGTTGGACCTCAAGATTTTGTTCACATGACCACATGTTTACCTGTGTGCTATTCTCGCTTTGCATGGGAAGAGTTCACAGTTTTAACGGTGAAGCCCTGAGGCATCAATGCCATGAAGCCGACTGCACTGCTCTGTGGCCTGTCTCGGGGTTCTTTCCATACGTCTCTTGCCATAGATAGTTGTTCATTCAGCAGATAAACACCAGATGCCTTCTGTGTGCCAAGCACTGTGTCAGCGAAAAGGATGTAGTCCGTGTACCCAGGAAGTTCTAGAATTTGGTGGGGCACAGGCACCAAGCAATCCTCAAAGTACAAATGCAGTTATACAAGAGAGTGAACTCCTTCCCCTATCTGTCCAGAATCACTTGAAAATAAAGAAAAATAATTAAAAATAAGGAAAAGATCCTCAGTGGACCTTATTTAGATCTCAACACTACTCAAAAAATAAGGGAGTTCTTAGCAAACCAAAATTTGTTTAGATTCCTAGAAGATGCTAACTAGAGAGGCTCATACTGAAAAGAAATCAGAGGGAAGAGAATCTTAGCCTAAAATGTGCACGGAGTGATGTGGTGTCAAATCTCACAGATATTCTGAGCCAAGTTTGTGAGTCAAAGAATAAGGCCATGGCGAACCCTGGGGTGGAGCCATAAGGCTTCTATGCTAGGCCGCATGGACATTCCTCTTCCTCCTGGGCACATGGAGAGACACCTCCTCCTAGCCGTGCTACGAGGGAGGACCACGGGACCGCTTCTGTGCAGCGGGGCATGAGGAGAGGTGATTCCAACATCCATGTGCCAGTCCAGGCTGAGGCACAGAAGAGTAGCCTGAGTCCCCCTCACCCTCTCACAGCTGCAACAGTGAGGCCCTGGGTTGTCATGGCCGAGCCACGAGATGGAGCCAACTGGATTTCTGCGTCTGCATGGGCCACAGCTTCCCAGAAAATTGCAACCGAATTTAAATGAGTGAGAAATAAGCCCTTGATACGAAGCCACACAGGTGGCCAGGTTGAATCTGTTCCTCTGCAGGGTAGTCTATTCTGTCTAATGCAGGTATTTACTTGAGCAGATGCTGAGACCCTTTTCCTCCTTTGCAATCCCTCAGCTGCAGGGACCAGTCATGTTTGCACTCAAAATTAAATCCAAGTACTGTTTTCTAGAGAAAGAACTCAATCTGCCTGGGGAAGAGCCCTCCTGTAAAAGCTGTGGCTTGTCAGAGAGGCCAGAGCAGAGCCTGAGTAACACCAGCTCCCCAGGTCAGAGAGGAGGGGAAAGGAGGCCATTCCAACCAGGAAGGGAATATCCTGAATTAGTGAGTCTCTCTTTCCCTGACAGCTGGGCTTCTGCCCTGCATCCTAATGCAAAGTTCACCAAGAGACTGTCCTGTCCTGTCCTGTCCTGTCCTGTCCTCTCTCACAAAGCCCAGGCAGGCTCCCAGGTCAGCCAGGGCACTGTTCAGGAAACAAATGCAATGCTGAACAGACCCTTGTCCAGTATCCCCCATAGCACTGTGCTCTCAGAACCCCTAACAATTTCAGCAACTGTTTGGATGACTTTCCCCATAACCCTGCAGACTGCCAATGAGTGCCCATTCTAAAATACAAATCCCATCAGGCTGCCTCCCAGAAGAGACCTCCCTCAGATCCCCAGGGAAACACACGCTCCAGAGTATCTAAGTCTCCTGGCAGCCAGCCCCACCTCTCAGGCCTCACCTTGCCACTCTCCCCACAAGCCCCACCCCGGATCACCCTGCTTTTTCCCCAAACACAAATTCTTGTTTTTCTTTGAGACCTCACTCTCCTCCCCCCCTTTGATTCTTCCTTATCCCATCACCTGTGTGATGGACTGTGTTCCTTCTTCAGGATTGATTCTGTGAGGTGAGGTCCTGCCCAGGGCTGTACATGCCCTGGCCCTGCCTG
>NW_012098888.1:240286-241474 GCF_000951045.1 Mandrillus leucophaeus | reverse complement strand
AAAAAAAAAAAAAAAAGCAGGAAGAAGTTGCCCAGAATACTAGAGCCAGCTAGAACAGATACATAAATTGGAGGAGGAGCCAGTGCCGTTGCTTCTGGGATTCTCCATGATTGACAGTCATGGGCTGGATCTAGCCCAGTAAAGCAGTCAAAAGTGAATCAGGGACCTGAAGGGATATGAACAGCTCATGGGTGAAGGACACGGGACTCTCTTGGTCTGTGAAGGGCAAATCATACATTTTTTGTGTTTGTTTTTGAGACGGAGTTTTGCTCTTGTCGCCCAGGCTGGAGTGCAGTGGTGCCATCTCAGCTCACTGCAACCTCCACCTCCCGGATTCAAGCAATTCTCCTGCCTCAGCCCCCCGAGTAGCTGGGATTACAGGTGGCTGCCACCATGCCCAGCTAATTTTTGTATTTTTAGTAGAGATGGGGTTTCTCCATCTTGGTCAGGCTGGTCTCAAACTCCTGACCTCAGGTGATCCACCCGCCTCAGCCTCCCAAAGTGCTGAGGTTACAGGTGTGAGCACTGCACCTGGCCAAATCGTACATTTTAAAGAGGATGGACAGGCCGATATGAGAGCCAGTCGTCTACCAGCTGGTGATGTTGAGCACACGCTGAGACACCACAGCTCCCTCAGTCACAGGAGCGTGCATGGCACTGGTCGGGCACCCATGACACTGTGCTATAGGAGAAATGAGGTTAAAAAAAAAAAGCAGGAATTCTGGAACGGTTCACTGAGAGCTGCCGTAAATCAGTCCTTCCATAAAGCAACAAAAGTACTCTCAAAAATTGTCCGAATAAACTTTTGTAGAGCTCTGGAAGTTAACCATGTTTGCAACAATTTAAAGAGAATTTATTCTAGGAGAACACTACACCTCAGTCAGAACAGTGGGGCTGGCGGCGACATAACCTGCCACACGTCATTCTGCTCGCCCAGCTCAGGGGGCCTGGAAAGCCTCACAGCCACGGTGCCTGTGAAAACCAGCGGCCGTGGAACCATCGGAAAGGGGGAAATTGTATTTGGAGTGTCTCAAACAGTCCCATCCTCAGAGTTCCTGTCTCTTATACACATCTAGATGTGTATAAGAGACAGTTCGCTGCCCACTGGGTGACAGAGTTGCTCCAATATGGCCTGGAAGCCTACGATAAAAGGCAGAGTCTTGAAAGATGGACCTTGGGCCTGAAGTT
>NW_012098888.1:235369-237596 GCF_000951045.1 Mandrillus leucophaeus | reverse complement strand
CAGGAAGGGAATATCCTGAATTAGTGAGTCTCTCTTTCCCTGACAGCTGGGCTTCTGCCCTGCATCCTAATGCAAAGTTCACCAAGAGACTGTCCTGTCCTGTCCTGTCCTGTCCTGTCCTCTCTCACAAAGCCCAGGCAGGCTCCCAGGTCAGCCAGGGCACTGTTCAGGAAACAAATGCAATGCTGAACAGACCCTTGTCCAGTATCCCCCATAGCACTGTGATCTCAGAACCCCTAACAATTTCAGCAACTGTTTGGATGACTTTCCCCATAACCCTGCAGACTGCCAACGAGTGCCCATTCTAAAATACAAATCCCATCAGGCTGCCTCCCAGAAGAGACCTCCCTCAGATCCCCAGGGAAACACACGCTCCACAGTATCTAAGTCTCCTGGCAGCCAGCCCCACCTCTGAGGCCTCACCTTGCCACTCTCCCCACAAGCCCCACCCCGGATCACCCTGCTTTTTCCCCAAACACAAATTCTTGTTTTTCTTTGAGACCTCACTCTCCTCCCCACCTTTGATTCTTCCTTATCCCATCACCTGTGTGATGGACTGTGTTCCTTCTTCAGGATTGATTCTGTGAGGTGAGGTCCTGCCCAGGGCTGTACATGCCCTGGCCCTGCCTGTGAGCTGGGATCCCTTTCTGGGACCACGTCACCCCAGGCCACCCCCACAGCAGGTCCCCCCATCCCACTGCGTCTCCACCAAGTGTGTGCCTGCTTGTCTCTCCCATGAGACTAGGAGCTCCTTAAAATCAGTCCTTCTGCTATTCATCCTGGTGCCCAATTATTTAGCAGAGTTACCCTCACAGAATCAGAAATTCTAGGAGAAGGCAGGAAGAGGAAGGGAGAGAAGGAAAGCAGAAGGAAGAGGGGAACGGAGAGAAGGAAGGAGGGAGAAAGGAAGAAGGAAAGGAGAGAGAATGGGAGGAAGGAAAGGAGGAGACAGGGTCCTGACTAAAATGGCTGATATTTCTGATTGGAGATGGCCTCAAATACCTGTGTGCTTAACCAGCCTGAAGACTCGCCCTAGAGCTGACAGGGAGGGGCCGTCTCTGCGACCAGATGGGGTTCTGGATTCTGCCCTCACCTACCCGAAATGTGTATCAGTGGCTTATGAAGCCCTGCTTGCCAGGCCTATAGAGGGCTCAAAGCATGCGGGATTCACTGCCCACTGGGTGACAGAGTTGCTCCAATATGGCCCGGAAGCCTACGATAAAAGGCAGAGTCTTGAAAGATGGACCTTGGGCCTGAAGTTGGATCTGCAGCACCAAATGAGAGATGAGGCTGGTTTTGGTGGGGGGTGATTCCATGAGATCAAATGCTAAACAAGGTAAGACCACGTTACTAAAGGTGTGGCAGGACAGTACCACCTGTCACTGATCAGATCACCCGCAGAAAGCAGGACTTTTGGTGGCTGAGAAGGATGGCGCCAAAACCCCCACAAATCTCCTGGTTCACAGCTATGGCTGAATACAGTGTAGTTGTCTCCTCCGTGGTGCAAGGACACTTAGCACCAGCAAAGCGGGGCACACCTGGCCACAAGCAGAGGGCAGCACAGCCAAGCTGGCCTGTGGGCCTGAGGTCGGCCAGCCCCCACCGGATCCAAAGGAATCCCTTCCAACGCGTAGCCCATGCCCACTGTGGTTCTCTCCTGGGCTCAGCAGAATCACTGTCACTCCTTGTCAGGGAGCTTCAGGCCTGCTCACCGAGAGCTGAATCCACAAACCTGAAACCCACAGATGTGAGAGCCTCCAGTCTTGCCACTTCATAAAAAAGCTGGCCAGCTGGGGTGCAGGGGAATAACCTACAGGCAGAGGCATAGCAACCTCCTTGGACAATGACGCAGATAAATAGCGTTAGTTTCAGGATTTTTATTAGTTGGAAGCAAACAGCCTGTGAGGACAGCTCGGAACCCTGCTGAATATGCAGTATGGCATCGCTAAGACTTTGTTCCCCGGGAAGGAAAGGTCAGGAGTGAAATGAAATATGTGTTTACTAGATAAAATATGGATAATATTTCCATGACTTTAGCTGCGGGCATGGCTGTACCACAATGCTGACCTCATCATTTCCAATAATTGGTAAAGAAACAGGAAAAATGGAAAAAAAAAAAAAAAAAAGCAGGAAGAAGTTGCCCAGAATACTAGAGCCAGCTAGAACAGATACATAAATTGGAGGAGGAGCCAGTGCCGTTGCTTCTGGGATTCTCCATGATTGACAG
>NW_012098888.1:210519-234474 GCF_000951045.1 Mandrillus leucophaeus | reverse complement strand
AGTGGGGCTGGCGGCGACATAACCTGCCACACGTCATTCTGCTCGCCCAGCTCAGGGGGCCTGGAAAGCCTCACAGCCACGGTGCCTGTGAAAACCAGCGGCCGTGGAACCATCGGAAAGGGGGAAATTGTATTTGGAGTGTCTCAAACAGTCCCATCCTCAGAGTTCTGTCGCTAACTGGCATGTCTCACAGGTCTGTGGAAAAATCCCATTCACAAGCCATTTCTCAAACCATGAATGACATGTGCTTAAATATCACAGCTGCCCGTGGCTGCAATGCCAGGTGGGGCAAATGAGATCCTGGCGAATCATTAAAAGGGAGACACAGGGAGCAAAAGGCCCAGGGTGGGGCCGAGGATGAAGGGGATTGAGGAGCTGTGACATATTCCTGGGGTCCGGGAAGGGCTTCTGTGGGGGCGCTGTGAGCACGCCCAGGGGAGACCTGACCAACCCCTGGGCTGTCACCTGCAGCTACCCTTGAGGACCCGCACAGGCCGCTACAGGCTGTCTTCATGTAGCCAGTGTGCCTCAGCAATCACACAGGATGCCTCCGCAGAGGGGCAAAGGCTTATCAGTTCAAGGAATTTAAGGACACCTCTGTTCAATTATTGCCTGACCACTAAGGTAACTGAGCAAAGAGTTCACTGCTTGCACACTACAGAGAATTCAGACTCCACAGAATTAGTGCAGGAAAGTTACTTAATAAACAAACAGCATTAATAGAAACAAAACGAGAACAGCAGCAACAACAAACGGTTTTCTGGAGTGGGAGAGAGAGGGATCTGATCTCCAAAGCTGCCACCTTGCACTAAAATGTCCCACTTTCAACAAAACTATATGAAACATACAAGGAAACAGGACAGTATGGGCCACCAATGGGGATGGGGAGAGCAGTCAACAGATACTTTCTATTAGGATGCTGAGGTTTCTAAACAAAACAAAACAAAACAAAAAAAGCATTGAAATAAGCTATTACAACTGTGGTCAGGAAACTGAAGGACTATGTGTAAACAATAGAAGAAAAATATGACAATAGGCTCATCAAATAGAGATTATTAATGAAGAGAGATATTATAGAGATTATCAATGAAGAGGGATATTATAATGAAATACTGAATACAAATTCTGGAATTTGAAAGTACAATAACTGAAATAAAATAATCATTAGAGGACCTCAACAACAGATTGAGCTGGAGAAGAAAGAATTGGTGAACTTGAAGATAGATCAAATGAGATTATACAATCTAAGGAAGAGAAAGAGAAAGAATGAAGAAGAAGGGACAGAGTGTCAGAGACCTGTGGAACATCATCCACCAGGTGTGATACACATAATCAGAATCCCAGCAGGGGGGTGGATAGATAGGAGTGCAGAAAAAATATTTGAAGGAATAGTGCCCAGAATCTTTCTAATATAATGACAAACATTAATGGATGTGTCTAAAAAGCTCAATAACTCCAAGTAACATAAATTCAAGGAAATCCATATCCTAACACATCAAACCATCAAGAGAATCTCGAAAGAGAAAAAAGAGACCTCCTCATGGGCAAGGTTTCCTCAGTAAGATTAACAGCTGTCTCATCATCAAAAGACATGGCAGCGAGAGGGAAGCAGGATGCCTTATTCAAAGTTCTGGGGAAATAAGACTATAAATCAATAATTCTCCATTGAGAAAATATATTTTTCAAAACAACAGGAAAAAATTAAGACATCTGCAGATAAACAAAAACACAATTTGTCACTAGCCCTACAAAGAAATACTAAAGGGAGTAATTCAGGCTACTTTGAAAGGATACTATAAAGTCACTCAAATGTCCACAAAGGACACAAGAGCACCAGCAAAATACCTACATTTTATGTGTAAATATAAAGACCAGCGTAAATGTATTTTTCAGCTTTATTGAGGTATGATTGAAAACCAAAAATTGTGTACATTCAAGGTGTACAGTGTGATGTTTTGAGAGATGTATACATTGTGAATTGCTTATCACAATCAAGCTAATCAGCACATCCACCACCTCACAGAGTTGTCTCTTCTGAGTGTGTAGTGAGAATCTACTCTCAGCAAATTTCAAGTAGACAATACATTATTTTTAACTATAGTCACCCAGCTGTACATTATGCCTCCAGAACTTATTCATCTTATAACTACAAGTTTATGCCCTTCGACCAACATCTCCCCATTTCTACCACCCCCAGGCCCTGACAACACCATTCTATTCTATTACATGAGTTCGACTTTTTCACATAGAAGTGAGATCATGAAGTATTTGTGTTTCTATGTCTGCTTTATTTTACTGAGCATAATATCCTCCATGTTTATCTGTGTTGTCACAAATGGCAGAATTTCTTTCCTTATTAAGGCTGAATAGAATGTATATTCCATACACATCACATGTGCTTTATCAATTCATCCATCAACTGATGCTTAGGCTGTTTCCCTATCTGGGCTATTGTGAATAGTGCTTCAATGAACTGGGGAGTGCAGACATCTCTTTGAGATCCTGATTTTATTTTGTTTGGATAAACACCCAAAAGTGAGATTCAAAATGCAGAAAATCCTCAACAAAATACTAGCAAACCAAGTTCAACAACACATTAAAAGGATCATACACCATGATCAGATAGGATTTATCATTGGGATGCAAGGATAGTTTACCATGAGCAAATGAATAAATTTGATATATCAAATTAAAAGAACGTTAAAAAAAACTCTGTCTCAAAAAAATTATATGATCATCTAAGATACAGAAAAATTTTTTGATGAAATTCAACATCCTTCCTGGATTAAAAAAAAAAAAGCACTCAAAAAATTAGGTACAGAAAGAATATACCTCAACACGATAAAGGTCATAGCCACATCCAACATCCTACTCTACACTGAAAACCCAGCAGCTTTTCTTCTAAGGCCAGGAACAAGACAAAGATGTTAACTCTTGCCACTTTCATTCAACGTATACTGGAAGTTCTAGCCAGAGCAATTGGACAAGAGAAAGAAATAACAGTCATGCAAGTCAGAAAGAAAGAAGTAAATGTATTTTTCTGTAATTCTTCTCCTGTCTGATGTAAAAGACAGCAGTGTGAAGCAGTTATTAGAATGCTGTGTTGATTAATTTAGACTGCATAAAGATGTAATTGTAGAACAATAATAGCACTAAGCAGTAGAGAAGAAATGGAGTCATTCAGGAGCAAAGTGTCGATATACGAGTGAATTAAGTTAGTATTAATTCAGGTTAGTTTGCTACAAATTAAGATGTTAATTGTAATATCCAGGGTGACCATTAAGACTAACTCAAAACTCATAATAAAGGAAACAAAAAGGGAATTGAAATGCTACACAAGAAAATTTTTACTTAAGACAAAAGAAGTCAGTAAGGCAGCAATGGAAAAACAAAGAAATAAGACACACAAAAAACACATAGCAAAATGACAAAAGTAAATTTTACCTTGTCAGTAATGATATCAAATGCAAATTAATGAAACACCCTAATTAAAAAACAGTTTTACACAATGCATAAAAAATAAAAGCAATGTCTATGCATATTTTTTCTACAAGAGACACACTTTAGATTAACAGAAATAAACAGATTGAAAGTAAAAGCATGAGACATAATGTAATATGCCAACAATAAGCAAAGAAAGTTGAAATGTCTATAATAACAACAGGCAAAATAGACTTCAACAAAAATGTTACTAAAGACTTTTTAGATGCCGCCGCTGCCAGTAGCCCTGTACTATCAGCCATGGTCAACCCCACCATGGTTTTCGACATTGCTGTTGACAGCAAGCCCTCGGGCCACGTCTCCTTCGAGCTGTTTGCAGACAAACTTCCAAAGACAGCAGAAAATTTTCGTGCTGTGAGCACTGGAGAGAAAGGATTTGGTTATAAGGGTTCCTGCTTTCACAGAATAATCCCAGGGTTTGTGTCAGAGTGGAGACTTCACGTGCCATAATGGCACTGGTGGCAAATCCATCTACGGGGAGAAATTTGATAAGAACCTCATCCTAAAGCACACAGGTCCTGGCATCTTGTCCATGGCAAATGCTGGACCCAACACAAATGGTTCCCATTTTTCCATCTGCACTGCCAAGAGTGAGTGGTTGGATGGCAAACATGTGGTCTTCGGCACGATGAAAGAAGGTATGAAGATTGTGGAGGCCATGGAGTGCTTTGGGTCCAGGAATGGCAAGACCAGCAAGGAGATCACCATTGCTGACTGTGGACAACTCGAATAAGTTTGACTTGTGTTTTATCTTCACCACAGATCATTCCTTCAGTAGCTCAGGAGAGCAACCCTCCACCCCATTTGCTCGCAGTATCCTAGAATCTTTGTGCTCTCACTGTAGTTCCCTTCGGGTTCCATGTTTTCCTTGTTCCCTCCCATGCCTAGCTGGATTGCAGAGTTAAGTTTATGATTATGAAATAAAAACTAAATAACAATTGTCAAAAAAAGAAAAAATAATCAGTCAAGATTGATTGACTGAAGATCTAACAATTACAAATATATGTGTACTTAACAAACAGCACAATCCCAAAATACAAGAGAGAAAAACCTGACAGAATTGAAGAACGGCATGGACAATTTAACAACAGATGGAGACTCCAGTAACCCACTTTCAATAATAGCTATAATAACTAAACATAAGATCAGCAAAGAAAGACAACACCATAGAGGACCTGAACAACATTAAAAAACAAATGGAGCTGGCAAACATTGACAGAACATTCCACCCAATAGCAGCAAGATATATATTGTCTTCAAGAACATATGAGATATTCTCCAGCATAAACCATATGCTAGTCTACATAAAAGCCTCAATAAATTTAAAAGAACTGTAATTATACAAATATGTTTTCCTGCCACAAGGAATTAATCAGAAATCAGTAACAGGAGAATATTTGGTAAATTCACAAACACGTGGCAAGTAATAACATACTCTTAAATAACCAACAAATTGAGCAATACATCAGAAGTAAAATTGGACAATACTTCAAAATGGATGGCCAATGAAAGAAAAATTTACCAAAACTTATAAAATGCAGCTAAGAGAGAATTTTATAACTGTCAATGCATATTTAAAAAGTAACAGTCAAATACGTAGAAACAGAGTAGAATGGTGGTTATGGGAGCACAAGAAAATGGAAAGATGTAAAACAAAGTGTATAAAGCTGCATTTCTCCAGGATGAATAAGCCTAGAAATCTGATGTACAACATGAGAACTGTAGTCAATAATATTGTACTGCATAATGGAAATTTGCTAAGAAAGTACATTTTAGGTGCTTTTACTACACGCCCACATAGACCAAAAAGAGGTAACCTTGTGTTTGTGATGGATATGTTCATTTGCTTGTTGGTAGCAATCATTTTTACTATATTATGTCAAAACCTCATGTTGTATGCCTTAAATATACATAACAAAAAATTTTAAAGTAAGAAAGAGGTAAAATCAACAGGTTAACTTTCAATCTTAGGAAATCATAAAAAGAAGAACAAACTAAACCCAAAGCAAGCATAGGAGGGAAATAATAAATATGTGATTGGGTTTAAATGAAACAGAGGGCATAAAAACAGCAGAGAAAATCGACACTATCAACAACTGCACCTTTGAAAAGATCAAAGTTAACCATTCTTTAGCAAGACTGATCAAGAATAAAGAAGACAGACTCAAAATAATAACATTAAGAATAAAAGAGAGGACATTCTTACTGACTTTACAGACATTTCTTTAAAAAGCAAAAACAGAGATTAGGCTAAGTGGCAGGTACCTGTAGACCCAGCTACACAGGAGGCTGAGGTACAAAGATCACTTAAGCCCAGGACGTCAAAGCCAGCCTGGGCAACACAGCAAAAACTCTGCCTCTAAAGAATTTTAGTTAAATAAATAAAATTTTAGAGAAACAGAGATTATAAGGAAGTAGCAGTATGAAGAAGTAATATGAATAAGTCTCTGGCAAAAAAAAAAAAAGGTAGCCTATAAAATGAACAAATTCTTAGAAAGAGTTAACTTACAAAACTGACTCAAGAACCTTATAAAACTGACTCAAGAAAAAAGAGAAAATGAAATAAATTTACAACAGATACAGAATAAGTAATTTAAAATACCCCACAAAGAAAAGATCATGTCTAGATGGCTTCACTGGTGAATTTCACCACTCAAAGATGAATTAATCCCCATCTTTCACAAACTCTTTCCAAAATAAGAGGGCTCGTTCCATCTCATTATATGAGACCAGTATTACTCTAATATGAAAACAAAACAAAGACATCATAAGAAATGGAAGCTACAGACCAATGTCTCATGAATATAAATGCAAAGAACCTCAACAAAATAGTAGCAAAATGAATCCAGAAATATATAAAAAGATGATAATGAAGAGAAGTTTCTTCAGAAATGCGAGTTTGGTATAACATCTGAAAAGTCAATTTAAGAAATAATAAGAATAGAATAAGGACATAATCCATATATTCATCCCAATAGATACATAAAAATGATTTAACACAATCTCGTTGAGATTCAAAAGATGCAATAATAAGAACTGAAAGTAACTTCCTCATCTTGAAAAAGAGACTCTATGAAAAACCTAAATCTAAAAATGGGAACAAGTCGCAGATGTCCCCTCTCACCACGTCCACCTCACAATGTACTGGAGGGCTAACCAGGGCAATTGGGAAAGAAAATCATAGGAATAAAATGCATCAAGATAGAATGGAAGAAGCAAATCTATCTCTACTTATAGATTACATGATCTTGTACATAGAAAACCCTACAGAATACACACACACACACACACACACACACACACACACACACTTACTTTAGGATACAAAAGTGCTACAATTTAATGTAATACATGCTCAATGCATAGTACAGAATATAAATAGTAAAAGCCACTAGAATAAGAATAAGTGTGGCAGCAAATTATTGGGTGAGGGACCTATACTTTAAAGCATCCAAATCAGCTTGGTGCTAGGATTGTTTGCTGTGTTTGTTTTGTGTTGCTTACAGTGATGAGTAGAATCCCTTGGGAATTTAGGACACAGTAGAACTTGAGTAAAGGGTGCCAGTGGGCATGGGGTGTGTGAGGAACAGAGCACAGGGAGAGGGTGTGGAGAGGCATGGGTCTGAATGGAACAGCAGAGCCCAATGAAAAGTGTCTTTGTATCTAAAATCCCAACCTTGAATGCACTGAGACAGGAAGATGGACAGCCCCAGGGAACAGGTAATTTAGGTTGTGTCCACCTGCAGGATGGAAAGTTTCTTACTATTAAGATGGAACTCTGAATATATTGGAAAGCTGGGGACCCTGGCTATTGCTCTGAATATATTGGAAAGCTGGGGACCCTGGCTGTTGCTCTGAATATATTAAAACAAAGGGGAAGAATCCAGTCTGAGAAGAGCCAAGAGAGGTCCCTTGATGAAATTGTACATGAATTCCAACTGACCATGCCACTTCCTGTGCTGTGAACCAATGAAATCCCTTATTGCTCAATCCAATATCAATCATGTTTCTCTTCCTTGGAGCCCAAAGCACTCTATTTAATCGGTTTTTAACAAGAAAAATAATTATACAGTATTTCTTCACAATTGATATAGATAATTTTTTCTAATAATATGACTACTCCATTTGGTACATCTGCTTGTCATTCATGATTTTAGCAAGATCATAGATCAAATAATCCTTTTCCAAGTGTGATTTACAAGGTAACAAGGAGGCTCTTTTTTAATTATCCTCAGACCCAGGGATGGATGTTAGCACAGAGGCTGAATTACATATTTTTCTAAAGTAGATTTATAAGAAGGAGACCTACGAGGGATCAGGATGCCTATATTACCCGCCTTGGGGATTAATGGGTCACACAGGAAAAGGAGATTCCTAGGGTGAGACAGGGAATGAGGCAGATAAAGGACAGAAAGAGGGAAAACTGAGAGAGAACTGAGAAACAGAGAGGGGAAGCAGGGCCAGAGGTTAGAACAGAGATGTGAAAATTGGATTTAAGGAAGAAATGCCTATGCCCTCACACTCTGTGCCCTAACATCCATAGCCTACTGGTCTTTACCAACACTTCTAACATGAGTTCCTGTTATCGTCATAAATGGTTGAGTGAAAAAAGCTTTGTAGGACATTGGTAGAGTCAGGAAACATGATGAATTTTCCATTTGATGGATCGATCTGTGATAAGTTAACCTAGACTAGCCTACCTCCTACCTCCAGCTGCACTGCAGGGAAGCCCATACTTGTGGTCCTTGCCCCCAGAGTTCTGGGAAAACATCTGGTCCCTAAATATCCTGGCCCAGGTCCTCTGGAAGCCTTGTGTCAGCTACCCACATCCTAGAAAACTGAGCCACACAAGCTATTTGTTACGTGTTGGGACAGATGCTCATGTAAGAATGACAGCTCATCCCAAAAAAATGACACCCATGTCATTGAGCCTAATCCCTTGGGGACACTTGAGGCAGGGGAGGAGCATAATGGAGGAAAGACAACATATCTACTCCTTTCACATCCTCTCGTGGTTTGAGAATGACTCCAGGATAAACTGTTGACTACCACAGATAAGCCCATGTCCTAAAATTTGTGTGTTTGTGGTGAGATGTTGCCATGGGCTGCATCTGTCTCAGCCTCCACATAACAGAAGCCAAAGGCTTTGCCTCATAAGCTGTTTTTAAATGAACAATTAGGAAAAATAAAAACAGTAGCAAGAACAGCAACAGCAGTGCACCCTCTGCCATTGGAGGCAATGTCAAATTTAATCTTTTTTTTTTTTTTTCCCCTGAGATGGAGTCTCACTGTGTTGCCCAAACTGGAGTGCAGTGGCGCAATCTTGATTCACTACAACCTCCACCTCCCGGGTTCAAGCTATTCTCCTGCCTCAGCCTCCCGATTAGCTAGGATTACAGGTCCACATCACCATGCCAGGCTACTTTTTGTATTTTTAGTAGAGACAGGGTTTCACCATGTTGGTCAGGCTGGTCTCAAGCTCCTGACCTCGTGATCTGCCCGCCTCAGCCTCCAAAAGTGCTGGGATTAAGTTAATCATTTCTTAATGAGTGATTGGGTTTCTAGTTAATGTAAAACTTAATAGGCAACATTTTCTCCTTGAGTCAATAGGCACCATGATAAAAAGACACAAAGTGTGCTAATGCATGCTTCTTACAGCACATGTCAGGCCTGAAAATACATCTCAGCTTATCACAGACAACAGGAAAGAATGATGGTATATTCCTGAACAGGGACCTATTTATGTGTCTATATAAAAGGCACATTATCTGTTTCAAGTAGCTTTCATTGAGATTGAAATCACTGCCTTTATGAATAAATAATAGTCTTCCATTTCACAATCCAAGGCCTAATCTAAACCCTCCCTTTCTTTGGGCGAACTGTGTAATAATGTGAATTGGTTCATTGGTACTGAACACAAAGTGGGAGTCCGCCAGCCAGGTTTAAACAGAGGTCTGCCAACCAGTCTGTCGGTGAATTTGGACAAAGGAGCTCAACCACCTCCTTTCTGCAAGGCTCAGTGAGTACAGGGCAGGCACTGAGCACCACACAATGTGTACATGTTCGATGCCCAATAAGTGACGTCTGTGACAAAGATCATACCATGTGAGACACTCCACCACAGCAGCAAGCATGGAATGAGCTTATTTCATCCCAAATCAACAGAGTCCATAAAGCCCTTTTCCTCTTCTGTGCTCAGTTTTTACTATACACATAAAAATGTGGTCTTAATTTAGAAATTTGTATCTCATTAATTTTCTTGCAGGAATGGCCAAATTTGACCTCTATTAATAGAAGGCATCGGCATCTACGTTTCAAATCCCAAGTCAATTTTTTCAAGGTTGTGCAAAAAGTAATTTAATAATTATCCACCAATCTATGCGCACAAAGTCTGCCTGTGGTGGATGTTTAATTTCATTTTCCTCTTTCCATCTGTTGGGGGCAGGAAAGGAGCTCATGTGATATGTCTCCTTGAAGCCTTGTGTTGGTCAGGACCCATCAGGAAGCAGGTGACTCATCTATCTGGGTTATTTGTGGAAAGGTTAATAAAGGGAATCTTTGCAAAAAGTGTGGTGAAGGTACAGATAAAGCACAAGGAATGGTCAGGTATTCTCGGGGCAGTAGCAACAGCCAGGAGAGCCTGGCAGAGCAAAGGAAGAAAACAGTTTCCTAACTCCAAAGAGGGCGGCCATATGGAGAGGGCTGCTTGTACAGACGGAAAGGAGTTTGAATTCCCAAACTTCCTTCACCTCTCACCCGCTGATCTCCTAGTGCTTCCACTGACTGAACCCAACGGAAGTTGGGTTCCTCTGGAAGTCAGAGGGAAGGGAACCCGTTTCAAACAAGGCACAGAGAAAGGCAGATGTATTAGAACTTTTTGCTGCATAATAAATAAACACAATGTTAGCAACTTAGGGAAAAGTTTGTTAAGTCACAAAACATTTGTCATGTCATAGTTTCTGTAACTCACAAGCCCGGGTACAGATTAGCTGCGTCCTCTCCTTTGGGGTCTCATCATGCTGCAATCCAGGGCTGGCCTCTCATCAAAGTCTCAACTGGGGAAATATTCACTACCTTGAGGTTGTTAGCTGAGTTATATTCCGGCAGTTGTAGGACCGAGGTCCTGTTTTCTTGCTGGATGTCAGTCAGTGTCCACTCTCAGCTCCTACAGTTCCCTGCCATGTGGCCTCCCTGGGCCCTCTCACTATGTGGCTGCTTGCTTCTCCAAAGCCAGCAAGGTGGAGCCTCCAGCTCCAGTTTGCCATTTTCTCTTGGTTACAGGCAAGTCACAGGTGACACCTATCAATAATACACAGCATGGACACCAGCAGGAATTATTGGGGATACTCTAGGGTCTGCCCTTCTAGGGCAGAAGATTAGAGAGGGGAGGGGAGGGGATCCTGTGGGACAGACACACAATGCTCAGCATCCTGAGATCCGGCTCCTTCTTAGTCCTTACCTGACTCTTCCAGATGGCAAGTCACACACATAGATGAGCTCAACTCCGTGGGGCTCTACAACTCATCCAGTCTCACCTGCTCACTTTGGAACTGAGAAAGCTGAGGGGTAGAAGATCTCCAACTTCTCTAGGATCTGAGAGTCAGAACCTATTTCCCATGTTCTTCCCACCTGGCCATGGTTCACAGTGATTCCTTGTTAGAACTCAAATTAAAATGCAGGGACATAAGCTGTCAATGCATGGATGTTCCTTATAGTTCATCTAACGATCAAGAACTTAGGTGGGAGGGGCACTTTTCACTTAAAAGTAGGTGCCTCTTCTGTTTGGAAAGCATGATTCCAGAGGGTAAGAGTTCTGCCTACCATCGTGTCTTCTTGTCGTGTCTTCTTGTTCCTGGTAATGAGTTGTCAGATCTCACCAGTTCAACTTCCAGATGGTAGCCAATGCATTGTTCCCCAGAACAAGCAGATGAGATAATTCTTCCCTCCCCTCAGGCCAGCCAAGGAAGTTTTCTCTTTAGTCTGTGTGTTTACAGTTCTCTCCATCTTCCAGCTGTATAACCACAAGCTGCCTTGCCAATGTCTTTCAGTATTTATTGGGGAACCTTGGCTATAAAAGGTTTCAGGATTATGAGTTTTCACAAACCCTATAATACCTGACTGTTTTCTCAAGATAGTTTTCTTTGAGGGGAGGGGAGATATTTGCAGGTGGGGAGGAGACCCTCTGCATTCCTTATACTCTTACATGTCCCTAAGATTTCACTGAGTCCTCCCTGACTCTGTTTCCTGGAGGCAGGGATGCACAGAGATGAGGAAACAGCCATAGATGATGATTTCTGCGTGGGCTCCTGGGAATAAAAATGGCCTCAGGCTATATAGAAATGAATCACCAAACCTGGCAGCTCCTTCCTCATTGCTATTCCAATATCCCTTCCAGACAGGTTTTCAAATAAAGTACGGGGAGCGAAAAAGACACCAAGTAAAGTACACAGAGAGAAAAAGACATACACCCCATGCATATGCTCCCACGGAGAACATGTGATCGCTTAGAAAAGACGTTAGACAGGTGAGGGGTTTGTGAGCAACTTGTCATTAATTTTGGTTTCTAAATTTGCTTCATAGCTCATCCTGCTTCATAGTCCTTTCTAATGAAGATTTTTAAGCTTTTGGCACATATGGAACGAAGTAAAAAATATCCTATCATATTCCACAAAGAATAAAATTCTTCACACTCTAGAATTTCCAGTCATCATAAACTTTCTCTAAGCAGGTATGCTTAACTTCTCATCTCACAATCACTCAATATTTGTCCCCATCTCTAGAAACAGAAACAGGAAACTCATTGCCTTGAAAAGCTATCATTAAATTAGCAGGCAATGGACTATTTACTAATTAATAAATAAATATTTATTTCATACCTACTATTTTCTAGACACTTTCAAGGCTCTGGAAGTAGAAAGACAAAAAAGATTTAGTTTCCTGTCTTCCTGTCTGTGATTGATTTTATGCGTTAACTTGCCTAGGTTATGGTGCTCAACTGTTTGGTCAAACACCAGTCTAGATATTGCTGTGAAGATACTTTTATATATGATTAATATTTTAATCACTAGACTTTGAGTAAAATTGAGTAAAGCAAATTATCCTCCATTATGTGGGTAAGTCTCACCCAATTAGTTGAAGGCTTTCAGCACAAAGACTGAGGTTTAGTGAAGGAGAGGGAACTCTTCTGAAGACTGGAATGCAGAAACTCTGCCTAAATTCCAGCCTGCTGCCCTGTGGAATTCAGACTAAAGACTGGAGCATCAACTCTTACCTAAGTCTTTAAAGGAACCAAAGGAACATTGTTTTTTTGTTGTTTTATTTTATTTTCAGTTGACAAATAATGATTGTTTATATTTATAAAGTGATATTTTGATAACATATATATGGTAGAATGATCAAATCAAAGCAATTAGCATGTCCATCACCTCAAATATTTATCATTTCTTGTGGTGAGAACATTTAAAATCCTCTCTTTTCACTATTTTGAAATGCACAATAGATTATTATTAACTATAGTCACCCTACTGTGCAATCAAACACTAGAACTATTCCTCCTATCTGACTGTAACTTTGTATCTGTTAACCAACGTCTTTCCTTTCCCCATCCATCCTTCCCCATGCTGTCCCCCCAACACACTCAGCCTCTGCCAATCACCATTCTACTCTCTACTTCTGAGTTCATATCTTTTAGATTCCACATGCAAATGAAATCACATGGTGTTTGTCTCTCTGTGCCTGGCTTATTATGCTTAACATAATGACCTCATTTTGTATCCTCATTTGCAGGATACAAGATGTTTTTGCAAATGACAGAATTTCTGACTTTTTAAAACTGGATGATATATTCCATTGTGTATCTCTACCATATTTTTCAAAACTTATTCATCCACTGATTTTTTAATCCATTCATCCAATTTAATCCAGTTAGGTTTTTTCCATATCTTGGCTATTGTAAATAATGCTGAAATGAACGCAAGAGTGTAGACATCCTGAAAATGCCACCAAAAACTGTTAGAACTCATAAATTTAGTAAAGTTGCAGGATACAAAATCAATGCACAAAAATCTGCAGTGTTTCTATACACTAACAACAAACTGTCTCAAAAAGAAATTAAGAAAAAAATTCCCATTTACAATAAAATCAAAAAATACTTAGAAGTAAATTTAATAAAGAAATTGAAATATCTGCATACTGAAAGCTATGAAACATTGATGAAAGAAATTAAAGATGACATGAGTAAATGGAAATATATATCATGTTCATGGATTGGAAGAATTAATATTGTTAAAATATCCATACTATCCAAAGCAATCTGTAGATTCAATGTAATCTCTAACAAAATTCCCATGTCATTTTTCACAGAAACAGAAAAAATAATCCTGAAATATATATGTAACTGTGAAGACTGTAAATAGCCAAACAATCTTAACCAAAAAGAGTAAAGTTACATGCATCACACTACTGAATTTCAAAATATATTACAAAACTACAGTAATCAAAACAGTCTGTTACTGGCTGAAACTGAATATCCACATACAGAAGAAAGAAAATAGATCCTTATCTCAGCTCTTATACAAGAATTAATTCAAAATTAATTAAAGACTTAAACATGAGACCTAAAGCTAAAGTAAAGTAAGCCTGGGAAAAGCTCCATGACTTTGGTCTGGACAGAGATTTCTTCGATATAATCCTAAAAGCACAAGCAATAAAAGGAAAAATAAACAAATGGGATTACATGAAACCAAAAACCTACTGCATAGTAAAGAAAACAATCAGTAGGGTGAAGAAACAACCCATGGATTGAGGGAAAAACTATTTTCAAAGCATACTTTGGCTAAGGGCTAATATCAAAAATATATGAGGAACTCACTACTCAATAACAACAACAACAATAACAACAAAATCTATTTAAAAATTGGAGGAGAAAAAGAATCTCAAAGATGAGTTTTCTGAGTTGATTCTGGAGTTTCTGGAGTTAGTCCTCTGATTTGATTAGATATAAAGGCGCTCATGATTCTGTTTTCAGTAGTAAGGAGAACACTAACAGTACATAGTGTGATGTGGCAACAGAAATACACAAAATATCACCACTAGACACTCCTAATTGAATACTTGTAAGAGGCAAAATTCCAGGTGACTATATTTGATACCTTAGGACATTTTTTTTGTCAAACTGACAAGTATAATGAGATTGACTGATAGCTTCTAATTGCACTGAACAAAGTGGGAAAAGACAAGGATGAGCTCAGAGATTCTAATTTCCAGATCTAGCACTGTATAAATGACCTGGAGGTTTCTATGTCTTCCCTGAAAGAGACCCTATTTCCTGAAGCCGCAGAGTTGAGATTGCTGAAAACCACACCTAGTATCTCATCTGGTGAGTGGCTGAATTATAATGCAAATTTATCAACTTCTCAAGGTAGGTGCTATTAAAATGACGGTATTAACTGCAAATAAATGGGACCCTGAGAGCTGAAATAAGACATACTGCTGATGATGGTATTATACATTAGTACAGTCATTTTGAATTCTTAACATTAGGTCCCTAAATTCTGACAAGCCTTTTTTGCCAGTAGAAGCAGTCACTCAACCCCTGTCTGAGGAGACAAACCCTACATTGCCTGAGAAACCTGTTATGGCTCCCCTGAGATAGGTGCCTTACAAGATAATTCTGAGTCTCCCAGGACCCCTCTTCTTGCATTCATCTTTGGTTCCAGACTTTAGTCCAGTCCTAAAAGACTAGATTTTAGGACTAGACTCAAGTCCTAAAAGAGAGGTGCAGAGTGCGCCCACGAGAAGGTGTACTACACTTCAAAAGAACTACTTGATTTTTCCAATTTATGCCAACAGTAACAGGGAATATATATAGAAATGAATGCAGAGATGTGGGAAAACGGTAGAAATTAACTTGGATCAGGCCAAATTTACAAATATGTTCCCACTAAGCAGAGATTCTGAACTTCATTTTGTAGCTCTAACCATTTGTTTCGTTGGTTGACCAAAACATGGACCAAAAGCTGGCTTGCATTAAATAAAGTAAAAAAGGCAGACTTGCCCTGGTGTACTGTAGAGGAAAGAATTTAAAGGCTTAAGAGATTGAAATGTTAGGGCGGATTTATTATTTAAGACCTGCTCACCCATGCTGAGAGGGTCCAGAGGACATACTTTTCACCCAGATTGTGAAATAAATTTATAAGGGGAACTCTAGCATCTTCAAAGAGCTCTGTGGTTTTTCTTGCCTGTAGGGTAGAAATTACAGTGGAAACTAGTGCCATAGAATTGGGAAACCCAGATGCAATGAAATTAATTGGATCCCAGGGTAGCAGGGGTCAAGTGGTGGCACTTAATAACCAAAGGCAAGGTGGGTGTGGTTGCCATAATGGACAGCAAAATCACAGCAATCATCAGAATAGTCGGACTCTCAGAGACCTATGGCATTTGCTAAATGATCATGGTGTTCTTAGAAGTGAAAAGATGAGCAGACTATTACATTCTTATGTGATTTGTACAAGCAAGAGAGTTCTAGGTCAAGTGAACTAAAATCTAACTTGAATCACAAAAACACAGCGTCATGACCCCTTAATCAATTCCCAGAATTGTGCCAGTTTACAGACCCAGGACCCCTTTAATGAATGGGAGGCGGGGTCTCTTGAGGAAGGACTCTGCTACACTTCCAGTAATGTATACTGTTAATATTTCCCCAGTCTTTTGCAAATAGATTACAGCCTTTTACCAAGGTCATCGTCACTGGGGAAAAAGAAATAACCATAGTTTAGGGAAGAATAGTGGACACTGGCTCCCAACTGATGCTGATTTCAAGAGAGCAAAAACATTACTGTGGTCCACCAGTTAGAGTAGGGACTTGTGGAAGTCAGGTGATTAATGAAGTTTTAGCTCAGGTTCATCTCACAGTGGGCCTTGTGGGCCTTTGAGCCCATCCTGTGGTTATTTCCTGAATTCCAGAACGTGTGATTAGAATAGACATGTTCAGCAACTAGCAGTCCCCATTTCGACTCCATGACCTATGCAGCGAGGTCTATTATGGTAAGTAAGGCCAAGCAGAAGCCATTAGAACTGCCTCCACCTAGGAAAATAGTAATGAAATAGCAATACTGCATTCCTGATGGGATTTCAGAGATTAGTGCCACCGTCAAGGACTTGAAGGATGCAGAGGTGGCACATTCAACTCACTCATCTGGCCTGTGTAGAAGAAAAATGGATCTTGGAAAATTAAAGTACGTTACTGTAAACTTAACCAAGTAATAACCCCAATTGAAGCCACTTTACCAGATGTGGTTTCATTGCTTGTGCAAATTAACACATCCTCTGGCACCTGGCATGCAGTTATTGATCTTGTCAATGCTTTTTTCTACCCCTGTTAATAAAAACCACCAGAAGCAGTTTGCTTTCAACAGGCAAGTCCAGTAATATACATTCACTATCCTACCTCAGTGGTATACCAACCCTCCAGCCCTATGTCAGTATCTAGTTTATGGGAATGTTGATCACCTCTTTGTTCCACAAATTATCAAACTGGTCTATTACATGGATGACATTCTGCTGATTGGACCTAGTGAGAAAGAAGTAGCAACTACTCTACACTAAGACATGAAGACATGAACATAGAGAGTAAAACACGGAAACATAACAATGAAGTCAAGACTGCTATCTGGCCACTTCGTACTCCTCATGTGTCTGAATCAACAGGCAATATATGGAGTTACTATACTGGCTGGATGATTGGCACTGGTTACACAGTGGATGTTGGACTGATTCTCCACAATGGAGATAAGGAATAATATGTCTAGAATACAGCAGATACCTTAGGTTGTCTGTTAGTACTACCATGCCCTGTGTTTAACACTAATGAAAAACTACAACAACCCAATTCAGGCAGGACTACTAATAGCCTAGATCCTTCTAGAATAAAAATCTGAGTCACCCCACCAGCTTAAGAACCACAGCCAGCTGAGGCACTTGTAGAGGGAAAATGGAATATGTAATGATCAATGGAAAAAGATAGCTATAAATACTAACTATGACTATGTGACCAGTTGCAGAAATAAATACTATTTTTTATGAGTATTTCTACCTCATTTTTTATGAACGTGTGTATATATAATCTTTTTCTTCTCTATCTTATCCCTTATCAGATTTCAGTATTGTTAACTTTGCAATGTAGCATTTAAGTTACAGGATATCAGGGAGAAAAGGGAACACTACCCAAAGACTTTGTAATAAACAGCCTTTCCCCAAAGAAAACTCCAGGCTCAGATAACATCAATGGTGAATTTTGTCAAATACTTTAAAAAGCAGCAATGTCAATCTGGCACAAGCTCTTTCATACAATAGAAGAGGAGGACAAAAAGGAGTAGCGAGTCCTACTTGCAAGAGGAGAATAAGGGTAAGTTTCATATGAGACGCAATGCTTGAGAAGTCCGAAAAGACGTGCGTGCGTTTGTCAAGTACTGAGTTTACATTTCTTTCCTACAGCTTCTACATCCTTGTCCCATTTCTGTCCCTTTGACACATGCAGATCAAATGTAGCTTAACCAGCACCGAATGGCCTTTGAAATACTCAAAAGAGTGCCTTTGTCACACAACTACCTCCTCTGATTTCCAGGTCCTCTCTATTTCTGGCACGTTCATCTTGAAAACTCGCACTTGTCGATATCCCTCTGGAGACAACATGGCAGAGTGGATAGAAACCCTCAGGCCCTGATAGCAGGAAGATGTGGGCTGAGATTCTCTGCTACTATTATGAGTTTCAGCAGGTTGTTCAATTTGCCAGTGACAATTTTCACATTTTCTAAATCAACATGATAACACTACCCACCTCTAGAACTGTTGGAGAATGCACTTGAATTTATTCACCAGTTCCTAGGCTAAATACATGTTTATGTTCTTTTTCTCATTATATAAAATCCTGAAACTGAACGTAGCTCTCCTAAGAAAGAAGAGCCAAGAACCATCCTCCCTTTATCTAATATACAGTGAAAGTGTGGTTTTTAAAAGTAATATTCCTATTAAGGAAATCCCTATTTCACCAATTTTTAGCAATCACAGTACTCTGCTGATTTATGTTAAGTTTATGGCTGATACAAATACTAAGAGCTTTTCTTTGCATGCCTGTGATGCCAACGCATGTTTCTACCCTGTACTAGAATCTCTGTTTTGTTTCGTTTCCTGATTTAGAAATATTAATTTAATATATGCATATGGAAATTATTTCCAATGTGCAACAGGGAATTCAGTGAAAATGAAGATGTCCTTCTACCACTGAATCAAGAGTTTTCCTGTTTCTTTCTCTAACATTGAACATCATTACTAACTTCTTGATATTCTACCAGCAATGGTATCTGTCTCTCCCAAAGCCTCCCCTAAATAAAAAACTCTACTATCTTTATAAAATCCAACTTACCATATTTATCTTTCATTGACTGGCTTTTGGTATTTTATCTAAAAGCTTATCACCATATCCAAGGTTATTTTATGTTCTTGTATGATCCCTTGGAGTTTTATAGTTTTGCATTTTACATTTAGGTCTGTGATTAACATTGAGTTCATTTTTGTGTAAAATGTAAGGTCTGTGGCTAAATTATTTTCTTTTTATTCTTTTTTTTTTTTTTGCACATGGGTGTGTCCTCCAATATTTCTAGCACTGTCTGTGCTGAAAGCTTGTCAATTCTCCATTGAATTGTCGTTGTTGCTTTTTCAAAGGTCAATTGACTCTATCTGTGTGAGACTATTTCAGAACATCTATGTGTCTATTCTTTTGCCAGTGCTGCACTGTCTTCATCGCCGTAGTTTTATAGGAAGCCTTGAAGTCAAATAGTGTGAGTCTTCCAGCTTCATTTTCCTTCTTTAGTGTTGTGTTGGCTATTCCAGATTTTTTGCCTATAGAATCAGTTTGTTGATATCTAAATTGGCTTGCTGATATTTTTATTGGAATTATATTAAATCTAGATCAAGTTGGAAAGGATTGATGTCTTAACAACATTGAGTGTTCCAGTTCATGAGTATGGAGTATCTCTCTGTTTAGATCTTGAATTTCTTTCATCAGAGTATTGTAGTTATTCACATATAAATACTGTACATATTTTGTTAGATTTAAACTTAAATATTATATTTTGGGATACTATTGTAAATGCTATTTTTTAAAATTTCAAAATCTCATTGTTTGTTGATGGTGTGGAGCAAAGCAATTTACTTTTGCTTACTAACCTTGTATCTTGCAATCTTGTAATCAGTTATTAGTTCTAGGAGTTTTGTTGTCAATAACAATCATGTCATCTGTAAACAAAAATAGTTTTATTTTATTTTCCTAATTGGCATAGCTTTTATTTTGTTTTCTTGTATAATTGTACTAGCTTAATTGCACTAGCTAGGACATCCAGTACTATGTTGAATAGAAGTGGTGAGAGAGGGCATCTCAGCCTTGTTATCAGTCTTAGCGGAAAAGCACACAGTTTATAGGTAGATATTTTTTTTCTTCCAACACTAAATATTTACCCAACTCTGTTGTTTGCATGGTTTCTGATAAGAAGTCCAAAGCAATTCTTACCTTTTTTCCTTTATAAGTTAGGTGTTTTGTTTTATTTTGAACTGCTGTCTTCTTTCTAGATTTTCTCTGTGTATTTGGTTTGCTTCAAATTGGACATTATATGTGTACTTGTAGAATTTGTGGGTATTTATTCTGCTTGGTTTTTCTGAGATTTCTGATTCTGTGGCTTTAAGTCTGTCATTAGTTTTGGAAAGCTTTTGGCCATATTACTTCAAATTTTTATTCCACTTTATTCTGTCTTCCTTCCTCTTCTGGCATTCTGCATAAGTTATTCCTGTTAAAACTTTCCCAAAGTTCTTATACATTCTATTATGCTTTTATTCTATTTCCTCATTGCATTTTCACTTAGGAAATATTTGCTGACATATCTTCAACCTCAGATCCTTTCCTTGGCTTTGTCCAGTCTGCTGCTGAGATTATCAAAGGCATTCTTCATTTACGTTACAGTGTTTTATTTTTAGCATTTTTCATTGATTCTTTTAGAGTTCCCATCTCTATGCTTACATTATCCATCTGTTCTTGCATGTTGTCTACTTTTCCCATTAGAACTCTTAACATATTAATCAAAATTAATGTAAATTCCCCATCTGGTAATTCCAAAATCTGTGTCTTTTTTCAGTCTAGTTCTGATGCTTACTTTCTCTTTAGACTCTTTTTTTCTTGCCTTGTAGCAGGTTTTAAAATTTTATTTAAAACCTGAACACAAGTAACAGGAACTGAGGTAGAGAGACCTTTAGCATAATATTTTATGTCAGTGTGGCTAGGAGTGGGATTTTCCTAATATTTCTTTATCTGCCAGCAACTTCAAGTTTCTCTAATGTCTTTGTTTCTGTATCTTCCTTTACTTTTGGGCTTCCCTGAGAACACCTACTTAAATAGAAGTTGTGTCTTACAGTTCTGTCAATTGTAGCCCACTGTTATTCCACTGGAACAAAGCTGTGGTAGGGTGTTTTTGCTTGGATAGCAAGTCTTTGTTATGGAGAACACTATAGGTGTATTTCAAAATGATTAATTTCCTACCCTTGTTAAGAGTCATGAGGGAATTTTTCTTGGATATTCCCACATATTCATCAAATTTGCCATTTAAGTGTTCCTACTGGTTCATATTTCCTGCAGATTCCACTCCAAGTAAGCAGATGTGCACTGTGACTCTTTGTATTTGCCTGTCTCTCCTGATTTCAGGGAGGTGGTTTGCTCTGTGACCTCAATTCTTTGGTGATTGATTTTTAGTTTTTCAGCTTTTTTGTTGTCAAAAACAAATGAGAGGAATGACTCCCAATATATGTATATGCCAGAGCTGAAACTAGAAGTCCCAGTGAACTTTTCTAAGTTCATTTTAATTGAAATAATTGCAGATTCACTTGTGGTTGTAAGAAATTTGAGATAGCTTGTACAATTTTCCCAGTTTGCCTTAATGGTAACTGTGCAAAACTATAGAATAATTTCAAAACCTGGATTTTGACATTGATAAAATCCACCAATCTTTTTAAATTTTTCACAATTTTACTTGTACTCATTTTTCTGTGTGTGTGAATGTATGTGCTTGCATGTTTTAGTTCTATACATTGTTTTCTTCCATCAACTGTATCTTACTTATCTTTTACTGGACTTTATAATTTATTTTATTTTATTAACTTTTAGTTCAGAGATACATATGCAGGTTTCTCATGTAGGTAAATTGCATGTCATGGGGGTTTGGAGTACAGAGTATTTTGTTACCCAGGTAATAAGCATAGCACTCAATAAGTAGTTTTTCAGTCCTTTCCCTTCTCCTACCCTCCACCCTCAAGTTGGCCCTGGGATCTGTTGTTTCCTTCTTTGTGCCCATGTGTACTCAACGTTTTGCTCCCACTGATAAGTAACAACATATGATATTTGATTTTCTGTTTCTGTGATAGTTTGCTTAAGTTAATAGCCTCCAGCTCCATCCACGTGGCTGCAAAGGATGTGATCTCATTTCTTTTTATAAATGTGTAGTATTCCATCATGTATATGTACCATTTTCTTTATCCAGACTACTGTTGATGGGCATTTTCATTGATTTAATGTCTTTACTATTGTGACTGGTACTGCAATGAATATATGCATGCATGTGTCTTTATGGTAGAATAATTTATATTCCTTTGGGTATATACCCAATAATGGGATTGCTAGGTCAAATAGTAATTCTAAGTTCTTTGAAAAATCTCCAATCGTATCTCATGGTGATTTTGATTTGCATTTTTCTAATGATTAGTGATGTTGAGCATCTTCTCATATGCTTGTTGGCTGTATGTATGTCTTCTTTCAAAATGCATCGTTTTATGTTCTTTGCCCAACTTTTATTGGGGTTGTTTGTTTTTTGCTTGTTAATTTGTTTACATCCTTTATAGATTCCAGATTTTAGAACTTTGTCAGATACGAAGTTTGCAAATATTTCCCCCCATTCTGTAGGTTTTCTGTTTACTCTGTTGACCATTTCTTTTTCTGTACAGAAGCTCTTCAGTTTAATTAGGTCCAATTTGTTAATTTTTGGTTTTGTTGCAATTGATTGTGGTATCTTCATCATAAAATTTTTGCCAGGACCTATGTCTAGAATGGTACTTTCTGTTATCTTCTAGGATGTTTATAGTTTTAGGTTTTACATTTCTGTCTTTGATTCATCCTTTTTGGTTTTAATTGATATTTATTTGTTGTAGTGTTTCATCCCTCACCACTGTCTCACCCTTTCCCTTGAGTTCCCAAAGCCCATTATATCATTCTTATGCCTTTGTGTCCTCATAGCTTAGCTCCCACTTATGAATGAGAACATGACAATGTTTGGTTTTCTATTCCTGAGTTACTTCACTTAGGATAATGGTCTCCAATGCCATCCAGGTTGCTGCAAATGCCATTATTTCATTCCTTTTATGGCTAAGTAGTATTCCATGGTATATATAGACCGCTTTTTCTTTATCCACTCATTGCTTGATGGGCATTTGTGCTGGTTCCATATTTGTGCATGTTTGTAGCTGCACAATTGTGAATTGTGCAGCTACAAACATGTGTGTACAAGTATCTTTTCCATAGAATGATTTCTTTTTCTTTGGATAGATATCCAACTGGATATCTATCTGGATATCCCACTGGATTGCTGGATCAAATGGTAGATCTACTTTAAGTTCTTTAAGGAATCTCCACATAGTTTTCCATAGTGGTTGTACTAGTTTACATTCCCACCAAGAGTGTAAAAATGTTCCTTTTCACTGCACCCATGCCAATATCTATTATTTTTTTATTTTTTGATTATGGCCATTCTTATAGGAGTAAAGTGGTATCACATTGTAGTTTTGATTTGCATTTCCCTGATAATTAGTGATGTTGAGCCTTTTTTCATAAGCTTGTTGGCCGTGTGTATATCTTCTTTTCAGAATTGTCCTTAGCCCACTTTTTGACGGGATTGTTTAGTTTTCTCTCATTGATTTGTTTGAGTTCCTTGTAGATTCTGGATATCAGTCCTTTGTCAAAAGTATAGATTGTGAAGATTTCTTTACACTCTGTAAGTTGTCTGTTTACTCTGCTGATTTTTTTTTTCTTGCCATGCAGAAGCTTTTTAGTTTAATTAAGTCTCAACTATTTATCCCTGCTTTTGTTTTGTTTGTTTTGGGGTTCTTAGTCATGAAGCTTTGTCTAAGCAAATGTCCAGAAGGGTTTTTTCCAATGTTATCATCTAGAATTTTTATAGTTTCAGGTCTTCACTTTAAGTATTTGATCAATCTTTTTGTATAAGGTGAGAAATGAGGATCCAGTTTCATTCTCCTACATGTGGCTAGCCAATTATCCCAGCACCATTTGTTGAATAGGGTGTCTTTTCCCCACTTTATGTTTTTGTTTATCTATGATCAGTGTATTGTATTTGGCTTTATTTCTGG
>NW_012098888.1:204190-210469 GCF_000951045.1 Mandrillus leucophaeus | reverse complement strand
ATTGTATTTGGCTTTATTTCTGGATTCTCTACTCTAGTCCATTGGTCTGTGTGCCTGTTTGTTTGTTTATTTGTTTCTTGTGTGCCTGTTTTTATACCAGAACCATGTTGTTTTGGTAAGTATGGCTTCATAGTATAGTTTAAAGTCAGGTAATGTAATGCCTTCAGATTTGTTCTTTTTGCTTTGTCTTGCTTTGGCTATGTGGGGCTCCTTTTTGGTTCCACATGAACTTTAGAATTGTTTTTTCTAGTCTTGTGAAGAATGATGTTGTATTTTGATGGGAATTTCATTGAATTTGTATGTTGCTTTTGGCAATATGATCATTTTTACAGTATTGATTCTATCCCTCCATGAACATCGGATATGTTTCCATTTGTTTGTGTTGTCTATGACTGCTTTCAGCAGTGTTTAGTAGTTTTCCTTGTAGAGGTCCTTTACTTGCTTGGTTAAGTATAATTTCTAATTATTATTATTTTTGCAGCTATTGTAAAATGAATTGACTTCTTAATCTGATTCTCAGCTTGGTCGCTGTTGGGGTATAGCAGGGCTACTAATTTGTGTACATTAATTTTGTATCTTGAAACTTTGCTGAATCATTTACCAATTCTAGGAACTTTTTGAATGAGTCTTTAGGGTTTTCTAGGTATACGATCATGTCATTAGCAAACAGAGACAGTTTGACTTCCTCTTTACTGATTTGGATAGCCTTTATTTCTTCTTCTTGTCTGATTGTTCTGGCTAGGACATTCAGTACTATGTTGAATAGAAGTGGTGAAAGTGGACATCCTTGTCTTGTCCCAGTTCTCAGAAATGATTTCAAATTTTCCCCATTCAGTATAATGTTGACTGTGGGTTTGTCACAGATGGCTTTTAGTACCTTAAGTTATGTTCCTCCTATGCTGATTTTGCTGAGGGTTTTAATCATAAAGCAATGCTAAATTCTGTCATTTTTGTTTTCAATTCTGTTTATGTGGTGTATCCCTACATCCTGGTGTATTAGTCCATTCTCAAGCTGCTATAGAGAGCTGCGTGAGACAGGGTAATTAATAAAGGAAAGAGGTGTATTTGACTCACAATTTTGCAAGGCTTGGGACACATCAGGAAATGTACAGTTTTGGCAGAAGGGGAAACATACATGTTCTTACTCATACGGTGGCAGAAGAGAGAAGTGCAGAATGAATGGTGGGGAAGTTCCTTATAAAACCATAAGATCTCATGAGAACTCACTCACTGTCACAAGAGCAGCAGGGGTAAATAGCCCCCATGATTCAATTACCTCCACCTGGTCCAACCCTTGACACATAGAAATTATTACAATTAAAGGTTGAATTGTGTTAGCTTGTATTTTGTTGAGAATTTTTGCATCTATGTTCATTGGGATATTAGTCTGTAGTTTTCTTTTTTGTTGTGTTATTTCCTGTTTTGGTATTAGGGTGATACTGGCTTCATACAATCATTTAGGGAGGACTTCTTCCTTCTCTATGTTTTGGAATAGTGTCAATAGGATTGGTTCCAATTCTTCTTTGAATGTCTGATAGAATTCAGCTGTGAATCTGCCCAGTCCTGGACATTTTTTTGTTGGTAACTTTTAAATTATCAAGTCAGTCTCACTTCTTCTTATTGGTCTGTTCAGAGTTTCTGTTTCTTCTTCTCCTAGGTGGGTTGTGTAGTTCTAGGAACTTACCCATCTCCTCAAGGTTTTCTAGTTTCCATGTGTAAAAGTGTTCATAATAGCCTTGAATTATCCTTTGTATTTCTGTGGTATCAGTTGTAATACCTCCCATTTTATTTCTAATTGAGCTTATTTGGATCTTTTGACTCCTTTTCTTAGTTAATTTCACTAATGGTCTATCAATTTTATTTATATTTTTGAAGAACCAGTTTTTTCTTTAAATTTCATTTAGTTCTGCTCTGATCTTGGTTATTTCTTTTCTTCTGCTCGGTTTAGGTTTGGTTTGTTCTTGTTTCTCTAGCTGCTTGAGGTGTGACCTTAGATTGTCTATTTGTGTTTTTTCAGACATTTTGATGTAGACATTGAATGCTATGAACTTTTCTCTTAGCACCGCCTTTGCTGTATCCCAGAGGTTTTGATAGATTGAGTCAATATTATTATTCAGTTCAAAAAATGTTTTAATTTCCACTTTTATTTCATTGTTGGCCAAATCATTCAGGAGCAGGTTATTTAATTTCCATGTATTTACACGGTTTTGAGCATTCTTTTTGGAGTTGATTTCCAATTTTATTTCACTGTGGTCTGAAATAGTACTTGATATAATTTTGATTTTCTTAAATTTATTGAGACTTGTTTTGTGCTCCATCATATGGTCTATCTTGGAGAATGTTCCAGGTGTTGATATATTGAATGTATAGTCTGCAGTTGTTGGGTAGAATGTTCTGTAAATATCTGTTAAGTCCATTTGTTCTAAGGTATGGTTTAAATCCATTGTTTGTTTGTTTGACTTTCTGTCTCAATGACCTGTCTAGTGCTGTCAGTAAAGTATTGAAATCCACCACTATTATTGTGTTGCTGCCTGTTTCATTTCTTAGATCTAGTAGTAACTGTTTCATAAATTTAAAAGCTCCAATGTAAGGTGCATATATATTTAGGATTGTGATATTTTCCTATTGGACAAGGCTTTTTATCATTATATAATGTCCCTCTTTGTCTTTTTAAACTGCTGTTGCTTTAAAGTTTGTTTTGTCTGATATAAAGATAGCTACTCCTGCTCACTTTTGGTATCCATTTGCATGGAATAGCGTTTTCTATCCCTTTACCTTAAGTTTATATAACTCCTTATGTGTCATGGGAGGAGTTGCACAAACTTAAGGTAAAGGGATAGAAAAAGCTATTCCATGCACTTGTACAGCACTTGTTGGTGAATTATTATCCATTCTGCTTCTCTGTACCTTTTAAGTGGAGCATTTAAGCCATTTACATTCAAAGTTAGTATTGAGATGTGAGGTATTATTCCATTCACCATAGTACAGGTTCTGTGACATTTTTGCTTTAAAGAGATTCTATTTTGATGTATCTTGAGGATTTATTTTAGGATTTACAACTCCTTTTAGCAGTTCTTGTGGTTCTGGCTTGGTAGTGGAGAATTCTCTCAGCCCTTGTTTGTCTGAAAAAGACTGTATCTTTCCTTCATTTTGAATCTAACTTTCACTGAATACAATATTCTTGGTTGATAATTGCCTTTGCTTAAGGAGGCTAACAATAGGACCCCAATTTGTTCTAGCTTGTAGGGGTTCCATTGAGAAATCTGCTGTCAATCTGATAGGTTTTCCTTTATATGTTACCTGATGCTTTTGCCTCACAGCTCTTAAGATTATTTCCTTTGTCTTGACTTTAGATAACCTGATGACTATGTGCCTAGGTGATGATCTTTTTGCAATGAATTTCCCAGGTGTCCTTTAAGTTTCTTGTATTTGGATGTCTAGATCTCTAGTAAGGCTGGGGATGTTTTCCTTGATCATTTCCTCAAATATGTTTTCCATACTTTTAGATTTCTCTTCTTCCTAAGGAACACCAATTATTCTTAGGTTTGGCCATTAAACAATCCCAGACTTCTTGAAGGCTTTGTTCGTTTTTTTGTTTGTTTCCTTGTTTGTTTCTTTGTTTTTTTTTTTTTTTTAATTTGACATGGAGTCTCACTCTGTTGCCCAGACTGGAGTGCAGTGGCACCATCTTGGCTCACTGAAACCTCCGCCTCCTAGGTTCAAGAGATTCTCCTGCCTCAGCTTCCTGACTAGCTGAGATTACAGGTACATGCCACCATGCTCAGCTAATTTTTTTGTACTTTAGTAGAGATGGAGTTTCACCATGTTGGCCAGGCTAGTCTCGAACTCCTGACCTCAAGTGATCCACCCACCTCAGCCTCCCAAAATGCTGGGATTACAGGCATGAGCCACCGCACCTAGCCCATTTTTTTATTTCTTTAATTTTTATTTTTCGTCTTTGTTAAATTAGGTTACTTTGAAAGCCTTGTCTTCAAGCACTGAAGTTCTTTCTTCTACTTGTTCAATTCTATTACTGAGACTTCTCAGTGCACTTTACAATGGTCTAAGTGTGTCCTTCATTTCCAGAAGTTGTGATTGTGTTTTGTTTATGCTATCTATTTCACTGAAGATTTGTCCATTCATATCTTGTATCATTCTTTCGATTTCTTTAAGGTGAACTTTACCCTTTCTCTGGTGTCTCCTTGATCAGCTTAACAGCCGACCTTCTCAATTCTTTTCCTGGCAATTCAGAGATTTTATCTTGGTTTCAATTCATTGCTGGTGAGCTACTGTGATCTCTTGGGGATGTAAAAGAAATTTGTTTTGTCATATTACGAGAATTGTTTTCCTGGGTCCTTCTCATTTGGGTAGATTATGTCAGAAGGAAGATCCGGGATTCAAGGGCTGCTGTTAAAATTCTTTTGTTCCTTGGGGTGCTCCCTTGATGTGGTGCTCTCCCCTTTCCCCTATGGATGGGGTTTCCTGAGAGCCAAGTTGCAGTGATTGTTATTTCTCTTCTGGATCTAGCTACCCAGTGGAGCTACTGGGCTCTGGGCTGGTACTGGGGAGTGTCTGAAGAGTCCTGTGATGTGATTCATCTTCAGGTCTCTCAGCCATGGATAGCAACACCTACTCTGATGGAGGTAGCAGGGGAGTGAAGTGGACATTGTGAGGGTCCTTTACGGTATTTTTCTTAAGTGTGCTGTTTTTCTGTTGGTTGGCCTCCAGCCAGGAGGTGGCACTTTCAAGAACACATCAGCTGTGGTAGTATAGAGAGGTAGCAGGGGAGTTAAGTGGACTCTGTGAGGGTTTTTTTTTTTTTTTTTTAAGACAGAGTCTCACTCTGTTGTCCAGACTGGAAGGCAGTGGCACAATCTCGGCTCACTGTAACCTTCCCTTCCTAGTTCAAGCAATTCTCCTGCCTCAGCTGGGACCTCCTCCCAAGTAGCTGAGACTACAGGCATACACCACCATGCCTGGCTTTAGTAGAGACAGGGTTTTGCCATTTTGGCCAGGCTGGTCTCTAACTCCTGACCTCAAGTGATCCGCCGGCCTCGGGCTCCCACAGTGCTGGGATTACAGGCATGAGCTACCACGCCCAGCCTGTATTTTTGTTAAGTGCACTGGTTTTGTGTGGGTTGGCCTCCAGCCAGAAGATGGCACTTTCAAGAGCACATCAGCTGCAGTGGTATAGGGAGGATCAGACAGTGGGTGGGGCTATAGCACTTCCAAGAGATAACATCTTTTGTCTCCAACTACCTGGGCAGTTAGAGAAAGACCATCAGGTGGGGGCAAGGTTAGGCATGTCTGAGCTCAGACTGTCCTTGGGCAGGGCTTGCTGTGGCTGCTATGGGGGATGGGGTGTGGTTCCCATGCCAACAGAGTTATGTTCCTGGGGGATTATGGCTGTTTCTGTTGCATGACACAGGTCGCCAAGGCAGGAGGGCAAAGCCACAAGCCTCACTCAACTCCTATGCAGCCCACAGTCCAAAGGACCAGTCTCACTGCTACCATGTCCCCCCAGCAGCACCAAGTTTATTTCCAGGCAACTGGTGAGCAGGCCTGAGAACTTGCCTCGGGCTGCAAGCCTCCCAGCTGAGAAAGCAAGCGGACTCACAGTTCCTTAGCTGTCCCACAGAACCTCCAGTGGCAATTCAACTCTTTCAAAGGGTCTGTGGATTCCCTTGGCTTTCCTGATATGTTCCTGTGGTAGTTCTTGGAGCAAAAGTTCACAATGGGGGTCTTTAAAGACTGCTCTCTCTGTCCGAGCAGGAGCTGCAAGTTAGTCCCACCTCATGTTTACCATTTTCCCCCCTCTGAAAGGCTCAAGTCTTCAACTCATCTTGAGTTGATTTTTGTATATGATGTAAGGAACAGGTCCAGTTTCAATCTTCTACACGTGGCTAACCAGTTATCCCAGTACCATTTGTTGAACAGGGAGTCTTTTCCCCATTGCTTATTTTTGTTGAATTTTTTGGAGATCAGATGTTTGTAGGTAGATGACATTATGTCTGGTCTCTCTATTCGATTCCATTGGTCTATGTGTTTGTTTTTGTACCAGTACCATGCTGTTTTGGTTACTGTAGACTTGTAGTACAGTTTGAAGTCAGGGAACGTAATGCCACCAGCTTTGTTCTTTTTGCTTAGGATTGCTTTGCTATTTGGGTTCTTCTTTGGTTCTATATACACTTTTATTTATTTATTTATTTTTATTATACTTTATGTTCTAGGGTACATGTGCACAATGTGCAGGTTTGTTACATATGTATACATGTGCCA
>NW_012098888.1:189562-203350 GCF_000951045.1 Mandrillus leucophaeus | reverse complement strand
ATGGTATTTCTAGTTTTAGATCCTTGAGGAATAGCCACACTGTCTTCCACAATGGTTGAACTGGTTTACAGTCCCAACAACAGTGTAAAAGTGTTTCTATTTCTCCACATCCTCTCCAGCACCTGTTGTTTCCTGACTTTTTAATGATCGCCATTCTGACTGGTGTGAGATGGTATCTCATTGTGGTTTTGATTTGCATTTCTCAGATGACCAGTGATGATGAGCATTTTTTCATGGGTCTGTTGGCTGTATAAATTCTGTACACATTTTTAAATAGTTTTTTTTTTTTAATTCTGTAAAGACTGTCATTATGTCATTGGTCATTTGATAGGAATAGCATTGAATCTATAAATTGCTTTGGGCAGTATGGCCATTTTAGTAATATTGATTCTTCCTACCCATGAACATGGAACGTTTTTCCACTTGTTCATGTCGCCTCTAGTTTCTTTCAGCAGTGTTTTGTAATGCTTGTTGTAGAGTTCTTTCACCTCCTTGGATAGCCATTATCCTAGGTAGTTTTTTCTTTTTGTGACTATTGTGAATGGGATTGAGTTATTGATTTGGCTCTCATCTTGGACATTCTTGGTATATAGAAATTCTACTAATTTTTGTACATTGATTTTGTATCCATAAACTTTGCTGAAGTTGTTTATCAGATCATGGAGCTTTTGGGCAGAAACTACAGGATTTCCTAAGTATTGAATCATATAATGTGTGAAGAGAGAGAGTTTGATTTTCTCTCTTTCTATTTAGATGATTTTTATTTCTTTCTCTTTCCTGATTGCACTGGCTAGGAGTTCCAATACTGTGTTAAATAGGAGTGGTGAGAGTGGGCATCCTTGTCTTCTTCAAGTTCTCAAGGGGAATGCTTCCAGCTTTGGCCTATTCAGTATGATGTTGGCTGTGGCTTTGTCATAGATGCTTCTTATTATTTGTAGGTGTGTTCCTTCAGTGTCTCGTTTGTTGAGAGTTTTTAACAGGAAGGGATGTTGAATTTTATCCAAAGCCTTTTCTGCATCTATTGAGATGATCCTGTGGCTTTGTGTTTAGTTCTGTTTATGTGATGAATCACATTTATTGATTTGTGTATGTTGAGCCAACTTCGTAACCAAAGGATAAAGCCTACTTGATAGTGATTGATTAGCTTTTTGATGTTCTGCTGGATTCAGTTTGCTAGTATTTTGTACTAAATACACTCTTGAACCACAGTGCAATAAAAATGGAAATCAATACTAAGAAAATCGCTCAAAACCATGCAACTACATGGAATTTAAACAAGGTTTAATTCGTGCTCCTGAATAACTTTTGGGTAAAAAATGAAATTAAGACAGAAATCAAGAAATTCTTTGAAACCAATGAGAACAAAGACACAACATACCAGAATCTCTGCGGCATAGCTAAGGCAGTGTGAAGAGGGAAGTTTATAGCACTAAACAACCACATCAAAAAGATCTCGAATTAGCAAATTAGCATCACACCTAGAGGAACTAGAGGAACAAGAAAAACACAACCCCACAGCTGGCATAAGACAAGAAATAACCAAAATATAAGAGCTGAACTGAAGGAATCTGAGATGCCAAAAACAATATAAAGGCAGAGCAAGATGGCAGAATAGAAGGTTCCATTGCTCATCCTCCATGCAAGGACACAAATTTAAGAACCGTCTGCACACAAAAAAAGTACCTTCGTAAAAACCCCAAATCAATTGAGCACTCACAGTACCTGATTTTAACTTCACATCACTTAAACAGGCACTGAGGAAGCAGGGAAAAAAAAAAAAAAAACAGGCTTGAATTGCTGATGCCACTGTTTCCCCCAAACCCCACCCTGGCAGCAGCAGCACGGTGCAGAGAGAAACTTTATGTGCTTGAGAGAGGGAGAGTGTAGCAATAATGAGACATTGCACTGAATTCAGTGCTGCCCTGTTACAGCAGGAAGTAAACCAGACCAAACTCAGCTGACATCAACCCATGGAGGGAGTATTTAAACCAGCCCTAGGCAGAGGAGAATTGCCCATCCCAGCAGTCAGAATTTGAGTTTCTGCAAGTCTTACCACCTCAGACTGGAGTGCTCTGGGGCTCTAAATAAATTTGAAAGGCAGTCTAGGCCACAAGGACTGCATCCCTAGGCAAGTCCTAATGCTGAACTAGGCCCAGAGCCAGTGGACTAGGGGTTTGGAGGCACACAGCTTACTGATCCACCAGCTGGGGCAGCTAAGGGAGTGCTGACATCACCCTTCCCCTAACCCCAACCTGCCCATCCTGCAGCTCCAAAGAGAATCCTTCTTTCTAGTTGAGGACAGGAGAGGGAATTGTGGGAATAATTGTGCATTGCATCTTGGATACTAGCTGAGCCTCTCAGTAGTATAGGGCACCAGTGAGATTCGTTTCCAGGCCCTAGATCTTGTTCATTTCTAAACACTCCCTAAATCAGAAGGGAACCCACTGCCTTGAAGGAAGAGCCCAGTTCTGGCAACACTCATCACCTGCTAACTGAAGAGCCCTTAGGCCCTGAATAACTAGTAGTGATACCCAGGTACAACCTGCAGGGTGTTGGGTGAGTCTCTGAGATTTGCGGGCTTCAGGGGAGACTCAGCACATTGCCAGCTACAGTGACTGACTATGGAGAGAGATTCCTTTTGCTTGAGCAAAATGGAGGGAACAGTAAAGGGGACTTCGTTTTACACCATAAGTACTAGCTGTGCCACAAGGGGATAGAGCACCAAGCAGGCTGTTGGGATCCACCATTGTAGGCCTTGGCTCTTGGACAGCATTTCTGGACTTGCCCTGGGCCAGAGGGGAGCCCTAAAGGGTGAGTCCTAGTCCAGGCAGCATTCACCACAAGCCGACCAAAGAGCCATTGGACCTTAACGGAACATCAGGAGTAGCTCAGCAGTATTCCCAATGGGCTTGTGGTGGTGGGGGCCACGGGGTAAGAATCCTCTGTCTTTGGAAAGTAGAGAGAAGAGTGGGAAGGACTGCATCTTGTGACTTGAGTGCCAGCTCAGCCGCAGTAAAATAGAACACCAGGTAGACTTCTAAGCTTTTTGACTCTACTCCTTCTCTCCCAGGAGGCAACTTTGGACCCACCTGAGGCCTCAGGGAACTTATCACCCTGATGATAAGGATGCAAGCCTGGCTGGCTTTGCAACCTGCTGATTGTAGAGCCTCAGGGCCTTGAGCAAACATAAGCCACAGCCGGGGAGTGGTTGTAACCACTCCTTGGGGTAAGACCCAGTGCTCTAGTGACTTCAGTTCTGATCCAGTGCAGTCCTGGTGGTGTTGGCAACAGGGTTGCTTGTGTCACATGACCCCCACATCCTGGCGGCTTCGAACTGAAAGAGAGCTTCTGTTTGTTTGGAATGAAATAAGGGAAGAGAACAAGAGTATCTGCCTAGTAATGAAGAGAATTCTTCTGGATCTTGTCCAAGACTTGTACCTCTATAAATCTATAAGAACTACAGTGTTAATGGTCTTGGGGCTGTCCCTGAAAGCAAATACAGATTAGATCACAACTTCTGAGTCCTTTTGAACATCTGCAAAGCCTTCCAAAAAAGGATGGGTACTGAGCTTATTAGTAATACTAATACTGAGAAAAATACAATAAATACCTAACTCTTCAATACCCAGACACCAAAGAACATCTACAGGCATCAACACCATCCAAGAAACCATGACCTCACCAAATGAACTAAATAAGCCACTAGGGACCAATCCTGAAGCCACAGAGATATGTGACCTTTCAGACAGACAATACAAAGTATCTGTTTTGAGGAAACTCAGGAAATTCAAGATAACAGGGAGAAGAAACTTAGGATTCTATCAAATAAATTTAACAAAGACATTGAAATAATTAAAAAGAAACAGAAATTCTGGAGCTGACAAATGCAATTGACATACTGAAAAATGCGTCAGAATCTTTTAATATGAGGACTGATCAAGCAGAAGAAGGACTGTGTGAGTTTAAAGATAGGCTATTTCAAAATACGTAGTCACAGGAGACACAATAAAAAAATTTTAAAAATGAAGCAAGCCTACAGGATTTAAAAAATAGCCTCAGGGGCAAATCTGAGAGTTTAAAGAAGAAGTAGAGATAAAGATAGGGATAGAAAGAATATTCAAAGGGATAATAACAGAGAACTTCCCAAACCTAGAGAAAGATATCAATATCCAAGTACAAGAAGGTTATAGAACACCAAGCAGATTTAACCCAAAAAATACTATCTGAAGACATTTCATAATCAAACTCCCAAAGGTTAAGGATAAAGAAAGAATCCTAAAAGCAGCAAGAAAAAATAAACAAATAACATACAATGCAGCTCCTCCAATACATTCGGCAGCAGGCTTCTCAGTGGAAACTTTATGGGCCAGCGGAGAACGGCATGACACATTTAAAATGCTGAAGGAAATAAAAACTTTTTGCCTTAGAATAGTATATCTGGAAAAAAAAAAATCCTTCAAACATGAAGAAATAAAGACTTTCCAGGACCAACAAAAGCTGAAGGATTTCATCAACACCAGACTACAAGAAATGCTAAAGAGAGTACTTCAATCAGAAAGAAAAGGACATTTATGAGCATTAAGTAATCACATGAAGGTACAAAACTCACTAGTAATACTAAGTACACAGCAAATCAGAATATTATAACATTCTAACTGTGGTGTTACAGTGTTATTAGAAAACAAAAATCTAAAAGTCCAACCAAAAAGGGGCAAAATATTTGAATAGACATTTCTTAGAAAGAAGACAAATTGCAAACAGCTATGTTAAAAGGCTGTCAACATTATTTATTGTCAGGGAAATGCACATCAAAACTATGATGACATGTTATCTCACTCCACTTAAGATGGCTTATATCCAAAAGACAGGCAATAACAAGTGCTGGTGAGAATGCAGAGAAAAGGAAACCCTTGTATATTGTTGATGGAAATGTAAATTATTCCAACCACTAGGGAGAACAGTTTAGAGGGTCCTCAAAAAACTAAAAATAGAGCTACCACTCTACTGTATACCAATACTGCTCCTAGGTATATTCTCAAAAGAAAGGAAATCAGTATATGGAAGAGATATCTGCACCACCATGTTTATTGAAGCACTAGTCATAATAGCCAAGACTTGGAAGCAAACTGAGTATCTATAAACAAAAGAATGGATAAAGAAAATCTAGTACATGTTATGTAACAAATTATTATTCAGTACTATAATAATTATTCACAACAAATTATTCAGTACTAACAAAGAATGGTATCCTGTCACTTGCAACAACATGGATGGAACTGGAGGTTATTATATTAAGCAAAATAAGCCAGGCACAGAAAGACAAACATCACATATTCTCACTTATCTGTGGGAACTAAAAATTAAAACAATTGAACTCATGAAGATAGGAAGTAGAAGGATGATTACCAGAGGCTAGGAAAGGTAGTCAGTGAGGTAGGGGTGGGGTAGTGAAAAGTGAGGATGGTTAATGGATGCAAAAAAGTATTTAGACAGAATAAATAAGACCTAGTATTTGCTAGCACAGCAGGGTGATTATAAAAAATAATTTAATTGTAAGTTTAAAAATAACTTAAAAAGTATAATTGGATTGTTTAAAACACAAATGATAAATTATCAAGATGATATAATATTTACCCTAATATGATTATTACACATTGCATGCCTTATCAAAACATCCCTTGTAACCCATAAATATATACACTTAGTACATACAAAAATTTTAAATGTAAAATTAATTAAAAAGAAAACAAAAGGGTTTGGGTTATTGAAAGAGTAAATAAGATTGATAGACTGATAGCTAGACTAATAAAAAAAAAAGTGAAAAGATCCAAATAAACACAACCAGAAATGACAAATGGGACATTACCACCAACCGCAACAGAAATACAAAAACCTCTCAGAGACTACTATAAATACTTCTATGCATACAATCTAGAAAACCTGGATGAAATAAAAAAAAAAATTCTGAAAATATGCCAGCTCCCAAGATTGAACCAGGAAGAAACTGAATTCTAAACAGACCAAAAATGAGTTCTGGAATTGATTCTGTAATCAAAAGCCTACCAACAAGAAAAGGCCCAGGACCAGACAGAATCACTACTAAATTTTACCAGATACATGAAGAAAAGCTGTATTATTCTGGCTGAAACTAGTCCAAAAAATTGAGAAGGAAGGATTCTTTCCTAACTCATTCTAAGAGACCAGCATCATCCTGATACCAAGAGCTGGCAGAGAAACAAAAAAAAAGAAAATGTTGAGCCAGTATCCTTGATAAACATAGATGCAAAAATCCTCAACAAAATACAATTTTATCACATGTGTAAGTTATCGCATCCACACCCAGAATCAGATACTGAACAGTTTCATTATCAGAAGGATCCTTCATGTTTCCTTTTTATAACCATAGTTCCCTCACAGCTAATCCCTGGCAATCAGTAATCTGTTGTCTATTTAAAAAATGTTGTCATTTCAAAAGTTACATAAATAAAATCATACAATATTTAATTTTTTAGATTAGCTTTTTTCACGCAGCATAACTTCCTGAAGATTCATCTAAATAGTAGTGTGAATCAATAGTGCATTCCCTTTTACTGCCTTTTTTATACGGTATGTGCGTTACATGTTTTTTTGAACACTTACCTGTTGAGACACTTCTATACTAATGCCAATTTTTTTATCATTATAAATAAAGCTACTATGAACATTCATGTTCAGGTTTATGTGTGACTACAAATTTTCGTTTATCTAGAAAATGTCCAAGAGGGCAATTGCAGGGCAATATGATAACTCCATGCTTAGTTGAAACTAAAAAAAAATTCTAAACTTTTTCTAAAGGGGCTGTACAATTTTATATTCCAAGGAGCAAATATATGAGTAATACAGATCCTTTGTTTTCTCAGTAGTATGTTGTTGTCGCTATTTTTTATTTTAGCTATTCTGATAGTTATGCAGTGATATCTCTTTGTAATTTTAACCTGCATTGCTGATCACTAAAATCACTCTCTTTGTGATTTTAACCTGCATGCTGAAATCTTTTCATCTGCATATCTGTTATCTGTGTACCCTATTTGGTGAAATGTCAATTCATATATTTTACCCATTATCTAATTTGATTGCCTCTTTTGTTACATTTTGAGTTTTGAGAGTTATTTTTAATATATTCTAGATACCAGTTTATTACTGAATGTGTGCTTTGAAAAATGTCTTCTCTCACTCTTTAATTTGGTTATTATACTTTTTACATGTGTTTCAAACAGTGAATGTTTATAATTTTAATGAGACAAATGTATCTATTTTCTCTGTATGGATCGGCTTATAATATCAAGTCTACAAACTCTTTGCCTAGACCTAGATTTTAAATATTTACTATTCTTTTACCAAAAAAAACCACCTTATTTTACATTTAATTCTATGATGGTCATATTTCTATGTCAACTTGATTGAACTACAGGGTGCCCAGATATTTGGTTAAACATTATTCTAGATATGTCTGTAGCGGTGTTTTTGTATAAGATCAATATTTGAAACTGTAGCCCTGAGTAAATCAGAACGCCCTCTCTAATGTGGAGGGTTCTCATTCAATCCACTAGAGGCTTGAATAGGTAGAAATAGGAAGGTAGAAGTAGGAAGGATTCTCTTTCTCAGACTTTCTTTGAGCTGAGACATCAGTCTTCTCCTGCTTTCAGGCTTGAACTCAGATGGGAACTTACACCATCAATTCTTCTGTTTCTTAGACCTTCAAATTCAAACTGGAATTTATAATTGGCTTTATACATATGTATGTGTATGTAAAAGTATATACGTATGTGTATAACTTTTGTATCTATTATACATACATACATCTATATAATACTCTCCTGTTTGTTTCTGTGGAGAATACTGTCCAGTGTAAATTCCAAAATTCAATTTGAATTTACCTTTGTGTAAGGTGTGAGGTAGTTTAGATTGAGGTTTGTATGTTTCTTTTTTGTTTATTTGTTTGGCCTACAAATTACAATTGCTCAAGCACCACTTGTTGAAAAGGTAATTAATAATCCTTGGCATTGCTTACTCATCTTTGTCAAAAATCATTTGAAATGACATCAAAGGAGCTCCACAAAATGTGATTCTAAATAAAACACTGACCAAAAATAAAGTAAATATCAACATTTAAGAACTCTGGAAATCATCCAAAGGCTTACAACAATCCAAGGACCGTTTATTCATGAAAACATTTAATCTCAGTAAGAACATTAAGTTTTATGGCATTTTAACTTCTTATATTCCAAGTACCCTGTCTCTAGCTCTGCAGTTGCATTGTAAATAATAGTTCCATAGTCATGGGAAAACCCAGCAACTGATAAGCCATGGGAGGGGAAAAATAAGTTCAGAGTTCCCCCAACAGCAGCATTATCAAAAAATAGTCATAATTTGATCTTTCTGGAAGTTCTCTGAAAACTCTTACTTAGAAACAGAGGCTCTAATGGCCACAAGGAACAAAGATACAAATTCTACAAAATCAGTTCGAGAAAGTCACTAAACAAACAGCAACAATAAAAAAACAAACAAACAAACAAACAAAAACAAGCAGCAACACCACCAAATCCTCAGCAAGAGAGGAATCTGAATTCCAGAACTGCCAAATGAATTGTTTTAAATATCCAGTTTTCAAAAACAAATACAACATATACAGAGCAACAAGCACAGGAAAAAACAGTGAATGGAAAATATCCTTAAGGATGTAGACTTACTAGAGAGACATTAAATCAGCTATTTTAAATATATTCAAAGAACTAAAAAGAAACAACGTATAAAGATATAAAGAAAACGATGATACCAATTTCCCAACAAATGAGAATATCAATACACAGAAATTATATTCTTTAAAAGTACCAAATATAAATTTTTTAGTTAAAAAGTATGCCAACTGGATGGAAAAATTTACTGGAGTTGCTCGACAGGAAATTTGAGCTGAAAAAATAATAGAGAATGTTAAGATAGATCCATTGAGATTGTTTAGTATGAATAACAGAAAGAAAAAATAATGAAGACAAATTAATAGGACCTCAGAGACCTGTCAGACATTAGCAAGCACATCAGCAAGCATAAAATGAGAATCATAGAAGAAAAGAAGAGAAGAAAAAGTGAAGAAAAAGATATTTAAAGAAATAATGGATTAAAACTACAAAAAGTTATGGTACACATCCATTCACATATTCGAGAAGCTCAATAAACTTCCAAATAGGATAAAATAAGACATCCACAGCTAGACATATCAAAAATCCAACTGTCAAGAAACAAAGGCAAATATTTCATCTTGAAAGCAGCAAGAGAAAGGCAGCTCATCAAAAACACAGAACCCCAAACAAGATTAACAGCTGATATTTTCAACAAAAATAATGCAAGCCAGAAGTCAGTGATACAACATATTCAAAGTGATGGAAGAAAATGACTGTCAACCAAGAATCCTATATCCAAAATAATTTCCTGAAAAAGTTAAGGAAAAGTTGAGACATTCCTAGATAAATATAAGCCAACAAAATTTATTGCTGTTACATGTACCCCACAAGAAGTACTAATGGATGTGCTTAGGATTTAATGAAAAGACACTTGATAGTAACTGAAACCTACATGCAGAAATAAAGAGCACCATTAAAGGTAACTACACAGGTAAATATAAAGAGTATAATTGTATATTTTATTTTTAACTCTCTTCTCTCTGATTTAAAAGACAAGGGCATAAAGTAAGAAGTGTAAAAGTGTTTATAGGCATATACTGTATAAAGATGTAATTTGTATAATCATCATAGCACAAAGTAATGAGGACGAGATAAAAGCATAACAGCAAAGTTGATACTGATAAAATATATATTTTTAAAATTCATATCCAAATTATGAATTTAATTTGGTATTGCTAACTATATACATAACTTTAAATATATATAATTTTAAGTTAAGATGTTAATTGCAGTCCACAGAGAAAGCACTTTTTTAAAAGCCTCAAAAATATAGTTAAAAAATGGTTCACCATATAACATCAATTTAGCAAAAAGAAATAGCAATAAATGAAGAAAGAAAGAAAAAGCTATGAGATATAGAAAGAATTAACAAAATTACTATTTACTTTAGTTATCAGTAATAACTTTAAGTATACTGAAAATGGATTAAACACACCATTAAAAAGGGATTGGCAAAATGGATTAAAAACTATGACCTAATAACATGTCTATAAGAGACACAACTTAGATTCAAAGACACAATAAATTGAAAGTAAGAGAATGGAAATGATATACTATGTAAATGCTAAGCAAAAGAGAGACTGAGAGGTTAAGACTAAGAAATAAAATACTATTTATACAAAAATTGTTACTAAAAACAAAGAAGGATTTTTTTGTAATGACAAAAAGGTCAGTCTATCAAGAGTAAATAACACTTATAGACATATATGCACCTAAAAACAGAGCCCCCAAATCCATGAAATAAAGACTGAGCAAATTTAAGAGAAATACACAATTCAACAATAATCATTGGTGATATCAATATCCCATTTCAAATCCAAAACTGTACAGAAGATAATCAAGAAAAGAGAAGATTTGAGTAACACTCTAAACTAACTAGACTTAGCAGACATTTATAGAAAACTCCATCCAACAACAGCAGAATACCCCTATTTCTCAAGTGCACATGAAACACTCTCAGAATAGACCATATGTTAGAACATAAAACAAGTCCCTATACATTTGAAAGGATTGAAAACATATTAATATGCTCTCCGACCACAGCAAAACAAATTAGAAGTCAGTAAAAGAAGGACATTTGTAGAAACTAAGCACTATATTCTTTAATAACTAATGAGGTCAAGAAAGAAATATCTAAGGAATTTAGAAAATACAACATAACAAATTCTACTAGATGCAGCTAAAGCAGTGTTAAAGTGAAATTTTCAGTTGTAAATATTTACATTGAAAAATAAGAAATGCCTCCAATCAATAACCTAATTATCTACCTTAGAAAACTATAATAAGAAACACAAACTGAAACAAAACCAAGCAGAATGAAAGAAATTTAAAATGAAGAATAAGGATAATAAGTGAAATAGACAACAGGAAAACAATAAAGAAACTCAATGAAAACAAAAGTTGCACTTTTTTTAAAGATCAATCAAGATGACAAAACTTTAGTAAAAAGAAAAAGACTAGGGGAAAAAAAAGACGATTAAGTTATTAATACCAGGAAAGAAAGAGGGAACATTACTACTGACTTTCCAGGAATAAAAAAGGATTATAAGAGAATACTACAAAGAACTGTATGTCAAATATTAAACAACCTAGATAAAATAGACAAACTTATAGAAATAAACTTTAAAAGCTGACTCAAGATGAAATAGAAAATCCAAATAGAACTACAAGTAAAGAAATAAAATTAATAATTGTAAAACTTCTCACAAAGGAAAGCCCAGGCCCAGGTAGCTTCACAGGTGAATTCTACCAAACACTCAAAAGAAAATTATTACCAGTATATTACAATATCTTCCAAAAAAGAGAATAAGAAGGAATATGTTTCAATATATTGTATGAGGTGAACATACACTGACACTAAAACCAGACAAAAAAAATTATAAGAAACAATAGACATTAATATTACTTAAGAATGTGGATGCAAAAAAAACCTCAATAAGACATTTGCAAACTCAATCCAGGGATATATGAAAAGTATTATAAACCCAAACCAGTGATATTTTTGTCAGGTATGCACAGTTTAACATTTAAAAAGCAATCAATGTAATCAAATCCATAATCATATTATAGACAAGTTTACATTCATATGCCTAAGGGATATACATAAAAAGCTATTAAACTTAATAAAAGACTTTAGCAGAAGGACATGAACAAAATGAAACCCTAGGGATCTCCAAGCTCTCATTCCCTGACAAAAACACCAATAAAACAACCAGAAGCTGTTAGAACCAATATTGTAAGAGCTCTTAAAACTAATCAGGGCTTATAGCACCCAAGCAAATACCCAATCAAGAAAAAAGCTATCTCCAAAATGGCAAAAGATGTGTGTGGTGTCTTCATTCCCCCTTGTCTCACTATCTCCCCAGCGTGGTGGCAGTCTTGGTCTTGAGCAGCAGCCACTAGGTTCCCCTTGAAGTGGAGGGAACAGAGCAGACCTTATTTGCAAATTATTATGTACATCTGTTCAAACCTGGATGGGGGATACTTGAAGGACTAATTCATTCATCTCTGTCTCATTTAACTAGCAACACAGATGGGGAAAGTGGCAGGCACTACTTATATAGATACCAGGGGACAACAAACCACAGATGCCTGGGGCAAGAGATTCTGGGTGGGGACACACAGTAGACCATCTAAGTCATGGAGAAGAAGCTGGGGTAATACTTTTTTGGGAAATTAGGACATTCAAAAGCAGCTGCATATGTGGGATAATTTAGAAAGCCACATGTATGCTGCAGCAAAATGCATGGTCTGAAAAGTGCTGAGAAGCCTTCAGCCTTCACCTTAGGCTGATCGCTAGATTCAGAGGAAGCTGAGCTAATGGGTGAAGAATTGATCTAGCACAGAGTCTGGGTACAAAGTCTGGGAGAGATAGTTTTCGTGTGTGTGTGTGTGTGTGTGTGTGTGTGTGTTTCAGCTTCTGGCATCCAAGGACATCCTGTAAAAACATTAACTGAACATGAGCTAAAGCAGACATTTCAGTAAGCACATGTAACAAGAAATAGTATTTCCATAAATAGTTTAGAAACGTTTCAAAACAAATAAACTACTACAGTCTTCAACAATTTCTAAAAACCTAGCAAATCCTGCTGTCATGAACTGAATGTGGCCCCCCAAATTCATATGTTAAAGCCCTATCCGTACCCGCAGTGTCATGGTATTTGGAGATGGGGCCCCTAGAAGGTGACTAGACCTATATAAGGTCATGACAGTGAAGACTTCATATGGGATTAGTGGCCTTAGAAAAAGAGAAAGAGAGAGAGATACCTCTCAACGAGCATTAACCAAGTAAAGGGCATGTGAAGATACAGCAAAAAGGCTGCTGTCTGCAACCCAAGAAAACAGAGCACTCACTAGACATTGACCCTTCTGATACCTTGAACTTGGACTTCCTAGCTTCCAGAACTGAGAGAAATAAATTCCTGCTGTTTAAGCAACTCAGTCTGTGATATTTTGTCATAGCAGCCTCAGCTAAGACACCTGCAAAAGGGGAAAATCTAATTGCCAGAGTTGCCACCTTACAACAACTAAATGCCCAATTCTGAAGAACAAAAAATCACAGAGCATGCAAAGAAACAGGAAAAAAAATGACACATTCAATAAAATAAGGTAAACTGACAGGCACTACCTGTAAAGAAGCCCAGACACTGGATTTTTCTAGACAAATACTTTAAAGGGGCAACACAAAGTATTTTCCTCTGCTGCTCAGGTATTTTTCTTAAACGCATGTGCTGATAAAGGCACAGTAGAGGACTCAAGGGACTTTTCTGGAGGGCTGTAGAGCGCGCTCACTCTCTCTCTCTCTCTCTCTCTCTCTCTCTCTCTCTCTCTGAAGCTCTCTGGAGCTCTCCTACCCATTTTGGTGCTCTGTCCTGCTATTTCTCACCTCCTTGCACACCCTGAAATCCCGGCACTGTCTCCTTAACTCAGGAAAGCCACTGAGCTTCACCTGGGTTTCCCCTTCTTAAGCTGTGCCCTGAAATGCCTGTCCAGGAAGTAAGGCCAAGCAACCCCAGTTGTGCTGAGCTTCCTGAGGTCGGCTAGCCAAACACCCTTGTTTTGTATCTTCTGT
>NW_012098888.1:184924-185807 GCF_000951045.1 Mandrillus leucophaeus | reverse complement strand
TTGCCTGTTCTTGGGTTTCATATGCTTCTTTTGACCAGCAGTCTGTGAGATTCATCTATGTCAGTGTATCAGTAATTTGTTTCTCTTCGTTCCTGAGACGTCTGTGTGAATATACCATAATTTGTCTACCTTCCTTTGATGGGCATGTTTTTTCCCTGTTTTGGCTATTACATTTATCTACTCATCTTTGCATGGACATAAATTTTCATTTCTCTTAGATGAACCTATAGGAATGAAGTGACAAGGCCAAAAAGTGGGTGCATGTTGAAATGATATAAAGTATAAGCCATTGTCTTACACTGTCGGATTTTCTTATAAATCATGTCATTTCACATCCCCATGAGGAGCATATAAGGGTTCTGGCTACTCCATGTTCTTGCCAACACTTAGTGCTGTCACTTTTTTTGGTTTTAGACATTCTAGTGCTTAAAGTGTGCCACCTTGTGGTTTTATCTTAAATTTCCCTAATGACTGATAATGTTAAGAACCTTTCCATGTGTTTATTGACCATTCATATATCTTCATTTGTAGAGTGTCTGTTCAAATGTTTTGCCATTTTTAATGTGACAGTTTTATCTTACTGAGTTGTTTGAGTTCCTTACATATTCTTGAAATTCCTTGTTAGAGATATATTTTGTGAATATTTTATCTTTTAGGCTTGTCATTTCATTTTCCTAATGGTATCATTTCTGTGAAGTCTAATTAATCATCTTTTTTCTTTTGTGGTTATCAATTTCTAAGCCTACTTAAAAACTCTTTGCTTATCCCAAGCCACCAAGATATTTTCTCTTGCTTTCTTCTAAAATCTTTATAGTTTTAGCTTTTATGTTTAGGTTTATGATCCCTCTTAAGTTAATTTCTGTATACAGTGTGTAGAAGAAGG
>NW_012098888.1:180478-183014 GCF_000951045.1 Mandrillus leucophaeus | reverse complement strand
AATTATTTTCCCAGTTGATTAAGGCTTTTTTAGAATTTTGATTGAGATAGCATTGAATGTATAGGCTAAGTTGGCCAGACTCAACATCTTTAAAATAGTGAACTTTCCCATCCGAGAATGTGCCATATGTCCATTTATTTGGGTCTTTGTTTATACTTTTTAGAAATGTTTTATAGCTTTCTTATTAATCATTGTGAGATTCATGTGAAGTTTATTTCAGCTCTTTTTACAGATTTTGTTGCTGCTATAATTGAGATGCTTTTCCTATTTCATTTTCTAATTGTGTATTATTGATAATAAAGTGATGAAATTCATCACTTTTTCTACTCCTGGATTTTGTTGGATTGGTCTTATTTTCTTTGTCCTATTTCCCCCCTGTAGTGTGTGTGTGTGTGTGTGTGTGTGTGTGTGTGTGTGTGTGTGGGTGGAGAGGGCCTTAGCTGTGTGCTCACCTGTGACTGTGAGGTTCCTTGCCAGCTTGTCTGTGAAGCACTTCTGTGTGTTGTTCTGTGCACAGGGAGGGCAGGCTGTGCCAGCAGCAGAAGTGACACCTCAGGGTGACAGCTTGAGTCTGGGCAGGTGCACCCATGGCTCCTGCACCAAGATGGAAGCCTCTAAGGATTCCAGTTGGCATGAGACAGAGGAGAGGTGAGGTGGAAATGCCCTTTCAGTGGCAGAACCCCCTCATGTGTGCTCTAGGCTCCCACCACGCGGCATACCCCCACCCCCAACTCCATGCTGGCAGCCGTGGGCTCTGGGCCATCTTCTCTGAATATCTTTATTGCTCACATTACAGGAAGTGGCTTCTTCCTTCTGCACTATTCCATCTATCTCCTGTTTTTCATGGATTGCGCATTATTTTTGGTCCACAGAAAGTGCCCCTCTTGTTTTCTAGTGTTACAAAATTAACTTTCTATTAATGCCATTTCTAGGGAATTGGAATAGGAGCAAGTAGGTAAAGGATGTTCTCAGCCCCATTCACTGGATTGCTTTTCAATAAGATCCCACCTAGTGCTCCAGCTCCACATTTTACCCCATTGCCTACCTGTTGGTACTCACGCCTGGGCCATGCCTACTGCCCACCCCACATCTCTTCTCCCACTAAAGTGCCCAGTGTTGGAGGAGAACATCCCCAGAGCTCAGAACCTTGTTCTCTCAAAGCTTCTCTGCCTTCCCCTCTTTTTGCCTCAGCCCTGTGCTTTTTAACCTGCTGTGCATGTTAGGTATTTTTGAGGAGATATGTAAAAGATGTTTCTAAAAGTGCTAGCTGTATGAATGAATTGGGATGGTGTTACCTCTGCTGAGTGCTGTGCTGTGATCCACTTTCTACTACACAGTTAGATCCAAAAAAAAGGGCTAGTTCCAGACAACAGTTACATTTTTTTAAAGAAAATCTTCACACTAGGTGTATTAGTCCATTCTCACACTACTATAAAGAAATACCTGAGACTGGGAAATTTATAAAGAGATTTAATTGGCTCAGGGTTCCACAGGCCATATAGGAAACATAACAGCATCTACTTCTGGAGAGGCCCCAGGGAGCTTTTACTCAAGGTGGAAGGCAAAGTCGCAGCAGGCCTCTTACATGGCAGAAGCAGGACCGAGAGAGAGTGGGGAGGTGCCACATATTTTCAAACAACCAGATCTCATGAGAACTCACTCACTATACAGTACCAATGGGGATGGTGCTAAACCATTCATGAGAACTCCATTCCAATGATTCAATCACCTCCCACCAGACCTCACCTCCACCAGTGGGGATTACAACTAGACATGAGATTTGGGTGGGGACACAGAGCCAAATGAAATCAGTGTGTTTGCCTGTTTTTGTTTTGCTGTAAAGGAATACCTGAAACTGGTAATTTATAAAGAAAAGAGGTTTATTTGGCTCATGGTTCTACAAGCTTTACAGGAAGTATGGTGCCAGCATCTGCTGAAGCTTCAGGAAGTTTCCAATCATGGCAGAAGGCAAAGTGGGAGCAAGCACATCACATGGCAAGAGTAGGAGCAAGAGTCAGGGTGCAAGGAGGTCCTAGGCTCTTTGAAACAACCAGAGCTTGCGTGAACTCAGAGCAAGAACTCACTCGTTACTGCAGGGAGGGAAACAAGCTATTCATGAGGATCTGCCCCCATGACCTAAACACCTCCCACAAGGCCCCATCTCCAACACTAGGGATACATTTCAACATGAGATTTGGAAGGAACACACCTCCAAACCTTTTAACTAGAGAAATTAACCAAAACTGTATAATAAATCTTTATGTATCCATCACTCATCTTCAACAATTAGCATTTTGCCTCTCTTGTTCCATCTATACCTTCTCCCACTTCCATCTCTTCACTCAATGGGTTATTTTTAATATCATTATTACAGTTTTTTTACTCTAGTTTAATATATATATATATATGCAAACCTTAGCCATAAAATTTTGACACACACATATACCTGTGTAACTTACACCCCTCACAATTTAGAACATTTACATTCTTTATCAAAGCTTTCTCCTATTCCTTTCTACTCAATCCCTCAATCTCA
>NW_012098888.1:162355-179538 GCF_000951045.1 Mandrillus leucophaeus | reverse complement strand
GGAAATTATTTTCTGTCTCCTTTATTCAGTTGTTACAGCACCAGTTGTTTAAAAGACTTTACTCATTGACTTGCTTTCATGTGTCTGTTGAAAATCAATTGACTCTATATAAACATGGGTCTCTTTGGCCTTTGTATGCCCCACTGATCTTTCCATCTGTTCTTATGTCAATACCACACTGTATCTAATACTTTAGCTTTCTAAGAAGTCTTGAGGTCAGGTAACATCACTTCTACCAACTTATGTTTGAGCCCTATACCTTATCCCACCCTGCTGTTCATTTCCTAGTATCAATCATTCCTTCCTTCCTTTCTTCGTTTACTTCACACTTATGGAGTGTCTAAAATTTGCAAGGAGTTTTGAATACACACATAGTGAACAAAATAGATGCAATCTTCATCTTCCTGGAACTTACATTTCAATACCATCTTCTGCTCCTGACGCCTCACACTCATACTCAGGCTAAACCGGGAGCAGTGTCTGACAGTGCTCTTCTGCCTCACTCAGCCTCCTCGGCAGGCCATAGTTTCTGTGTGCTGACAGCCCCTCTAAGACATACACATGCACACATGCACACAGCCAGCTCACCTCAGCTGGGTCTAGCAGACACCAAGCCCCAGGGAAGGGCCCCTGGTTCCTCCAGCCCAGCATCAAGACTCCATGCCCATCTTAGCTGAACCACCATTGCCTTCCCCCTTTGGCTGCTCCAGGCCCATCCACACTTCCAGACCCCCAACTCCACCCTTCTTCACGGGCCTCTTAATACAGGAGACTTCCTTACTGAGGAGATCTGGCTCTCCCAGGTGAAATTTCTCAAGCTCTGCAGCTATGGACTTGGGTCAGCTGGAAAGAAAACCTCAGCAAACTCTGCCAAATTAACAATATTTCTACTGCCAGCCCTCACTATGATCTCATCTTGGGTGTGAAACCTCCAGCCACAGTGACGCTGTCCACACAGCAGGTAACTCTGATAGAGGCCTGACTGCTGCGTGGAGGCTCCACAGCTCTGAGATATGAGACAAGTCCCTCTCCTCATTTTCAAGTAGGACCACAGGAATCCTTGTGGCAGGGTTTTTAACACTTTTCAGTTTTTCACAGCATGAGCTCCAACAATTCCATTCAATACTAACCCCCAAACCTGGTATTGCTGCTTAGATGCTTTCCTATTGCTTGGTATTTATTGGAATTAGGAAGTATTATTTACCATCCTCCCTACAGAAAGCACTTAAAATTATATAAAGATCACTTTTTTAAAAACTTATACATGCTTATTGTGAAAGGCATTTAAAATACATGAAAGTATAAGGAAGGAAGATAAAAATGACCCCGAACTCCTCCCCTGCCTCCAGGATAAGCACTGTTGGCAATGGAGAGAGTGCTCCCACCTGCTCGGCGCCTGGCTGTGCCTGGTGCAGGTCTCAGGAGCCGGACCCTCATCCGTGCCATGCTGCTTACTGACCTGCCTGTGACGTCAGCTCTCTTCCACTAACAATGCTCCCTGACAAATACATCAAGATGCAAGAACCACTTGGTGTTTGGAGAAGGCTATTAAATCCCCTAATACGGTTTTTATTCGAATATATTTTTATGCCTGAAGGTGTCTTATACAGAGAATTACCTAATGCTGAGCTTTTTATGATCCCTGTAGATGTCCTGAAATGCATTTTCAGTCTGGTCCCCAGGTTTGTTTTAAACCAAGAATATCCTGTGAATTAACTGTAAGTTACCAATGAGGAGTATATTAGGAAGCTGCGACTCAAGATCTTACATCAGACACCGCCTGCCAGTGGAGATAAGACAAGTGTTTTTGTGGTTGTTTGTTTTTGTTTTTGTTTTTCTTTTGCCTCCTCAACCTCAAAGCCTGTGCAGAAAGCACAGGTGAAATGGGATGGGGAGAGAGAGACAATGCGTGAGCCCCTAGAGGCTTGCATAGACTCACCCTTCTGATTCCCCATGGTGCTTTTTTGTGCACAGGAGCATCTGTAACAGGGGTAGGACTGTAATGATACAAGTAAGTTCCTAGCCTGGGGCAGACACCCAAAAATTAATGAATAATGTTTCCATGTAATAATTTTTAAAAGCAACATTAGTACAAAATCCACAATGAACAAAATATCAAAATCTTAGGTAACAGGACCAGAAACAAAGCCTTGCCAAGCCCTATGGAAGCTTGAGGCAAAAGGGGAAAAAGCAATACCACTTTTTATTAATTCTGATTTTCTGAATATTAAATTATGTGGCATTTATCTCAATTACCAAATTTTTGGTGTCCCCTTCGATGCTGCACCCAAGCAAGTCCGTCCCTCCCCTTTCCTGATCTCGCCCTTGTCTGTAACTCAGGTTAAAAGCGTCGCCTGCTTGGACCCAGGGATCCATTTTCTCCCCGCTCAGAGCCTGACCCCTGAGAGATCTGAAAGAGGCCTTTGGGAAGTAGGGATGGGCAGGGCTGGAGGACAGCTACATCTCCTCCAGCTGAAGCACTGACTCTACAGTCAGGAGACCCTTCTCCAGGACCGCATCTGCCAACAGCCATGCAGGAAGCAAAAGTTCATTTTATTGTAAAAGAACAGTGTGGTATGAAAGCCTTATGCGATACTCCAAATATTCCTTTAAAAAGTCAGAAACCAAAGCCTTCTCACAATATAATTTGCGCTCTTGCTTTTGCTCAGTGTTGGGCATAATTCCAGAAACGTGAGAAGTTGGCGTTAGTGGCAGCATATCATGTTGTTTGCAATTATTCAGGCGTGCCGCAGCCACAATCACCCCAATGCCCCTTTACCACACGTCAAGGGTGGCAAAAACGGCAGCTCCCAGATGCTTGCGAAGGCCCTTCCTGCTTCCACAGTTTGCTGTTCTCACATCCTCTGGGGACTGCCCACACCTGCGCTGACCCTTGGCTGCCCAAAGGTGCAGGAGTCAGCATCACCTTTGAGAGGTTATCAGCGGCAAATTGCAACACGATTGTTTTCTGATGAACACAGGTCTGTTTCTAATGCATTATTACTCATGAGAGTTAAGGTAGTGAAGTTTGCCAGTTTTATTTTTATCACTCAGAATGGATTCAGTGTTATCCCTATAACATGAACATGACGAAGCCAATTCCCTTTCTTTCTTAGTGTGTTTTTCTGAATAACGGCACAGAAGGCTGAGGCAAGGTTTGTGCACAGTCCTGAAGAGCTGAGGCTGTGGCCAATTACTAGGGCACATCCCTTCCTAGAAAACATTTCCCCAGCTCTGGCCCCACCTCTGGGAGTGCCATGCCTGGAAACAGCCTGCCACGTGGATGTGGCAGAAACAAAAACGCTGAGATTGGCCGATTAAGGGATGGCCTTCATAGAGCCTGGCCCAAGGAGGGTGCCCAGGCCCCAGAGGGAAGACTGTCGGAGCTTCTTCTCAACAGGCCCATGAAAAGGGAAGGCTTCTGCCTGTTTGAGGATATGCTCACACCCCACATCTTTCCAGAGCTGACAACAGGCAGACCTCGCTGAGGTGAACATGGCCTGTTTAATATCACTAAAGGTCTATCACCCGCGGGACAGGGCCTGAGGGTACCTGTTGATCCCTATACATTTGTCGAGACTTGTTCTGTGCCTCACCTGTGAGATTCTGGGACCAGAGACAGAGAAGAGCAAGGACTTGGCCTCAGGGATCCCAGTCCAGGGGGTATGACTGAGGCGAGCAGAGAGAGAAAGGGTACCTTCCCTACCTGGGATACAGTGTAAGGAAACAGGGAGCCTCCTGGGGAAGGGTGATCCAGAAGAATGGGGAGTCTAGGTAGAGGGAACAGGACTAGCAAAGGTGCACCAGCAGGATAGTCCCTTCTTTCCTTGTATCCTCATGATCTGGAATGATGTCTGTACCTGGTAGATGTTCAGTGAAGTTATATTGAATGAAACAAAACAGAAACACTATACAAAGAATGTGCACAATCATCTTTCAAACTTTTTTTTTTCTTTTTGAGAAAGAAAAGCAGAATCTCCTTTTCATATAAATCAAAAATGCTGACAGCACCTGGGACACATGGCTGTCCCTACTGCTAGGAGCCTTCTTCCTCAGAGTCTACCCACAGTTCAGTCAAGGACAGTCCTGGTCAGTGGCCACATTTTTACAAACAGTGCTCCAGTGATACTCACATTTATAAAGGAAAGAGTTCACATTTCTTTCAAGTGTAGCAGTGTTTGCTCGTGATATTCTGCAGACAGCATTCATCTCTTTCTACCCCCACCCCCCGACCAACATCAGACTCTCTGTGATATAGACATGCTCCCTACTCAGGCCTTGTATTTTCATGGAAAATGAGCAATTCCAGGCGGGAAGCATGGATCTTCAGTTTGTTTACAAATTCCACTTTGTTCATCTGCGACAGGCCCTTGAAACCCTTGGTCTCTATCCCTGGATTCTCAGAGCCCAGCAGTATGTACAAAGTAGGATTTCTCATCAAACCGAGGCTTCATGACTCCAGCCTGGAATTGCCCACTCTTCCCTCTAAGCCACTCCTCCCGTTCTGTTGTTGCCAAAGGAAAGCACTGGACCAGGTGTCCAGGTAACCCCACTTATCCATCTACAGTTCATCAAATCTGGAAGACCTAGAAGTCATATGATCTCCCTAAGACTTGACTTTGCCCAGCCGTGTAATAAGGATGATAATATCAGACAACTTCTGATAAGTTTTCAGAATTGAAAGCATTCGTAGTTATCAACACCTTTCGAAAGCTCTAAGACATTCTGCTTTTACAAACATAACGTTTTATTGCCCTCTTCCTCCCAGATACCTTTGGAACTTTATCAGTTATGCTGCTAAGCATCTGATTAATACCATTTTAGTTCTTTATGTCGAGGAAGGAAGAGCTCATTTATTGACAGTCTCTTGACTCATGGGAAAAAAAAAGAGTCACATGAAAGTATGACTTAGGTTGGTTTATTTTTCTTTTTCTTTACAGACAGAAGGGGAGACAGTGTTAAGGGCTGCAGGAAGTCATCCAAAGGGCCTAAGCACTGTCTACCTGAGGAGGTTACTGCCCCCGTCTACCCAGCAAGTTCATATATGCTCGTCGGGTTTCGACTCTCCTCAGGGTACCTCCTCCACGCAGCCTTCCTGGGAGGTGGCTCTAACACTTGTCTGTACCATGGCCTGGACCTGCACCACTGTTGCAGCAGCCGCCTTGCTATGTTTCACTTATTTCTTTGCATGCATATTTCTTCTGGGCTCTTGAAGGTGGGATGAGTCCTTACCAGGACCCACCCTGGGTATACAGGTGACCCAGAACTGCAGTCTTAATCACAGCCTGGGAAAACTGGCAGGGAGACACACAGGCGTCCAAGTCAAGGTCACACCCTTGATTGACAGTGGAGGTGGGATGATGGGATGAGTAAAAAGTGGAGTGGCCAATGCAACGCTCCAATGTCAGAAGTCCCTGGGGGAAACCTGCTATTCCACAGAGGCCAGAGCACAAACCCCACAGTCACCGATAGCAGCCCCACTGCAGGGTAATTAGCTGCAAGTCCCTTAGTCTTGGTAGTTTTTCAACCCTCTTTCTTCTGCAGGTTATTTGAGCCAGCTTCCATTCCTTTCCCTTTACTCAAAAGAACTCTACCCTGTTGCTCCAGGAAGTCCGGTATCGTTTTGGAAATGCTGGGTGGGAACAGCATGGGTTTACACCACATCCAAGGCAGCAAGCACGGGGCAGAAGCCAGCGAACAGTCAGCCTCGGGGTTCGGTGGTCCACATGTTTACTGTTACTCCTTGCTCATTGGGCCACCACATCCTAAGTTATTTGTAAGTGCTTTGCAATTTTAGCCAATCTTCTAGTGCATTGAGTTTTTGTGATATTTTTCTAGTCCTACCAAGAACAGTGGAATTCTTCATTTAATGAAAAAGACACCAAAAGATTCTCTTTGTAAAAAGGTTCATGAAAGGGACGGTTGCTACTTCTCAGGCTGCCCAAACTTGCACCCCCAGCTCATAGAGAAAAGAGGCCGGAACTGAGGGGAATATTTGCTTTATTACTGGAAGTCAGCAGGCAGGGTAAAGAGTCAACAGTCAGGAAAATCCTGCCTCTCTGCCACACTGAAGCATCAAATAATCATTGCTTTTTTCTTGAGAAAACATAAATGGATGAAGTAATGCCACACGTAGGAGTTCATATATAGCAGGATCAGTGAAAAGCCAGGACTGTGAGCTGGGAGGTGGAACAATGGCATCACCAGCTGAGATAAGTACGGGCAGGGAGAAAGAAAGTAGCACACTTACAGGGCAAGAAATGTTTTTGGGACTGGAAATGCAGTTGACCATGAAACAGCGGATCACCCTGCCCATTCTTCCTCCCATCCCCACTGAAATCTGCCGTTCCAACATTCTAGAGCCCAAAGCTTGCCCTGGCTCCCACCGACCTGGGAATGTTGTCCCAACTCCCTATCTGGCAGGGCCCTCCCTCTCTCCAGCTGTGTGCTCTGCATCAGCCACGGCAGCCTGTGCTGCAATCAGGCTGGATAATTTGGAACTTTCTGGACTTCCCATCCTTTTTTTTCTTTTGAGACAGAGTCTCGCTCTGTCGCCCAGGCTGGAGTGCAGTGGCGTGATCTCAGCTCACTGCAAGCTCTGCCTCATGGGTTCACGCCATTCTCCTGCCTCAGTCTCCCGAGTAGCTGGGACTACAGGCACCCGCCACCACGACCGGCTAGTTTTTTTGTATTTTTGGTAGACACGGGGTTTCACCGTGGTCTCGATCTCCTGACCTCGTGGTCCACCTGCCTCGGCCTCCCAAAGTGCTGGGATTACAGGCGTGAGCCACCGCGCCCGGCTTCCCATCCTCTTTTTAACAGTTATTTTGAATTATGATTCACATACCACACAACTTACCTATTTAAATTGTATAATTCAGTCGTTTCTAACATACTCACAGATGTGTGCAATCATCACCCCAGGCAATTACAGAATATTTTCATCAAAACCCTGTCGCTTCCTTAGGTGGTCTGCACCTCACCCCCAGCCCTGTGCAACCACTCATCTATTAGCTGTCCCTATTCTGTCCCTATTTCCCTGTTCTGCACATTTTGTATAAATAGAATACTAAATATGTTGTCTCTAGTGACTGGCTTTTTCCATTTAGCATGTTTCAAGTTTCATTCATGCAGTTTGTATCAGAGTTGCATTCCTTTTTATGGACAAATAATATTCCATTGTATGAATATACCAAATTTTCTCTCTTCATTCATCAGTTGATGGACATTTGGGTTGCTTCCAACCTTTAGCTATTGTGAGTAATGCCACTATGAACAGTCATGTACAAGGTGTTATGTGAACATGTTTCCTTTCTGTTGGACATATACCTAAAAGTGGAATTGCTGGGCTCCATGGTAATTCTATGCTTAATCATTTAAGGAACTGCCCAACTGTTTTCCAAGTAGGCTGCACAATTTTTGTCTTCCTACTAGCAGGATATGAGGGTTCTGATTTTTCCACATCATCACCAACACTTATTACTATCTAATTTTTTTGTTCTAGTCATGCCAGTAGGGGTAAAGTGGTATCTCACTGTGATTTTTTTTTATGTTCATTTCTCTGATGACTAATGAGGCTGAGCATCTTCTCATGTGCTCATTGGTCATGGGTACATATTCCCTGGAGAAAAGTCTCCTCAGATCCTTTGCCCATTCCTTAATTAAATTATTTGTTGCTTTATTACTAAGAACTGAACTGAAAGTTCAGTAATAAAGAACTGAAGAGCTCTTTATCTGTTCTGGATATAAGTCCCTCTTTAGACATGTGATTTGCAGATTTTTTTCCATTCTGTGTTTTGTCTTTTCATTTTCTTTATAATTTCCTTTGGAGCACAAAAGTTTTTAATTGTGACAAAGTATAATTTTTTTATTGCTTGTACTCTTGATATCACATCTAAGAATCCTTTGCCACATTCAAGATCATGAAGATTTAATCCTATTTTTTTCTTCCAAGATTTCTATAGTTTTACTTTTTATATTTAGGTGTTTGCTCCATTTAAAGTTAACTTTTAAAGTGAGTGAAGTAAGGGTTCAACTTCATTCTTTTGCATATGGCTGCGTACATTTGTCCCAGTACCATTTGTTGAAAAGATTATTCTTTACTCACTGAACGGTCTTGACACTATTGTCAAAAATCAGTTGACTATTAAATGTGTGGATTTATTTTTGGACTCTCTCCAAGACATTGCATTGATCTCTGTGTCTTCTTAATGCCAGGATCATATCGTTTTGATTTCTGTTGCTTTGCAGTGAGTTGTGAAATCAGGAAGTATGAGTACGCCTACCTTATTATTCTGTTTCAAGATTACTTTGTCTCTTCTGGGTCCCTTGCAAGTCCATATAAACTTTAGTATCAGCTTCTCAATTTCTATAAGGAATTTATCTGAGATTCTCATGGGGACTGCCTTGAATCTGAAGGTCAATTGGGAAGCATTGCCAACTAAACAGCACTAGTCTTCTGATCCATGAATATAGACTGCTTCTCCAACTATGTAGATGTCCTCTAATGATGTATTGCAGTTACATTTCTCACTGGAGGTCTCACTGTTTCCTGCTTATGCTGCTTGAGAGAATGAAGAAGCTTCCCCAGCCTGGCTGCCGGTTGCCTCTCGGTGACGGGAATGCAGTCTCTGAGGAGTAGAGACAAAGTCCCCTTCCCAGGCACATGTTGTGATGAGATTTCCCTCACAGGTCACCCCAGGCCTGTGTCTGAGTGAGGGAGAGGACTCTCAGGCTGGGGAAGGAGGGCACTTCCCTGGCTGGATCTACTGGCTGTGGCAGGATCCCTTTCCTGATCCACTTTTGCAATCCTGATGTGGTTGACAGTAAAAGACCATTTAAATCCTTGATGGCTGGCATTAAAACTCAAGCATTTCTTTCCCAAAATTTCAGTTTTCTTTCTTAATCCCATCTCCGTGAAGACTCAGAGGCAGTGTCTCCTCCTGGAGACGTGGCAAACACTGGAGGGGCTCAACTCCCCTTGACGGATGTCCATCTGGGGCCTGCCCTGACCCTCACAGGCATTCACAAGGAATTATATGGGCCGGGTTTTTTTGTGAGTTAGAAAGCATGAAAGCAGGCTCTGTTTCCAAGTAACTTCCCATCCGCCTAGGGTGCCGTGATCAACCATACAGCACCCTGAAGCCCCGTGGGGGCTGGGTACCCAGGGCTGCAGCGCAGACAGTGACTCCTGCACAGCTGCTTGGAGCAGGCGGAGTCCCAGCAGCTGTGGACAGCTCCTGTGGCTCAATCTCCTGAGCTTCTCTGCGGAGTGACACTCTGCCCTTGGGGGCTGGGGACATGAGGATGAAAGCCATGCTTGCTGCCTTTAAGGAGGGCACAGTCGAGCGAGGGAGAAAGATAAAGCCGGTGCTTCTAAAACAGCGTGGTCAGAACCGTCAGAGAAATGAACATAGATGACAAGGATCATGGTAGAGAAGCCAACTGAGGGTAATCAGAGGGTTCCCAAATGAAGTGCGGCTCCAACCGAGACTTTGAAAGACAAGATGCTATTGTCCTGCTACGACTGGGTGGGGCCTGCAGCATCCCAGCTGAAAGGAGAGCCTGAGGTGAAGCCTGGAGAGAACTGCAGGGTGAGGCAGGCAGGGAGGAGAGGGTAAACTGCACTGAATGTAGGGTGTTGATTGAGCTGGGATTTTCCACAAGGGCAGGATTGAACCAGGAGAAGAGGGGCAAGCACTCCACTTCCAGGTACCAAATGATGTGGGTTTAAATATGGGTTCCTGCTGCAGCTGCACCAGAGGTCCCCTAAGAATGCACCAGAGGTCCCCTGAGAACGCTTTTATGAGAAACAATAGGAATCCTCTTTCTTACCCCAGGTATGCTTCCATTTGTCCCTTTCTTCCATTTTAATTCACATGTTTCTTTATAAGTTCTCATCCTCCTTCAGGCCACAGATCTCTTTAGAATGCATCCAGAGCCTCTCTCTAAGGAGAATTACATAGCATATAAATATAATTGCAAGTTTCATAACATTTCAATAGTTTAATAGCTTTGCTGAAATGTATCTGTAGACACCAGGGTCAACTATTGTGACCCCAAAACTAGACTCTGGCAAGTTTTTGTGCTCAGTGATCCTCTCAGTGGGCCTCAGAAGTGCAGCTAGCACCATGCTAAGAGAGGCAGAAAGGCACAGAGACGGTAGAGAAATCGGTGTACGATTAGATGAAGTGTTCTAGATGCTATGACCTAGACATGACCCAAGTCATGACAACATCTGAATGAAAAGGAAAATTCAGACGGCAGAACTTTGCTGACCATATTTCTTGCTTTCCATCCAGATGCTTGGTCTATGCACATACACTTTTATGTCCTGAAAGTGCTGTTTGTGAACAACACCCAATGGGTTTCTCCCCTGGGTGGAGAGTGGCAGTATCTCCTCTAGCGAGCTAGAGTAAGTGTGGTCTCTTGCACAATGTTATTTTACAGTTGACTCAGTGCCTGGCATGAAATCAAGCTGGGACCAGCTGCACCGGTGTGGCAACAGGAATATTCATACTTTAGAAGTTATCCTAATGTCATCATGGTAGCGGACACAGATGACATTTGTCTGAAAGGCTTTGCATCAAGGCACTTTCTTTCCTACGTTTTAACGAATCTGCTGTATGTGTGTCTTGGGAACCTGAGGTTGGAGTGCAAATGATTCATTTTTAGATTCAACATGCAGTGAGCATTATTTACATCTACTGCTTTTCTGCTTTGGTATATATCAATATTTATTGCTAATTCAATGTCAAATTTTGACCTTACTTTTTATAGTCAATATATGCTTCTTAGAGCAATAAATCTTTATAATCACTACAGTTTAAATCAATACCTGTTTATTATCTATTTATCATCTATGAGTCAACCTTTCTACACTTCAGATACTTAGCAACCCGGGCATCAGATATCTAAGGATGGAGCTCCACTGAAATGACTATTGAGGTACAAAGGATTCATATTACCTGCTTTTAAAGTTGGACATAAGAGCTAAAATAAGAGCAGTTACAAAAAGAAAGACTCATAAAGTGGCTTGCTGGGCCAAAACAACTGTTGAGTTATAAAATATTTACAACAGAAGAGATCTGCAAATTTATTTAAGTATATCCAAACAGTATATCTTTAGCACTGGGGTAGAATTCTATCTTTCCATGGAGAGCAAGTGACCTAAAAACATACTTAGCAGCAGACAGCACTAAAGCTGGCTTTTCCCATCACAGCGCTCTCAGTTTAGTTGTGGGAGTGAATTTAAAGACAGACTCATGAACCAAATCAGATAACGCCACCTGCCAAGGCCTTCTTCAGGGAGTCAGTCGATGGTCCAGTCAGTGATGGGGCTCAGGCCCAGTGTCTGTGTTGTGGGGAGCCACGGGTCACCTCGAGGAGGAATGAGTCAGCAGTGGCATCAGGCTGCTGGCTATAGCAGCTCCTCAGTCCTGCCAGTCCCCCGGTGCATGCATCCTCCAGGGGACCCTCGGGAAGGACTCATACTGGCTGGAAGTCAGAACATGCATCACAACCGAACGCTGCTTCAGTTCTTTGCTCTCCTTTCCTCACCTGTGAAGAGCCAGCTGTCCAGCAGCCTCTCACAGCCGCAGAATCCTATAATTTAGAGAGCCCTTTGGCATCTATCAAGAGGATTAATCCGCACATCTGGTTATATGCAGGTCCTCTGTCTGTTGACGCTGTGGCACAGTGTCACTGAATAGCCTTTGAACAAACCCTCTTCATCACTTGTAGTTCTCAAGAATAACTGTAGAATGTGCTGAGAATGCAGCGTCCTGAGATGAGGATATCCTGGCTGGAACAGTGCAGGCTCTGTCCCCATTTCTCCTAGAACACAATGTCCTGCTATGCTTCAGCCCAGTGAGTCCCATTTCCTTAAAGTATAAAACCCAGGATGGGCTGCTTTCCAGGGTCCCTCAGCTGTGGTGCAGGTGGGGAACAAGCAGACAAGGCTCCATCTGAGCAGTTTTCCTGAACCCTGGAGGGCCCTTGTCACAAATCCTAGGCTTCTGTTATCCATTGCTGCCTATCTGTGAGTGATCAACCCACTTCATGTAGCTTGTATGTGGATGTTCTGTCTCACGGAATGCAGACAAGTTGGCAATCTTGTTTCACAAGACATCAGGTTCCATGACTGCCCTGAGCAAAGTGCTGAAGGGTAGATATTGTCCCAGACACTCAGAGAGCATTAGCAAACCAAGAACCTAAGGTCTCTACCCATTTTTCTGCAGTAGCTGGAAGAGTCAGGCAGGGTTCCCTGGCTATGTGACTTTGAGTTTGGTCTGCCTCATGTGGCTAATGGTGAGAGGGTTCTGGTGCCAGAGTGGCACACCCCAGCAGCACTTCCCCACCATCTTTCACTCTTCCCTCTTTCTGCCATCTGCCCAACTTGCCCCGGCCAGTGGGGGGGTCCTCATTCCTTTCAGGACATGAATTATAAACATGGCAGCAAAAACGCCCTGGCTACCTAACCTGGATGGAGGAAGTGTAGTTCAGAGGCTAAGCAGCAAGACTTTTGAGTCAGGAAGGGCTGGATCAATCTATGGAGTGAGCCTTGGCAAGTTCACTACTCAGGAGGTGGTAACCTAACTTGTACAATTGGGATTATGGGTTTCAAGGATTGGTGAGATTCTGTATGTTAAGTCATTTGCCCAGAATCCAGAGTGGAATCTATCCACAATACATGTTCATCGTCATTCTTTTCCTCCTACTCCTACTCTACTTCCTCCTCTTCCTCCTCCTCTTCCTCCTCCTCCTCCCTCTGTCCCCTGACCATGTTATTGCTAACATGGGGTTTTGTTGTTATTGTTGTTGTTGTTTTTGACAGAATCTCGCTCTGTCGCCAGGCTGGAGTGCAGTGGGATGATCTCGGCTCACTGTAACCTCCGCCTCCTGGGTTCAAGCGATTCTCCTGCCTCAGCTTCCCGAGTAGCTGAGACTACAGGCACACGCCACCACGCCCAGCTAATTTTTGTATTTTTGGTAGAGACAGGGTTTCACCATGTTGGCCAGGATGGTCTCAATCTCTTGACCTTGTGATTTGCCTGCCCCGGCCTCCCAAAGTGCTGGTATTACAGGTGTGAGCCACTGTGCCAGGCCAACATGTTTTTTTATAATTACATAACTTTATGCTAGGTGCCCAGGGAATACAATAGGAATTGGTCCCTATCCCTTTAAGGCTTAGTTGAAAACTAATTTATGTGGAAGAAATGAGGCCCAGGCATGTGGTCAACTAGTGATCATGGTGAACAGTCTGGAGAAGGACAGAAGAGGGTACTGCTGTCTGCTGAACACCTGCTCTGGATTAAAAGTGTTACTTATAGTATCTCATGCAACCCCCCACCAGCCCTCCAAAACAAGCGTCTGTCTTTCCTTTCACAGAGCAGCAAACTGAGTCCTGGTGAGATGAATCACTTGCCCAAGCTGTTAAGTAAATAGGTTCTGGAATTAGGATCTATACCCAGTTGGGAGGGGGGTGCCAGGCTGCCTGACTTCTAAGTCAGGGTTTTTTCTTTCCTGCCATGTTTCTCTATGGGAAACAAGGAGATCCACACAGGCTGCAGTAATCAAAAAGGTAATTAGAAAATGGAATTTGAATGAGGCCCTAAAATATGGCAGAATTTGATAGTCCCCCAGGGACTGGTAAGCTTAGCTCTATCACAAAGCCTGTGGTCTCTTTGGTCAATATTTAAGATATTGAAATCTCTTGACTATAATGTGTACTCTGAAGTTGTTGGTAGAATGTTCTACCAGGTCAATTGCTTCAAGTTTGCTAATTGTGTTGTTTAAATATTCCACATCTTGGCCGGGCATGGTGGCTCACACCTGTAATCCCAGCACTTTGGGAGGCCGAGGCGGGCGGATCACGAGGTCAGGATATCGAGAGCATACTGGCTAACACGGTGAAACCCCTTCTCTACTAAAAATACAAAAAAAAAAAAAAATTAGCTGGGCGTGGTGGTGGGCGCCTTTAGTCCCAGCTACTCGGGAGGCTGAGGCAGGAGAATGGCGTGAACCCGGGAGGCGGAGCTTGCAGTGAGCCAAGACCACACCACTGCACTCCAGCCTGGGAGACAGAGTGAGACTCCGTTTCAATAAATAAATAAATAAATATTCCACATCTTTACTGCTTTTGTTTGGGCATCAAATCAGCAGAGAGGTTTGCCAAAATCTCCAAGTATGATTATTGATTTGCCTACCTCTCCCTTTACTGCTATGTCTGCTTTATATCTTTGAGGTTGTGCTGTTAGATCAATACAGATACAAACTGTCTACATATTCCAATTACATTGCTGCATTTATCATTATGGAATGTCACTCTTTATCATTATTAATACTTCTTGCTCTGGAGTCTGCTTTGTCTGATGTTAATATAGGGATAACATCATTCTTTTGGTATTTGCATGGAATATGCTTTTCCTTCCTTTTACTTTCAATCTTTCCGTATCTTTATAGTTAAGGTGTGGCTTTGAATGCAGCCAATAATTGCGTTTTTTTATCTTGTCTGACAATGTTTGTCTTTTTAAAAAAAAAAATACTAAAATATACATTTAGGAATGGTGTGTACCTTAAACTTCTCAGTAAATTTTCATTAAATGAGCATCACTGTATAATCAGCACACAGATCAAGAAATAGAACTTTTGGCAACTCAGAAACTCTCATGCCCCTTCCTAGACACTGCCTTTCTGCAGGGCCTACCACTATTTCTTACTTTTAACACCATATACTAGTTTTGCCTGCTTTTGAAATTTATAGAAATGAAACAATGCAATATTGAGTCTTCTGTGACTCTCTCCTTTCACTCAACATGTTTGTGAGATTCATTCACATTGCTCTATCAGTAGTTTGCTTTTTGTCTTTCTGATAGTATTCTGTTGTATGGTACACAGCAATTTTTTAATGCATCTTTCTATTGAACTTTTCATAACATCCAGTTTGAGACTTTTACAAATAGGGTTGCCATTAAAATGTTTCTATAGTTTTATAAACACATATACACATTTTGTCTCTCTATATATCTAGGAATAAAATTGCTGGGTGTTATGCTACATTGATGTTCATCTTTGGTAGACAGTACCAAACCGTTAGCCACAGTGATTGTGTCAGTTACCAATCCCACCAGCAGTGTAAGAGAGTTCTTGTATCTTGACTTGGCATTGTCTGTCTTTTTCACTTTACTCAGAGCAATAGGGCCTCCTAGATTTAATCTGCATTCATCTAATGACTAATGAAGTGATGCACCTTACTTAGGTTTATTATTTAGATGTACTATGTGCCTATTCAAGTACTTTTGCTCATTTTCAATTAAGATGTCTAACTTTTCCTAATTGACTTGCAGGAGCTCTGCTTTGTGTGCTGAATATGTATTCTTTGTCAGCAACATCTACTGCAGATCCCTTCCCCATTCTGTGGCTTGTGTTTTTGCATTCACTTAATGATGCCTTGTGATAACAAACTACTTTTAATTTTAATACATTACAGTATATTGGGTTTTTTCCTTTGTAGTTGGTACTTTTTGTGCTTGTTTAGGAAATTTTTGCCTACCCCAAGATCACAAAGTTATTATACCATATTTTCATCTAAAGACTTATTTATTTGTATATACTTACTTTACCTTTCACATTCAGATTACAATACATTTCTAATCATTTCTGAGTATGGTTCAGGGTTAAGCTTTGTTCATATCAATACACATTCGATTCAACAGCACATGTTGAAAAGCTAATCTTTCTTCACTATGCAGCTTGTCACCTTCGTTATAAATCTATGTTTATATGTGTAGAGATCGTTCACTTTTAATTGGATTAATTGGATCACTGACAAATACAAACTTTATGTTTAACGAATATATTTGCATTTAAATTTACCTTTTTGTTTCATTTTTTTATTCTGTATAACTTTTCTGTAGTTTTTTTCTTCATTTGTATTAATCAATATGGTGTATTATTCCATTTTTTCTCTGTATTACGTTTTTCCATTATGTATATGTGTTGATATTTATGGAATAACAATATATGTTCTTGATTTATTACAGACTGTCTTAAACCATTGCTTCAACGCCTCCAGAACAATGCAAGAATGTAAAAACAATTTGATATCATTTGTCTATCTCACACCTGTTGTGTTAATATCGTTGTGTATTTCCATATATACTTTAACCCCATAAGACTTTAGAATCATTGTTTCAAAAAGTCAATATTCATTTGGAGTTATCCATTTATTTATCATTTCCTGTGCGCCTCCTTCCTTTCTCCCTACCAGATTTCCATCAGGAGAAATTTCCCCTCTTTGTGAAAAACTCACACTTAAAAGAAATTCTAATTTCTTTAACGAAGGTCAACAAATTCGTTATTTCGGTTTTTGTTTGTGTGTAGATGTCTTTATTTTGCCTTCCTTTCTTGAAGAGTAGCACCAGGAACATGTATTTCAGATATTTCACCATGTTCTATATATCTCTTAAGCTCTTGCTTTTAAAAAACATAAAATTCCTCTATAATACAATCCAGGTCAATATTCCAATTCATTTTCATCCATTTTCTTGTGCCTAATCTGCTAATCAACTAAAAATAGACTTGCCTATTTTTTAAATTCTTAATTTCAGTTATTATACTTTTTTATGTACATAATGAGTATTTCATTTTTCAATAAATTCTAGTTCTCTGGTGGAATTATCCACAATTTTCTCTTGACTGTATTAATCATAAAATCCAATATTTTTAAAATACTGGAATTTAAAATTCAGTATCTGATAACTCCAGTACCTGGACTGTTTCCATTTTCCACCTTTTTCTGTGACTTTTAGTCATTTGGTCCTGTTTTTTGACATGTCTACTAATTTTTTATGAAATACCCATATATCACATAGGAAATAAATGTAGGGTCTGTCTTCCCCCAGAGAGGATGTCTCTTTCTTCTGAGAGACAGATGGCAGGTCGTCTCTGACAGATCACTCTGACTGTGTTGAAGCTGTATTTTGGGCATGGTTGCCTTCCCATTTGGCCTTACTCCTAAGGCACAGGTCTCACTCCTAGGGCACAGTCTTCCCTGGTCCCAGTGGGAGCCTTCAGTGTTCACAGGGGCCCCTCCACACTCCCTGTTCCCAGCGTCACCCCTCCACATTCCCTGTTCCCAGCGTCACCCCTCCACACTCCCTGTTTCCAGCACCACCCCTCCA
>NW_012098888.1:157705-162300 GCF_000951045.1 Mandrillus leucophaeus | reverse complement strand
TTCCCAGCGTCACCCCTCCACACTCCCTGTTCCCAGCGTCACCCCTCCACACTCCCTGTTCCCAGCGTCACCCCTCCACACTCCCTGTTCCCAGCATCACCCCTCCACACTCCATTCCCAGCACCATGAGCCTGTGGGAATCTCTGCTCAGATATTCATCTCTGTACTGCTCCTTTCATCTTGGACTCTCAGTGTCTTGTTTCAAGAACACACAGCTTGGAAAGTAGCCAATACCTCAAAGGGAAGTTGCAAACAGGAGTTCTACCTCAATCCCGTGTTTCCTACCACTCCAAGATCTTACCTTCTTAATGCACACCACTGTACTGCCCCAGAGTTGCATAAGCCTTGGGCTGCTGTGGACCCAGCCCTACCTCCCACACTGTGAATCAGCAGGTGCCCGGAGGTGAGTAGCAAGGCATTTACATGCACTTTCCTGCTTTCTTGGAGTGCGGTTCCCCAAGTCCTGGCTGCCTTGCTCTGGCTCCAATGCCTTCACATGTTTCATTTTATTTTTAATCCAGATTTTATAGCTGTCTGCAGTGAAAGAGTTATTCCAATATATGCTACATGATTACAGCTGGAAGTGTGAGACCACTTTCTCTTTCAACATGACACTGTCGTTATGATTGTGTCTCATGCTGGGTATTTTCTTAGATGTGTTCTCATTTAATTCTCTCCCTTTGAAGTCAACTGTATTCCCATTTTTAAGGATAAAAATGTGGCTAATAAATGGAAAAGCTGGAGCTTAAGCCCAATTCTGAGTGATTTGAAACCCTATCTATTTTCAACTAAACCAGACTGCCTCATAATACAGTCATACCAAACTCGGCAGACACAGTCTCATTATTTTGTTTATCAGAATGTCATTTGAGTCTAGTCCCTTTTGATGAAGCCCCTGGCAGACAACCGGAGAATTCACTTTTCACCCTAATGTCCTGTGTCTGTCAAGAACGAAACCAGAAAGATTTTTTGACTTCCCAGAATATGACACCAAATTTTAAAATGTGCCAGACAGCTCAAGCTGACAAATTGCCAGGGGGAAGAAAACGATGGGGTGCTGCCTTTCCTCAAGAACTTTAAGGTGATTTGGAGTTATTTTGTGCGAAAAGTGCAAAAGAAGTGATGAAAATTACTTAGAACAGCTGTACTTGCCTTGAAGCTCTGAGGATGCTGGAAATTTCAGTGAGTGACTTTTCTGTGTTAATGTAAAGGTGGGAAGCAGCACATTTAATATTGGATGACTTCCAGGGGAATCATCACTTCCAGGTGAATTTGGGAAAATAATTGAGATAAATCAAGTACAGAGGGTGCATAGCACACCTATTAAACCTTTCTTTTTTCCAGTGGTCTCCTGATACTCTGCATATTTCAGCAGCTCCTGAGACTTGTTTACTGTAGGTTTTAAGAATCTTCCAGAATCACCTCTTAAAACATGGCAAAATTAGCAAATGTGGACATCCTATCTGCTATAAGCAGAACTGCTGGATAAAATATAGTTTAGAAATAGTTAGTAGAAATGGAAAGAAATAGAAATCTTCAGGCAGCATTAAGCAGGGAGGACTACATAGCCAACAATCTAAGAAGGTGAGTTAATGCCTCTGAGACCCAGACAACTATGAGAAGTGAATATAGACACTAATGGCCACGGCCAGGGTTTGCCCAACCAAAGGAGAATAGAAGAGACGGCCTTGGGCCTGTGCTAGGCAAGGAGCTAACACTAAGAACTCTGCATAAACCTGGTACTAATGCACTATCCATAATGATTATTAACCCTTTATTATGTTCCAGTCATTGTCCTAAGTATTTCACACGTATTAACTCATTTAATTCTTGTAATAATGATGCATGTATTGGCAGGCTGGCTCTATTTCAAAGAGGCCAAAGTGTGTTTAATGGTTCCATCATCCTAGAAGCTGGTTTCTGTCTCCTATGACAGCATTGGATTGGACAGGTATCTAGGTCAACAGGATGGTGCTTCTTGAAGTCATCCAGGGACTCTGACTGATGGAAGCTCTGCTGTCCTCAAACTTGTTTTCCAAGATTACTTTGCGAAACTAGACTCTATTTTAGCCATTGGGATGGTGAAAGGAGGTAGAAGATACCTGAATAAGGTTTTTAGGGGCCAGACTGGTGTGGTTCACATTGCTTACACCCATACTCTATTGGCCAAGCTCAGTCGTGGGGCTACAATAAACATCAAAGGAGTCTGGGAAGTGTATTCTAGCTGTGTGCGCTAGAAGAAGAAGAAACAGGTTTAGTGAACAACCAGCAGTCTCTGCTATAAATCTATGAGACAGGTCACATTATCTTCATTATTTTACATACAGGGAACCTGAGTACAGAGCAGATGACTTCTTGAGGTTACAGAGAAATTGGGATTAAAATTCCAACCATCTGGTCCCCAATTCTGCATGCCTCTTTCCTACATGGGCACACTGTTGTGTGAAATTGCCTTTCCTCATGAAAGAGGAAATCAGAACTACAGCCACCAGGACCAGGAAAGTGGGAGAAAAATATATAACTGCTCTGGTAGAAAAAGATTCCTATGGAAAAAAAAAATCGAGCTGTGGACTGTGCCATGTGCTACTGACACATGGTGCAAGATTCCAAGCTGATTCCCTAGTACATGATGTACGATTCCAAGCTAAGAAATTAATGAGCAAACTGGTTCCTGACTCAAGAAGACCCTCAGATGCTCAGCAGAAGCATACCTAAAATGACGTTGAAGGGCCATGTCCACAACGAGGGCTGATGTGAATAACAGACGGGGAAAGGAAACACAGAGGAGGAACTCACTTGAAGCTGCATAAGGAAATCGACTCAGTGAAAGATCAGATCAAAAGTACGGCTGTAAGGTTCTTTGTTAAGACCGTTCAGCTGGACTAAAATGGCCACTCAGAAAGCAATGTCACACGTGACCCATCCCAAGAGGAAATGGAAGAGAATTTTAATTTGATGTGTAATAAATTTATAATTTTTTAAAAGAACTTTTACCAGCTTGTTCTGAAAGAGACTGATACAGCTCAAAATGAAAAGCATTCTCAGAGGCCTCAGCAGTCTCTGGGAAGGAGGCAGCCTGAGAATGCTGAGAACTACAAGTGGGACCGCTCCCCATGGACAGGAAGACTCAGAGGGCAGAGCCAATACTATGGAGAACCAGGGGCAGGATTGCAGAGATGGGGCCACATCAACTCCAGGATTGACGTGGACCAGTGACGTCCACACATCTTCAGTCTCCCACCTTTTTTCCTACAAGCTTGTCTGCTGTAATGAATGCATCTCTGCCTGATCATTACACATTAGAAGACAATGAACAGGTCATCTGTCTCTTTATTCCTAGTCTTCTATTCATGAAGAACAATGACTGAGATGAACCTTAAAAACTGCCTGAGGCCCTTTGTCTGCTCCTGGAGCTGATTCGGGGGACAAGAACCTGGACTTTCAGCCTGAACCAGATCCATGCTGGAATACAACATTGGAGGAGCAGAGTGTGTTCTACATGTGGGAAGGAGACAGATCACTGGATGCCAGAAGGAGTACCAGGAAAGTCAGTCAGTAGACACGGCCCCCCAGGAAACACACCTCTCCCTCATGAATCTGCTATGCCTTGGGACTCACATTCACCAATAGAGCATGGTGGGAATGGTGTTGTACCCATGCTGGGCCTAAGCCTTCCAAAGGTCTAGAGTTTTCTGCTTTGCAATTTTGGAGCCCTGAGTGGTCCTATTAAAAGTCTATCTGCTCTCTAAATTTCTCCTCTCTGGGTAGGGCATCTCTGAAAGAAAGGCAGCGGCCCCAGTTAGGGGCTTATAGATAAAACTCCCATCTCCCTGAGACAGAGCACCTGGGGGAAGGGATGGCTGTGGATGCAGCTTCAGCAGACTTAAATGTTCCTGCCTGCCAGCTCTGAAGAGAGCAGCGGATCTCCCAGCACAGAGCTTGAGCTCTGCTAATGGGCAGAGTGCCTCCTCAAGTGGGTCCCTGACCCTGGTGCCTCCTGACTGAAAGATACCTCCCAGCAGGGGTCAACAGACACCTCATACAGGAGAGCTCCAGCTGGCATCTGATGGGTGCCCCTCTGGGACAAAACTTCCAGAAGAAGGAACAGGCTGCAATCTTTGCTGTTCTGCAGCTCCCACCAGTGATACCCAGGCAAATAGGGTCTGGAGTAGACCACCAGCAAACTCCAGCAGACCTGCAGCAGAGGGACCTGTTAGAAGGAAAACTAACAAATGGAAAGGAATAGCATCAACATCAACAAAAAGGACGTCCATACAAAAACCCTATCCAAAAGTCACCAACATCAAAGACCAAAGACAGATAAATACATGAAGATGAGGAAAAACCAGCACAAAAACACTGAAAATTCCAAAAACCAGAATGCCTCTTCTCCTCCAAAGGATCACAACTCTTTGCCAGCAAGGGAACAAAACTGGATGGAGAATGAGTTTGACAAATTGACAGAAGTAGGCTTCAGAAGGTGGGTAATAACAAAGTCCTCTGAGCTAAAGGAGCATGTTCTAACCCAATGCAAGGAAGCTAGAAAACAGGTTAAAGGAATTGCTCACTAGAATAACCAGTTTCGAGAAGAACAT
>NW_012098888.1:154790-156135 GCF_000951045.1 Mandrillus leucophaeus | reverse complement strand
GACAGAAAATTAACAAGGATATTCGGGACTTGAACTCAGCTCTGGACCAAGCAGACCTAATAGATCAATGAGACAGAAAATTAACAAGGATATTCAGAACTTGAACTCAGCTCTGGACCGAGCAAACCTAATAGACATCTACAGAACTCCCCACCCCAAATAATAGAATATACGTTTTTCTCAGCACCATATCACACTTATTCTAAAATTGACCCCAAATTGGAAGTAAACACTTCTCAGCAAATGTAAAAGAACAAAAATCATAAAACAGTCTCTCAGACCACAGTGCAATCAAATTAGAACTGAGGATTTAAAAATTCACTCAAAACTGTACAGTTACATGGAAACTGAACAACCTGCTCCTGAATTACTTCTGGGTAAATAATAAAATTAAGGCAGAAATAATTAAGTTATTTGAAACCAAAGAGAACAAAGATACAACATATCAGAATCTCTGGGAAACAGTTAAAGCAGTGTTTAGAGGGAAATTTATAGCACTAAATGCCCACAGGAGAAAGTGGGAAAGATCTAAAATCAACACCCTAACATCACAACTAAAAGAACTAGAGAAGCAAGAGCAAAGAAATTCAAAAGCTAGCAGAAGACAAGAAATAACTAAGATCAGAGCAGAACTGAAGAAGATAGAGACAAGAAAAAAAACCCTTCAAAAAAATCAATGAATCCAGGAGCTGGTTTTTTGAAAATATTAACGACATAGATAGACTGCTAGCCAGACTAACAAGGAAGAAAGGAGAGAAAAATCAAATAGACAAAATAAAAAATGATGAAGGGGATATCACCACTGATCCCACAGAAATACAAACTACCATCAGAGAATACTATAAATATCTCTATGCAAATAAACTAGAAAATCTAGAAGAAATGGATACATTTCTGGACACATACACCCTCCCAAGACTAAACGAGGAAGAAATAAAATCCCTGCATAGACCAATAACAAGTTCTGAAGTTGAGGCAGTAATTAATAGCCTGCCAACCCAAAAAAGCCCAGGACCAGATGGATTCACAGCCAAATTCTACCAGAGGTACAAAGAGGAGCTGATATCATTCCTTCTGAAACTTTTCAAAACAATAGAAAATGAGGGACTTCTCCCTAACTCATTTTATGAGGCCAGCATCATCCTGATACCAAAACCTGGCAGAGACACACACACACAAAGAAAATTTCAGGCCAATAACCCTGATGAACATTGATGCAAAAATCCTCAATGAAATACTGGCAAACCGAATCCAGCAGCACATCAAAAAGCTTATCCACCACGATAAAGTTGGCTTCATCCCTGGGATGCAAGGGTGGCTCAACATATGCAAATCAATAAATGTA
>NW_012098888.1:153059-154740 GCF_000951045.1 Mandrillus leucophaeus | reverse complement strand
CAAAAGTCACCAACATCAAAGACCAAAGACAGATAAATACATGAAGATGAGGAAAAACCAGCACAAAAACACTGAAAATTCCAAAAACCAGAATGCCTCTTCTCCTCCAAAGGATCACAACTCTTTGCCAGCAAGGGAACAAAACTGGATGGAGAATGAGTTTGACAAATTGACAGAAGTAGGCTTCAGAAGGTGGGTAATAACAAAGTCCTCTGAGCTAAAGGAGCATGTTCTAACCCAATGCAAGGAAGCTAGAAAACAGGTTAAAGGAATTGCTCACTAGAATAACCAGTTTCGAGAAGAACATAAATGATCTCATGGTGCTGGAAAACACAGCATGAGAACTTCGTGAAGTATACACAAGTATAAATAGCCAAATAAATAAAGCAGAAGAAAGGATATCAGAGATTGAAGATCAACCTAATGAAATAAATCATGAAGACAAGGTTAGGGAAAAAAGAATGAAAAGGAATGAACAAAGCCTAAAAAAAATGGGAATATGTGAAAAGACCAAATCTGTGTTTGATTGGTGTATCTGAAAGTGATGGGGAGAATGGAACCAAGTTGGAAAACACTTTTCAGGATATTATCCAGAAGAACTTCCCCAACCCAGCAAGATAGGCCAACATTCAAATTCAGGAAATACAGAGAACACCACAAAGATACTCCATCAACCCCAAGACACGTAATTGTCAGAGTCACCAAGGTTGAAATGAAGGAAAAAAATGGTAAGGGAAGTCAGAGAGAAAGGTCAGGTTACCCACAAAGGGAAGCCCATCAGACTAACAGCGTATCTCTCTGCAGAAACCCCACAAGCTAGAAGAGAGTGGGGGCCAATATTCAACATTCTTAAAGGAAAGAATTTTCAACCCAGAATTTCATATCCAGCCAAACTAAGCTTCAAAAGCAAAGGAGAAATAAAACCCTTTACAGACAAGAAAATGCTGAGGGATTTTGTCACCACCAGGCCTACCTTACAAGAGCTCCTGAAGGAAGTACTAAATGTGGAAAGGAAAAACCAGTACCAGCCACTGCAAAAACATACTAAATTGTAAAGATCGTCGACACTATGAAGAAACTGCATTAACTAATGGGCAAAATAACCCTCTAGCATCATAATGACAGGATCAAATTCAAACATAACAATATTAACCTTAAATGTAAATGAGCTAAATGCCCCAATTAAAAGACACAGACTGGCAAATTTGATAGTCAAGACCAATTGGTGTGCTGTATTCAGGAGACCCATCTCAAGTGCGAAGACACACATAGGCTCAAAATAAAGGGATGGAGGAATGTTTATCAACCAAATGGAAAGCAAAAAATAGCAGGGGTTGCAATCCTAGTCTCTGACAAAACAGACTTTATACCAACAAAAATTGAAAACGACAAAGAAGGGCATTACATAATGGTAAAGGGATCAATGCAACAAGAAGAGCTAACTATCTTAAATATGTGTGCACCCAATACAGGAGCACCCAGATGCATAAAGCAAGTTCTTAGAGACCTGAAAAGAGACTTATAATCCCACACAATAACAGTGGGAGACTTTACCATCCCACTGTCAATATTAGACAGATCAATGAGACAGAAAATTAACAAGGATATTCGGGACTTGAACTCAGCTCTGGACCAAGCAGACCTAATAGATCAATGAGACAGAAAATTAACAAGGATATTC
>NW_012098888.1:147905-150679 GCF_000951045.1 Mandrillus leucophaeus | reverse complement strand
ATACCATTCAGGACATAGGCATGGGCAAAGATTTTATGACTAAAACAACAAAAGCAATGGTAACAAAAGCCAAATTTGACAATGAGATCTAATTTAATGACTAACAACTATTACCAAGGTCATGGCAAAACTCAGAAGCCATCTTGAATAGGGTCCCATCAGCCAAAGGGGAGATATTAGCTACAATGGATTAAACACATAAAATGGAATTAAATCCATGCATTTGTAACCTCATTGAAAAAACACACATATGTTTAATCTTGGAGAAGAAAAGTAAACCAATTCGTTAGTAGAAAATGAGTAAATAAAGGGAACCAAGCATTTTCCCTGGCTTTCTCATGCAATGTGTGCCACTTGGCAGGCAAAGTTTCTCTTTATAAAGCATTTTAGTTTATAAATCAAGAAGGCATATGACATCAGAATGCTACTTACCATTGTGTAGCTCCTAATGAATTAGTGGGTCTAAGTGCTGATCGTCAGTGGCTGCTGTCATCACTAAAAGAGAGACAAACGCATTATGGGTAACCTAATGGAAAAACACACATTCCTGATCAAGCAGTCTTGCAGAAGAGAAGGAGGAAGAAGGGGAGAAAAAACACCCCAATGTAGTCAGAACTTTAGATCCAAATACCAATTTATGAAAATACGAAGGATAAAAAAGCATATAAAACAACACCCTGGGGATATAATCAGGAAACTCCAAATTGTGAAATATCTGTGGACAAACAACCTATTTCTTTGACAAATAAGTTGCATGGAACAAAAAGAGATGGAGGCAAAATATCTATAGGCAAAAGAGATTTAGGAAATACATCATCCAATCACAGTACATGGACTTTATTTGGATATTGATATAAACTAATAAATCATTGAGAAAATAACATTTATGAGACAATTAGAGATAGGAACACTGGCTGGCAGTACGACAATATGAAAGAATTATTGTTAATTTTTAGGCACAATAGGTTAAAACAATCCTCATGTTCTAAAGACACATATTGAAACATTTCTGAATAAAATTATACAATGTCCTGGATTTTCTTCAAAATAATATGGAAAAATGGGGAAGTGGGTTGGGTAATTGCTGACCCCCAGAGGCAGGGACTAGGGGGACATTATGATATTCTTTTTTTGCATTTGTATATACTTGAAATTTTCAAAATTAAAATGTAGAAAAATATTTCATGAGGGCCTAAGAACTGCTCGCTCATGCCTTTGTAGGCATCTGGTCTTCAGAATAACTTAGTGTTTCCTGGAAGACCTCCTGGTCTCATTATTTTGTATTTCTAACATAAAATCAGAGGTAATTTGAAATTTTATTTGTAACGGCTTTCTTTGCAAGTGTACTTCTTACCTGAGTTGGCTTTTCATGGCTCCAAAACTGCTCTCCGGGTTTAGGTAGCGACATCTGGCCATTTCGGAGGAGTACACCTATTGGCAGGTGGACAGCTTTTTCCATATGGGCCATACCATTACCATAAATCCATATGCATAAATATGCATGAAATAGGTGCCATATGTTGGTTCACTGCTTAACATTCACCGAGCAGACTTCCCCTGTTCACCCTTCTCACTCTCCTCTAATCTTTCCCTTTCGTCTAATCACCGGAGCTCCTAATTTCATCCTGTGCTATTTTACTCTTGTTTAGTTTTTCTTCTGCTTCTTTGGGGCAACACAAGAGCCCCCCAAAACTAGGGGAAGGAGTGCTGTCAGTCAAGGCATGGGGGTAGCAGTAGGGCCAGTGTGGGCAAGGGGCAGTGGAGGAGGGCGATCTAGATGGTGGGTCAACTCACACAGGAGCTTGGGAGTTTGTGGTGTAAGAATGATTAAACCCCAGTGATTTTGGTTTTCTGTTGCTGCATCACAAACTACCCTCAAAAGAAAAACTGAACATTTTATTAGGAGGGGTCTTTCTAACTAAGTTATTCCTCTGCTTCATATAATGTTGGCTGGGGAAAAAATCATCTGGGGTTTGGGTGGGCTAGAAAGCCTAGGCTGGTCCATCCCCACGTTGGGCCCTTGGTGTGGATGGCTGCAAGGTTAGGCTCAGCTGGGATGCTGGTGAGGCCTGGGCCTTCTCTCCCACTAGGTGGCTTCAGCGCCCCTCCTCCTGGCTTTGCCTTCCACGTGGTCTCTGTGTGGCCTGTCACACAGGGTAGGCAGACTTTTTAAAAAAATTATTATTATAGTTTAAGTTCTGGGGTACATGTGTAGAACATGCAGGTTTGTTACATAGGTATACACATGCCATGCTGGTTTGCTGTACCCATCAACCTGTCATCTACATTAGGTATTTCTCCTAATGCTATCCCTCCCCTAGTGCCCCACCTCCTGACAGGCCCCAGTGTGAGATGTTTCCCTCCCTGTGTCCATGTGTTCCCATGTTCAATTACTACTTATGAGTGAGAACATGTGATGTTTGGTTTTCTGTTCCTGTGTTAGTTTGCTGAGAATGATGGTTTCCAGCTTCATCCATGTCCGTGCAAAGCACATGAACTCCCTTTTTTATGGATGCATAGTATTCCATGGTGTATATGTGTCACATTTTCTGTATCCAGTCTACCATTGATGGGCATTTGAGTTGGCTCCAAGTCTTTGCTACTGTGAATAGTGCTGCAATAAATATACGTGTGCATATGTCTTTATAGCAGAATGATTTATAAGCCTTTGGGAATATACCCGGTAATGGGATTGCTGGGTCAAATGGTATTTCTGGTTTTAGATCCTCGAGGAATCGCCACACTGTCTTCCACAATGGTTGAACTAATTTACA
>NW_012098888.1:109675-147519 GCF_000951045.1 Mandrillus leucophaeus | reverse complement strand
TGTAAATTTGTTTAATTTCCTTATAGATTCTGGATATTAGCCCTTTGTCAGATTAATAGATTGCAAAAATTTACTCCCATTTTGTAGCTTTCCTGTTCACTCTAATGATAGTTTCTTTTGCTGTGCAGAAGCTCAGCCATTTCTCCCAGGGGTTCTGGTTTCTCTTAATAAAATACAGTATTTCAGGATCACAATCTCAGCTCTAGAGCTCCTCCTCACTTCTGAGTTCATTGTTATTTTCCTAGGACATTTTAGTCAACAAAACTAGGAAATATGTGTATTTCTGTGTTTTTAAAGGAAATGTAACATATCATGAGTTTATGCTAATACTTCTAATCCAAATTCATAATTATAAGGCTTTCATTTAACCCTTTCAGTCTTACATCCGTATTTTTTTCCTCTTACAGTGAATCCCAGTTCTCAATAATACACAAACTGATAGAATTGGAGAATCACATAATTATTCCCAGACTCTGTTTTTATAGCCACAACATACCCACAACAATTTAGAATAGCAAATACCAGCACTCCTCCAACAATATGATTACTGTAAAGAACTTAAGTTTTGCTTTTTGTTTTGCAAATATACTTTGTATCTAAGAGTATATTCCATTAGGGATATACAAATTACAGTGTTTTAAAGACACTTGGAATATTTCTTTCTGTGTGGTTATGCAACCAACTGGATATATTTAAAAGTTTCTTTGATTCATCTTATTTTTGAGTTTTAAAGACCATTTTAATTTAAATTTGCTTTATAATTGTGTAAAATAATTTTGTGGTGCTAAAATCAAATTTATAAAAACAAGCTCTTAAAAAAGTATAGTTTTTATCCTTGTCCTCTCTATTCTATCCCTTCCATAGGTAAGCTATCCTCCCATTATTTGTGATTTGTGTAATACAGAGAGGTATGTAGAACCATATCTCCCCTGCTCAGCTAAATGGCAGCACAGTATACCCACTATTCTCTATCTTGCATTATTGTTATTTCACACACATACTGGACATAACCATGTAGACATCAATAGATATATTCCTCATTACTTTTTTTGTAGCTACATGGTATGCCAATGTGGAGATATATCATAGTATAGTCAACCTTATGTATGGATGTTTAGGTAGTTGCTAGTTTTTGCTGTTACAGAGTCCTGCATAAGCAGCCTTTTGTCTATGTCTTTTTTTTTTTTTTTTTTCTGAGACAAGGTCTGGCTCTGTCACCCAATCTGGTGTGCAGCAGCATGATCTTGGCTCACTGCAACCTCCATCTCCTGGGCTCAAGCCATCCTTCCACCTCTGCCTCCCAAGTAGCTGGGACCACAGGCATGCACCACCACACCTGGATAAGGTTTGTATTTTTTGTAGAGATGGAGTTTCACCATGTTGCCCAGGCTGGTCTCAAATTCCTGAGCTCACGTGGACCACCCGCCTCATCCTCCCAAAATGCTGGAATTACTGGCGTGAGCCAGCATTTCCATCTATGGAAATCCATGCCCAGCCATCTAAGTTTCTTAGAACTTCTGTCAGTGTAACTGTGGGATACATTCATGTAATTCCAGTTGCTGCAGGGAAGGATGAAGACATGTACAACTTTTCTAGGCATTGCTGAATTCCACTCCTGATGTCTGGTCTGAAAAAAGTGGATTCTATTTTATCTTTTCCTCACTGATTTGAGGTGGTACACATCAGATTCATCAGATTATTGCTACTAACAATATACAAGAGTGCCTATCTCCCCACAGCCTGGCCAAAAGAGTACACTGTTAAAACTAGGACTTTGCCAATCTGGTGGGTTAAAAATGGAATCTTCACGTAGTTTTCATATGGATTTCTTTTATATCAGTAGCTATGAGCATCTTTTCATGTGGTGTAGAATCATTTGCACTTATTTTTCTATGAATGAAACATTACTCTGATCTTTCCATAGGGCTCTAGGTTATTTTCTTCTGTAGTATTAGAAGCTCTTTGGATATTAAGAATATAAACGCTTTCTCTGCAATATAAGTTGCAAATATCTTTTCCTAGTTTGTCATTACTTTGTTTTACGGTGTTGCCCTGAAAATTACTTTTTAAAATTTTTATTATTCAAACATATCAAATTTTATTCTCACTGTTTCTGAATTTTAAATTTATGCCAAATTATATAGGAATTTCATCTGTGTTTTCTTTTACTGTACATGTGATTCCATTTTTTTTACATTGAAATCTCTTATCCTTTTGTAATTGACATGATACATGAAAAAAGAATCCAATTTCTTCTTTTTTTCCATAGGGTCACTCAGTTATTCAGTTTTTTAAAGTTTTTCTTTTCCCCTGATGATTTGAAATCCCACTTTCCTGTTACAGTAAACTTTTAAATGTAAGTGTATCTGTTTCTGGATGTTCTGTTCTATTAATCTGTCTGCTCTTTATGGATCTATGTCACACTGCTTTACTTATGGGCTTTATTGCATATTGAATGTCTCACAGAACCCCATATCCTTGCTCCTCCAAGCAATCTTTATAGGCAAATTGTCTTGATCTAGAAAAAAAAGTTATGGCTACTACTGTACTGGGATTTTAAAAGTTAGGATAATGTTAGCTTGTCTATCCAAAAATATAGTGCCTTTCCATGTCTTCAAATCTATTTTTACGTCTTTTAAAAGTATGCATAGTTTTCCTCATATGGATTTTGATCATTTCTTGCTGCATCTATGTCTTTGTATTTTTGCTATGTCTATTTTTGTAAATGGGCTCTTCTCTTCCATTATATTTTCATATATGTGTGTGTGTGTGTGCACAGTACTATATATATATATATATAATGTTTTTCTCAGTCTTTAGGCTAAGATCAAGTGCAGAATATATATACTTATTCATATGTGTATATTAATAAATATTAGAATGTATATTTTATGAATGAATATTAATATAATTTAATATATAAACTGCATATATGTATAGACAAATATATATGTGTACATATATACACACATACATACTTGTATGTATGTGTGTATATACTCATTCTATAAACTGATATTTTCTTTGTGTAAATTTAAGTGGTACAAGTGCAATTTTGTTACATGGATATATTACTGTATTAGGATATTCTTGCATTGCTATAAAGAAATACCTGAGGCTGGGTAATTTATAAAGAAAAGAGGTTTAATTGGCTCACAGTTCTGCTGGCTGTACAAGAAGCATTGGGCTGGCTGGCATCTGCTGCTACTGAGAGCCTCAGGAGGCTTCCAATCATGGCAGAAGGAAAAGGGAGAGCAGGTGCATCACATGGCGAAAGCAGGAGCAAGAGAGGGGGAGAAGGTGCCATGCTCTTTTAAACAACCAGGTTTCGTATGAATTACCAGAGTGAGAACTCGCTCATTACCAAGGGGAGAGTGCTAAGCCATTCAAGAGGGATCCAGTCCCATGACCCAAACACCTCCTACCAGGCCCCACTTCCAACACTGGGGACTACATTTCAATGTGAGATTTGGAGGCGACAAATATACAAACTGTATCATTCAGCCCCAAGTCCCCCAAATTTCACATCTTTCTCACATTGCAAAATATAATCATTCCTTCACAATAGTCACCAAAAACATTAACTCAAAAACCCCAATTCCCAAGTCCCAAGTCCAGAGTACCATGTGGGAATGAGTTCCTGCCATTTATGACTCTGTAAGATCAAAAGATGTTATTTACTTCCAAGACACAATTGTGGCACAGGCATTGAGTAAACATTCCCATTCCAAAAGGGAGAAACTACCCAAAACAAAGGGACTAGAGACCCCACACAAGTCTGAAACCCAGCAGGGCAGTCATTACATCTCAAAGCTCCAAAATAACCTCCTTTGACTCCACGTCTTGTATCTAGGACACACTGGTGCAAAGGATGGGTTCCCAAGGCCTTAGGCAGCACATTCTGACATGGCTTTGCAGGGTACAGCTGCTTTCACAAGTTGGAGTTAAGTGCCTGCAGCTTTTCTAGATGTAGGGGGCAAGCTGCCAGTGAACCACCACTCTGGAGTATGGAAGGCAGTAGCCTCCTTCCCACAGATCCACTAGGCAGTGCCCTGGCGGGGACTCTATGTGAGGGCTCCAACCCCATATTTCCCCTTGGCACTGCTATAACAGGGGCTTTCCATGGGGGCCCTGCCCCTGTAGCAGGCATCTGCCTGGGCACCCAGACTTTCCCATACATCCTCTGAAATCTAGGGGCAAGATGTCAACCACCCTTCACTGTTACATTCCTCCCATCTTCCAACTTAACACCACATGGAATCCACCAAGGTTTATGGCTTGTGCCCGCCAGAGTAGCCTGAGCTGTGTCTGGGGCCCTTTCAGCCAAGGCTGGAGTTGGAGCTGCTGGGATGGAGGGAACAGTGTCTCAAGGCTGGGCCTGGCTCTCAAAAACACTTTTCCCTTCTCGGCCTCTGAGCCTGGGATGGGAGGAGCTGTCCCAGAGACTTCTGAAATACCTTTGAAGCCTTTTTCCCATTGTCCTGGATATTAGCACGTGCCTCCCTTTTAGTTAGGCTACTCTCTAGCAAGTGGTTGCTCCACAGCCTGCTGGAATTCCTCTCTTGAAAATGCTTTTTCTTTCTCTGACACATGGCTAGGCTCCAAATTTTCCAAACTCTTATGCTCTCCTTTTCCTTTTCCAAGTAAGTTCCAAGGTTAAGTCATTTCTTTGCTCCTGTACCTGATATAAGCTCTTAGAAGCAGCCAGGCCACATCCTGAATGCTTTGCTGCTTAGAAATTTCCTCCACCAGATACCCTAAGCCATCACTCTTAAGTTGAAATTTCCACAGATCCCTACGGCTTGAACACAATGCAGCCAGATTCTCTGCCAGGTTGTAACATGGGTGACCTTTATGCCAGTTCCCAATAACTTCCTCATTTCCATCTGAGACCTTGTCAGCCTGGCCTGCACTATCCACATTTCTATCAGCATTTTGCTTACAACCATTTAACCAGTCTCTAAGATGTTCCAACTTCCCCTCATCTTCCTGTCTTCATCAGAGCCCTCCAAAGTCTTCCAACGTCTTCCTGCTATGCAGTTCCAAAGCTGACTCCACATTTTCAGGTATCTTTACAGCAATGTCCCAGTTTTGGTGCCAATTTTCTATATTAGGCTTTACTTGCATTGCTATAAAGAAATACTGAGGCTAGGTAATTTATAAAGAGATTGAACTGGCCCACAGTTCTACAGGCTGTACAAGAAACATGGTGCTCATATCTGCTGCTGATGAGGGCCTCAGGAAGCTTCCAATCATTGCAAAGTGAGTGCAGGTTGATCACATGGTGAGAGCAGAAGCATGAAAAAGACAGAGGAGGGGCTGGGCACAGTGGCTCATGCCTGTAATCCCAGCACTTTAGGAGGCCAAGGCAGGTAGATCACCTGAGGTCAGGAGTTTTGAGACCGGCCTGGCCAACATGGTGAAACCTCGCCTCTACTAAAAATACAAAAATTAGCTGGGCATGGTGGCGTGCACCTGTAGTCCCAGCTACTTGGGAGACTGAGGCAGGAGAATTGCTTGAACCTGGGAGGCGGAGGTTGCAGTGAGCTGAGATCACATTACTGTACTCCAGCCTGGGTGACAGACAGAGAGAGATGCTGTCTCAAAAAATGAGAGAGAGAGAGAGAGACAGAGAGAAAAAGTGCGACACTCTTTTAAACAACCAGATCTTGCATAAACTACCAGAGCAAAAACTCACTCATCATCAAGGGGATGGTGCTAAGCCATTCATGAGAAATCCACCTCCATGACCCAAACACCTTCCCACCAGGCTCCACCTCCAATAGTGGGGATTACATTTCAACACAAGATTTAGAGAGGACAAACATCTAAATTGTATCAATTGCATGGTAGAAAAATCTGAGCTTTTACTGTGCCCATCGTCTAAATAATGTACATTACACCCATTAAGTAATTTTTTTATCCTCTATTCCCCTCCCACCTCTCCACCCTTCTGAGTCTCCAATGTCTATCAGTCTATACTCTGTATATGTGTATACAGTATTCAGCTTTCACTTATAAGAAAAAATGTGCAGTATTTGTCTTTCTGTTTCTGAGTTGTTTGACTTAAGATATATTTTTACTCAATTGTCATGTTATTTGCAGCTTTTCCATTGATTTGGGTGAGGAGGAATTTCCAGATATAAGATCGTGTTACTTGCAAAGAAAAATGGCATTACTTCTTACTTTGCCATTATTGTGCCTCTAGTTTTTTTCTTTTATCTACTTGCTTTGATTAGTATCTGTAACACAATATTCAATAGTACTGGAGGTGGTCGGCATCCCACATTAGTGACACAGTCTCTAGTTTTCCCATTAAGCAAAATTCAACTTTTGGGCTGGTACATGCACAAAAGCATGCTCGTGTGTGTATTCATGTTAATAATATATCCACATATTTATATTTTATTTCCATTTTTAAGGATTTTTTTCAAATACTTTTATGCATCTATGGAGATTGGCATGTTTTACTTCTTATCTCTATAAATATGATGGACTGTATTAATGAATTACTTAATATTGAATAACCTTTACATTCCTGGAATAAACTCAGCTTGACAATGACACATTATTTTTAAAGTGTTGTTAAATTTTGCTTGCTAATATTTTATCTATTTTTTTGAAGTAATATATTTCAATTAATATAATGATGATATTATGTATTTACTACAATTATTTGTCAGTTTTAGTTTTGATGTAATACTTGCTTCACAAAACTAATTTATAAGGTTTTTTTTTCTTTCTCCATATCCACAAACTTTATAAGTAGTTTTGGAATTTACCTGATTGGTAGAATTCCTGTCACTCCATCTGGGTTTGATGCCTTCATTGTGAGGGTGCACTTCAACTATGTTCTTTATTTCTTCTATCATAATTGGTCTGTTAGACTTTGACTAAGGTAAATTTTGGCAGATTGCATTTTTCTTAACAATTATCTATTTCATGTAGAATTTAGGTGCATCTGCAAATACATGATCTGAATAGGCCTATACCTATTAAATAAATTTAATCAATAATAAGTTTCCAAAGAAAGCACTAGGCCTATATGGATTCACTAATAAATATTACCAAACATTTAAGTAATAAATTATGTCAATTGTCTACAATCTTTTCCAAAGATAGAAGCAGAAGGAATACTTCCTAACTCATTCTATAAGGCCAGCATTACCCAAATATCAAAGCCAGAGAAGAACATCACAAGAAAATAAAACTACAGAGCAACATCTCTCATGAATATAGATACAAAAATTCTCAACAAAACATTAGCAAATAAAATCCAACAATGTATAAATGGAATTATACACAATGACCAAATGGGATTTACCCCAGGTATGCAAACCTGATTCAATATTAGAAAATCAATTAATGTAATCCACCATATCAACAGGCTATGAAAAAATTATATTCATACAGTAAACGCATTTGACAAAACCTAACACCCATTCATGATAAAACCTCTCAGTGAACTAGGAATAGAAGGAAATTTCCTCAACTTGATAAAGAACATGTACAAAAACAAACCCCACAGCTAATATCATACCTAACAGTAAGAAACTTGAAGCTTTCTTGATAAGATCAAGAACAAGGCAACGATGTCCCCTCTCCCCACTGTTTTTCAACATTGTATTGGAAGTACTAGCTAATTCAATAAGATGAGAAAAGGAGATAAAACATATACTTATTTGGAAGAAATAAATAAAACTGTCTTTGTTTCCAGATAACATGATTGTTTATGTAGAAAAAAAAACAAAAGAATCAACCAAAAGAAAGCTCTTGGAACTAATAAATCATTATCAAGGATGCAGTATACAAAAAAAGGTTAACATACAAAAATCAATCACTTTCCTATCTACTAGCAATGAAAAAGTAGAATTTGAAATTAAAAACACATCACCATTGACATTGGCACCCCCAAAATAAAATAGGTATAAATCCAACAACATACATGTATGATCTCTATAAAGAAAATCATAAAACTGTAGGGAAAGACACCAAATAACTAAATAAATGGAAAGATATTCCATGCTAATGGATAGGAAGACTCAATATTGTCAAAATGGCAGTTTTTCCACACTTGGTCTATAGATTCAACACAATTCCCATCAAATCCTAGTATGTTATTTTTGTGAGTATTAACAAATTGATTCTAAAGTTCATAATGGAGAGACAAAAGATCCAAAATAGCCAACTAAATATTAAATGAGAACAAAGTTGAAGGACCGACACTACCCAGCTTTAAGACTTACTATAAAGCTACAGTGATTAAGACAGCAAGGTATTGGCAAAAGAACAGACAACTAGATCAATGGAACAGAAAAGAAAGCCCAGAAAAAGACTAAATAAATACAACAGATATTTGATAAATGAGTAAAGGTAACACAATAGTACAAGGTAAGTGTCTTCAACAAGTAGTGCTGGAACAACTGGACAGGCACATATAAAAAAATGAATTGAGACACAGATTTTATACACTTCACAAAAAATGAACTCACGGCGGATCTCAGGCTTAAATATAAAATGTAAGACTATACAACTCCTAGAAACTAACACACGACAATGCCTTTTTAGATACACCACCACCATTAAAAACTTCTGCTCTGCAAAAGACACTGTCAAAAGAATTAGAAGACATGCCACAGACTGGCAGAAAACACTTACAAAAGACATGTCTGATAAAAGACTGCTATCTAAAACATACAAATAACTCTTTAAACTCAACAATGGGAAAACAAACCATCTAACTGAAAATAGGCAAAAGCCCTGAACAGACATCTAGCAAAAAAAGCCATACATATGCCAACTAAGCATATGAAAAGATGCACAACATCATATATCATTACGGAATTGCAAATTAAAACAATGAGAAGATTACCACTACACATCTATTAGAATGCCAAAATCTAAAACACCAACATCAAATGCTGGCAAGGATGTGAAGCAACAGGAACAGGACATGAAAGAAGCTAATCTGCAAAGGGTACAAACTATGTGACTCCAACTGTAAGACACATTGAGAACAGCAAAACCATAGAAATAGTAAAAAGATTAGTGGTTGCAGAAGCAGCTGGGAGAGAGGTATAAACAGAGCACAGAGGAACTTCAGGGCAATTAAACTATTGTGTACAATATTATAATGGTGGATAGATGTCATTATACCTTTGTCAAAACCCATGGAATATATCACACCAAGAGTGAACGCTTCTTTAAACTCTGCATTCATGTGTGAACGGAAATGAAAAATGTTTTCCCTATTTCATCTGCTGTTTACAAATAAGCCCGCTACTGTCAGGTAATTATCCAGGAGTGCTTTGAGTCTTCTGCTCTCAGATCCGTAAGATATTGTGTTGCTTCCCTCAGCTCACTCCTTTCAGATGCTGGTGCCACATGGACCTAGCTATAGGGGATTTGTCCCCAATGGCTTTCATCTTGAGGCTTGTGGGTAAAACTTGCTACCTAGTTTTATTGCAGATGTTGTCCATTTTGCTCTACCTATTTGTATGGAGGACCTGAACAGATTTTAAAAATTACACTTAGACTATCACCGTCATCCCAAAATTACCCCTTCTGATTTTTACTCAAGCAAACAAACATTCTAGAATATTAAAATATTTGAGCCCACTTTTCAACCTCAGGCTAATGCTGCAGTAAATGGACTCCCTGACCCCCTCTTAGACTACATACATAAAGGTTCTGTTTGTTTATTGAGTGCTTGTCCACGTCTGTGCTCATTTTTAATTTAAAATTTCAGACTCTATCCTCACAATAGTGTTTTAAAGTAGACATTTGCTGGCCCTGAATAGATCCTTTCCTCCTCCTCAAGTCATTTTAATGACACGGTCTTGCACTGTCACCGAGGCTGGAGTGCAGTAGCCTGACTGTAGCTCACTGCAGCCTCAACCTCCAGGTTCAAAAGATCCTCCCACCTCAGCCTCCCGAGCAGCTGGGAACACAGGCGTGCGCCACAGCGTCCGACTAATTTTTGTATTTTTTGTAGAAACGGGGTCTCGCTTTGTTCCCTGTGCTGTCTATGCTGTTCTTATATCCATCTCTGGCTACAGATGTTTCTTTCCACTTTATGAAAGCTTACCCTTCTATGGCTGAGTTTTATCTTCAAGCGCCGACTGACCAGAGCGTTTTCTGGGACTCCCCCGCTGACAGGCCAGGCCTATGTTTTCCTTCACAGTTTCCCCCGTGGAACTGTGCAGCCCCTCTTCAGAGACTGTTCCAGCCTCAGGGGTGACGGCACGAGCTGAGACCTGGACGGGTGCGGGGTGCGTGATTGCAGCCGGGTGTCTTCCTTCCCCAGGGAATGGATGAGACTCTGCCCGGGAGAAAAGAGAGGGACAGTCTGTGGCGGACTCCCATTCCTCTGCCTCTGCACAGGCTACTTTCTGGCATTCCTGCTCACCTGCAGAGCTTCTGGAGAGGGGACACTGCATTCCTGAAAACGCAAAGCCTCCCCTGTACCAGTTACTCCATTCTTGCCTGGGCTCCACACAGGAAAGCGCGCGCTCAGCTCGGTGCATGCGGCTGGGGCTGGGCCCTGCGAGCCACGCCTCAGCTGCCCCACTGGCCCTGCCGATAGGGGGCGCGAAAGGGAGGCCGCGGGGCTGGAGGAGGGCGGGCTCGCTCCAGTTTCCGCCCCGTGGGCCTCCCGGCGCCTGCGCGTCGCACGCCCTTGCGGCTGAGTCGTGCATGTGCGGAAGCGACCCCTTTGTGAGGTGGGCTTGAAGGGAGCAAGCTTTTTGCTGCGTTGGCGTGACGGGAGCGACCTCTTTGTGACGTCGGCCCCCGCCGATGCCCCGCGCAGCAGCGGTTAGGCCCCGCGCTGGAGGTGCACCGGCCTTCCCGCGGCCTTCTGAGGCCTAAGAGCTCCAAGCCCTGCCCTTCGTGCCCTCTGCTAGGCGCGCGGCCGCAGCCCACAGTGGATACCTCATGGCGACTCAGAGTTGTCTCTTTAGCCTCTCGGCTACATTCTTCACATGACGTTTTCTCGGTAAAATAAGCGGTGTGACTCCCCTCTCCTGACCGGGCTGTGTCCCAGGGCAGAGCCGGCTGGAAACGCCCCACTTGACTGGACAGCACTGCGAGGGCTGCGGTGGGAGCCCCTTTAGCGGGAGCCCCTTTCACAGAAGCTGGAGCGCACCTCACTGCAGAGATGGTGTGGCCGGGAAGGACTTTCCTTTCCCGGTCCTCCCCTTACGTCACAGGGCACAAGAGTCATCAGAAAAGCATTCAGAGAAATAATAGCTGAAAACTTTCCAGATGGGCAAAAGACGTACAGCTGCAGATTTAACAAGCTAAACAAACCTCAATAATCGTAAATCCGAAGAAGTTCGTGCCAATCACATCATAATTAAACGTCAAAAAACCAAAGACTGAATAAATTTTGAAAGCAGCTGGAGAGAAATCAATGTTGCTCATGAGGCAACACCAATTCAAGTCAGCTGAGCTTTCACCTGAAACCATAGGACGCAGAAGGGAGTGACTGTTTTTTAAACTATTGAGGGAAAATAACTGTCAACTGTAGATTGAATATGTGGCAAAATTCCTCCAGGGAGTGAAAAGAATAGGTATTTATCAAACAAAGGAAAACTAAGAAAATTTGTTGTTAGTTTTCATCTTTAAAGAGTACCTAAAAGAAATTCCCTAAAAGGAAAGGAAATCAACAACAACAAAAGGACTTGGAACTTTAGAAAGAAAAGGAAAACATTAAAGTCGATTTTAGAAATTAGGAAAGATATAGTAAATACCCTTCAAATCATGAGTTTCCAAATTCATATTTGATGGTTAAAGCAAAAATTATATGACTACCTGATACGGTTCTCTATGCAGTGAACACACTTAAGCTCTCTATACATAAAAGTGGGAAGAAGAAAAAGACCTGAATGACAGTAAGGTATCTAACTTCACTCAAAGTGACAAACATTGATACCAATAGACTATGAAAGGTTGCATACATATATTGTAAAACCTAAAGCAACAACTAAGAAAATTACACAATAAATACTACAAATAAGATGGAATCCTAAAAATGTAAGTTACCCACAACTAGGTAAGGAAAGAGAAACAGAAGAATAAGAAACAGAGAAAACAAAAGGAAAGCAAACAATGTCAGATGTATGTCCTAACATATTACTTAAATGTGAACAGTCTAAATATGACAAAAGATAGAGACTGGCAGAGTAGATAAAAACACAGAATCCAACAATATCTTGCCTGTAAGAAACTCTCTTTGAATTCAACACCACAGGTAAGAGGAAAGCAGAAGGAAGGAAAGAGTTGTATTATGCAGACATTAATTAAAGTAGGAGTGGCTATATTAATATAAAAATAGTAGACTTCAGAGGAAAGAAAATTGCAAGTCAAAGAGCAACATTAAATAATGTAAAAGGATCAATCAATGAGGAAGACGTTGTGATCCTAAATGTGTATGCTGCAGACAACAGAGCCCTAAAATATATGAAGCAAAAACAAGAGTTGATAGGAGAGAGAAACAATTCCACAATTATAGGTGGGAAGTTTAACATCTGACTCTCAGCAGCTAATGGAGCTATTAGACGATCAGCAAGAATACAGAAGACTGAGCAAGGCCTTCATCCCACAGGATGTAACTGACATATAGAGAACACTCCCACCAACAGCAGCAGAGCACACATTTTCCAAGGGCCATGGAACATTCACCAAGCCATATCCTGGGTGATTAAACAAACAACAAGCAGTTTAAAATAATTGAAACTATACAGAGTGAATTCTTTAACCATAATGAAATCAAATTAGAAATCAATAAAATAAAAACAATGGAAAATATCCAAATACTTGAAAAATAAAAGACTTTTAAATAATTCATATATCAAAGAGGAAGTCTCAAAGGAAATTTTAAAAATACATAGAATGGGAAGAAAATGAAAATATAACATCTCAAAATATGTGGGGGGAGAAAACTAGTGCTGTGAGGAAATATATAGCACTAAAAATAGAAAACGTCTCAAATCAATAACCTAAGTAACTACTTCAAGTAACTAGAAGAAAAAAGAGCAAAGGAAGGAAATCATAAAGATTAAAGCAGAAATTAATGACTTTTTTAAAAAAATGAAAAGGTAACCAACCAGCAGCTTAACTCTATAATGCATTTTAAAACTTTTTTCCCATTTATCTTTAGTCTCAAGATGTAACCTTGAAGCAAACTGCAAAAACCTTTTCCTTTAACCTTAAAATAGACTGCATGTCCCTTCCTTTCCCACTGTGTACTCCCTTCACATTCATCTAATTATGCCAGTATCTATGTGCTTACTTAGGTGTTCAAGGGCTAGTCTTGAGACAGACAGACCGAGCCTAGACACCAAGCAGAATTCCAGAGATTACCTCAAGGCAGCTAGTCACCAACCCAGCCATTGTTCAGATGATGTCAGCCCACACTCCAGGTAGACAGAGACCCAAGATAGCCAGTGAAAAAGGACACACACACCTGGCACTCAGCACAACTGCATGCATCCCATACCAAGTTTATTTTTATAAACCCTTGCCTTCTCCCTATAAATTCAATGTGATTGCTTTGGATGGGAATCCAGCCACTTTCCTATTGCTAGTTTTGGTTAATGAAGTCACTTTCCTTTTACCAGACCTTACTCTTCTTGAGACTCTGCAAGCAGCAAATGGCTGGACCTGCATTCATTTACAAAAATAGAAAAAAATGAATGAGGCAAAACACCGTCTGTTTGAAAGAAAATAAAATGCACAAAGCTCTAGCAACACTGGTCAAAAAAAGACATAAAAATTAAGAATGAAAAAGAGGAAATCACTACAAATCCTTTGACCATTAGAAGAAAAATAAAGGTTACAGTGAATAGCTTTAAACTCACACAGTCAACAACTCAAAAGAAACAAGTCCTTGAAAACCTAAAACTACCAAACCTCAATCAAGATAAAACAGACAAAAACAGACAATCTGGACAGTTCTGTAATCTTCAAAGAAATCGAATTTGTAAATAAAAGTTTCCACAAAAAGAGATCTCCAAGTCCGGATAGTTATATTGAAGATTTCTACCATAAATTTAAAGAAGAATTAACACCAATTTTATACATTCACCTACAGAAATAGAAGAAGAAAAACACTTCTCTACTAAGTTTATGAGGTTAGTGTTACCCTTATAACAAGCCTAGAAAAAACAATACAATTATTTATATCACTCATCAATTTAGAAGCAAATATTCTCAACAAAATATTAAGAAGTTGAATCCAGCAATGTGTACAAAGAATTCTACACCATAACCAAGTGAGGTTTATTCCAGGTATGTAAGGCTGTTTCAACATTTGAAATCAATCAATGTAATCCATCATAAGTTAAATTTAAAAATTTGTATGATCTTAACAATTGACACACAAAAAAGTATTTACCAAGATCTGTGATAATTAAAAAAGAAGAGAAGGGAACTTTCTTGGCTTAATAAAGAGCATCTACAAAAAACCTTCAGCTAATACACTTAGCATTAAAGGAATGCTTGCTTTTCCTTTAAGACTGGGAACAAAGCAATAATGTCCACTCTTATCACTCTGTTCATCATACTACTGGAAGTTTTAGCCACTGCAATAAAACAAGGAAAATAAATGACATATACCAATAAAAAAGGAAGAAATGAAACTGGACCTGCTTGTAGATAGTATGATTGTCTACATAGATGTAGGAAACTACAAAAAAAGAAAAAGAATCCTAGAACTAATAAGCATGAGGGCGTTCTTAAATTCAGATTAATGCATAAAAATCAACTTTATTTCTGTATGACATTCCACATGACAATGAACATGTAGAAACCAAAATCAAATGTAACAATTTACAGTTATTTCAAAGAAAATGAAATAGGGATAAGTCTAACAAATTGTGTACAGAATCTGTATGCTGAAAACTTTGAAATGCCAATGAAAGGAATTTTTTAAAGTCCTAAGTAAATAGGGAAACACTGTATTTATGATTTGGACAACTCAACATAGAAAAGTTGTCAATTATTCCCAAATTGATCTACAGATATTAATTCAATTCCCATCAAAATCCCAGCAAGGGTTTTTGTAGACATAGAAAACCTTATCCCAAAATGTATCTGGAAAGCACTTGACCCTAGAATATCTAAAAAAAAAAAAAGAAAAAGAAAGAAAGAAAAATTCTGGACTAAGAATAGAATGGGAGGAATTATTCTACCTGGTATTAGTTTTACTATGTAATCATAGCAATCAAGACAGTGCAGCATTGACAATGGGATAGACATATTGATAAATGGAACAAAATAGAGAACCCAGAAATAGACCCACACAAATATGCCCAACTGAGTTTTTTATAAAGATACAAACACAATTCAATGGAAGAAGGAAAATATTTTCAACAAACAGTGCTGGAGGAATTTAACATCGATAGGCACAAAAATGAACACAACCTAAGTCTCACAGCTCATAAAAATTTAATCAAAATAGATACAAACATAAATGTGAGACATAAACTTTAAAACTTTTAGAAAAAAAAATAGAATCTTTAGGATCTAAGATTTCTTAAACTTTACACCAAAAGCATGATCCATAAAAGGAAAAACTAATGAATTTAACTTTATCAAAGTTTAAAAAATTTGTTTAGTGAAAGATTCCGTTAAGAGAATGAAAAGACAAGCTATAGACTGGGGAAAATGTTTGCAAATGCCACTACCAATGAAGAATTAGTATCTAGAATTTAAAAAAAAAAAAACCTCTTAAAATTTAATAGTAAAAAAATCTGGTAACATGAGCAAAAGACATGCACAGAAATTTTGCTGAAGAGGAGATACAGCTGTGGAAAATAAACACACGAAAAGATGTTCAAAACCACTAGCTATTAGGGAAGTGAAAATTAAAATCATAATGATATATCACTACACATCAGTCAAAATGGCTAAAATTTTAAAGATAGTGACACCAACAAATGTGGGAATGGATATGAAGAATATAGATCATTTATATATCACTGGTGGAAATATAAAATGGTACAGCCAGGCTGAAAAATAGTTTGGCAGTCTCTTAGAAAATTATGTATGCAATTACTATACAACTTAGCAATTGCACTCTCTAGTATTTATTCCAAAGAAAGAAAAACCCATATCTACACAAAATCTGTACATGAATGTTCACAGCAGCTTTATTTGTAATAGGCAAAGACTGGAATCAGTTCAGGTATCCTTCAACAGGTGGAAAATTAATACTATGATTCATCCATTCCTTGGAAAACTAGTCGACAACAGAAAAGAACAAAATGTTGATACACACAACTTAGATAAATACCTAGGGAATTATGCTAATTCTTTAAGAAAGCCAATTTCAGCTGGGCATGGTGGCTCACGCCTGTAATCCCAGCACTTTTGGGAGGACAAGGAAGGCAGAGCACGAGGTCAAGAGTTCGAGACCAGCCTGAACAAGATGGTGAAACCCCATCTCTACTAAAAATACAAAAATTAGCAGAGTGTGGTGGCATGCGCCTGTAGTCCCCAGCTACTCAAAAGGCAGAGGCAGGAGAATCGCTTGAACCCGGGAGGCAGAGGCTGCAGCGAGCCGAGATCGTGCCCTTGCACTCTAGCCTGGGCGAGAGACCAGGACTCCATCTCAAAAAATAAATAAATAAATAAATAAAGGAAGCCAATTTCAAAAGGTTCCATATTGTATTATTTCCTGTATATAACATTTTTTGAAAGGATGAAACATTAAACATTGAGAAAAGATCGGATGGTTTCTAAGAATTATGGATGATGAGAGAAGGAGTAAGTAACAAGGGAGAGAAAAGTGGAAGAAAGGAAAGGATGATGAATGTGCTTATTTAAGAGTGCAACCCGGGCTGGGCGTGGTGGCTCACGCCTGTAACCTCAGCACTTTGGGAGGCCAGGGCAGGCAGATCAGTTGAGGTCAGAAGTTCAGGACCAGCCTGGCCAAAATGGTGAAACTCCATCTCTGCTAAAAGTATAAAAATTAGCCACGCATGGTGGCTCACACTTGCAATCCTAGTTACTCAGAAGGCTGAGGCAGAAGGATTGCTCGGACCCAGGAGGCAGAGGTTGAAGTGAGCCTAGATCATGCCACTGTATTCCAGCCTGAGAGATAGAGCAAGACACCATCTCAAAAAAAAAAAAAAAAAAGTGTAACGCAGGATCCTTGTGATGATGAGTGGTGGAACTGTCCTATTATCTTTACTTCAGCGAAGTAAATATACCTGAACAGGTATATATATACATGAATCTACACATGTGATAAATTTTATAGAACCAAATACCCAAATACACAAAAAATGAAAGCAATAAAATTAGTGGAACCTGAAGAAGAAAGATGTATTGTCTCAATGCCACTTTCCTGGCTATAATATTGTGCTGTAACTTTGCAAGATGTTATCATTGGACAAACTGGGTAAAGCGTACCTGGGATCTTTGTATTATTTCTCTTTTTATTTATTTTTATTTTATTTTATTTTTTGATACAGGATCTCACTCTGTCACCCAGGCTGGAAGGCAGTGGTGTGATCATAGCTCATTGCAGCCTTGGCCTACTGGGTTCAAGCAATGCCCCTGCTTCAGCCTCCCAAGTAGCTGGAATTACAGGCGAGCACCACCACATCTGGCCTCTTTTTTTTTTTTTTTTTTTTTTGTAGAGATGGGGTCTTACCGTGTTGCCTAGGCTGATCTCCAACTCCTGGGCCCTAGTGATCCTCCTGCTTCGGCCTCCCAAAGTTCTGGGATTACAAGCGTGAGCCACCGCACTCAGTCAACTCTTTTAATGGTTTTAATTGTGGTGAAATTTACATAACATAAAAAGTGCTATTTTAACCATTTAAAGTGTACATTTGGTGGCATTACAATGTTATGTAACCATCACCACTATGTAATTCCAGAACTTTCTCATCATCCCAAACAGAAATTCTGTACCCATTAAGCAATAACTCCTTTATACCCTAAATCAGGTATAAAGTAGGATCCAGTTTTCCCTTTACCCAGCCTCTAGTAGCCTTTACTCTACTTTCTGTCTCCTTGAATTTACCTATTCTAGATATCTCCTATAAATGCAATTATTCAATATTTGTACTTTCATCTCTGAATTATTTCACTTAGCACAACATTTTCAAGCTTCATGTCATAGCATCTGTCTGAATTTTAGTCCTTTTTTGTGTGTAATGCCACATTTTATTTATTCATCTGTTGATAGACACCTGGATTGTTTCCACCTTTTGGCCATTGTGCACAATGCTACTATGATCACTGGTATACAAGTACGTGTTTGAGTCTCTGTTTTCAATTCTTTGGGGGTATATACCTAAGAGTGGAATTGCTAGATCACATGGTAATTCTATGTTCAGCCTTTTGAGGAACGACTGAACTGTTTTCAAAAGCAGCCACACCATTCTACATCTCCACCAACAATGCTTGAGGTCTCTAATTTCTCCATATTTTTGCCAGTACTCATTATTTTCCAATTTATTGACAATAGCCCTCTGAATCAGTATAAAGTGTTACCTCAGTGGGATTTTTATTTGCATTTCTGTGATAACTAGTGATGCTGAATAATTTTTCATGTACTTATTGTCATTTGTTTATCTTCTTGTAGAAATGTCTATTTGAGTCCTTTGCCCATTTTCCAGTTGGATTGTTTGTTTTGTGGTGGTAGTGATCATTGAGTTGTTGGACTTTTATAGAGACTCTGGATATTAATCCCTTTTAGACGTATGCTTTGCAGCTATTTCCCTATTCTGTAGGTGGTTGTTAAGAAATCATTGCAGAATCCAACAACATGAAGATTTTCATTTGTTTTCTTCTAAATTTTGTATAGTTTTTGCCTGTCAATTTAGGTCTTTAATCCATTTTTAGTTAATTTTTGTAAATAAGGTATAAGATAGAGTCCTGCTTCATTCTTTTGCATGTAGAAATCCAGTTTTTTTCAGTACCATTCATTAAAAACACTGGCCTTTCATGTTGAATGGTCTTGACACCCTTTGTCAAAAATTATATGACCACATATGGGAGGGTTTATTTGGGGCTTTATACTCTATTCCATTGTTTTATGCCAGTACTCCACTGTTTTGATTACTGTAGCTTTGTAGTGTGTTTTGAAATCAGAAAATATGAGTTCAACTTTATTATTTTACAAGATTGTTTTGGCTATTGAGGGTCCCTTAAGATTCTTTAAAACCTATTTTAAAATAGGTTTTTCTATTTTCATAAAAAATGCCATTAAGATTTTGATAGAGATTGTATTGAATAGTTGTTGTTGTTGTTGTTGTTGTTGTTGCTTTTCAGACAGTCTCGCTCTGTCGCCCAGGCTGGAATGCAGTAGCCTGATCTCGGCTCTCTGCAAGCTCCGCCTCCCAGGTTCACGCCATTCTCCTGCCTCAGCCTCCCGAGTAGCTGGGACAACAGGTGCCCGCCACCACGCCTGGTTAATTTTTTGTATTTTTAGTAGAGATGGGGTTTCACCGTGTTAGCCAGGAAGGTCTCGATCTCCTGACCTCGTAATCCTCCCACCTCAGCCTCCCAAAGTGCTGGGATTACAGGCGTGAGCCACCACGCCCGGCCGAGATTGTATTGAATTTATAGGTTGCTTAGGGCAGTATTGGCATCTTAATTACATTAAGTCTTCTGATGTATCAACATGGGATGTCTTTCCATTTATTTTGTCATCAATATTTTTTAGTTTTCAATATACAAGGCTTTTGCCTCCTTGGTTAAATTTATTCCCAAGTATTTTGTTCTTTTTGAATATTATTATAAAGGGAATTTATTATTATTATTTTTGGGGGGCATTGTTCATGGCAAGTATTTAGAAATATAATTTGCTTTTATCTGTTGATTTTATATGCTGCAACTTTGCTGAATTCATTTATTAATTCAAGCAATCTTCTGTGTATTCTTTAAGGATTTCTACTTATAACACACTACAAGAAAGCTACAGATCACTATCCCTTGTGAATATAGATGCAAAAATCTCTAGCAAAATACTACTAGAGAAAACTCAGCATATTAAAAGGATTGATTACATAACAGGACCAAGTAGGATTTGTTCCTGGAATGGAAAGATGGTTCAACAATAAAAATTAATGAAGAAAAAACTACATAATTATCTCAGTTGATGCAGAAAAAGCATATGAAAAACGTTAATATCTTTTAATGGAACACATACTCAATATAGGAGAAACAGAAAGAAACTTCCTCAAAATGATAGGGCCATAATGAAAGCCCACAACTTGTATCATAGGACACAATGAAAGACTGAAAACTTTTTCCCCTTAGGTGAAGAATAAGACAAAGATGCCCGCTTTTGCCACTTCTATTTAGAATCATTCTAGAAGTTCTAACCAGACCAATGAGGCAAGAATAATAAATAGAATAATCCAAGTTGAAAAAAGATGGCATGAACTCTATTAAATAATTTCTTACAACTGCATGTGAATTTATAATTATTTCAAAATAAAAAATTATTTTTTAAAAAAGGTCTATGGGCCATGTGATCCTCCAGTAAAAACCAAAACAGGCTTTTCTGTTAAAAATAAAATTAATTGGCAGGGTGCGGTGGCTCACACCTGTAATCCTAGCACTTTGGGAAGCCGAGGTGGGCAAATCACAAGGTCAGGAGTTCCAAACCAGCCTGATCAAGATGTTCGTGAAACCCCATCTGTACTAAAAATACAAAAATTAGCCGGGTGTGGTGGCACGCACCTGTAATCCAAGCTACTCAGGAGGCTGAGGCGGGAGAATTGCTTGAACCCAGGAGGCAGAAGTTGCAGTGAGCCAAGATAGAGATCATGCCATTGCGTTCCATCCTGGGTGACAGAGCAAGATTCCATCTCAAAAAATAAAAATTAAAAATTAAATTAAATTAAATTAATCACACCCATAATCCCAGCACTTCAGGAGGGTGAGGCGGGTAGATCACCTGAGCTCAGGAGTTCGAGACTAGCCTGGGCAACGTGGTGAAACCCCGTCTCTATTAAAACACAAAAATTAGCTGGGCGTGGCAGCATGTGCCTGTAGTCCCAGCTACTTGGGAGGCTGAGGCAGGAGAATTGCTTGAACCCTGGAGGTGGAGGTTGCAGTGAGCTGAGATGGTGCCACTGCACTCCAGCCTGGCGACACAGTGAGACTCCGTCTCAAAAAAATTAATAAATAAAATTAAATTAAAGAGGACTGTGGGTTGACAATGGCAAGGTCTGATGATTCATGGGTCAAACTAGCAGGACTTGAGGGGTGGATCAGAATGTCTACCAGGTTAGAAAGGACTGCTTTAAATTACAGACAAAACAATGCACCTTTTTCCTTCCTACCATATGGCTGGTTGTCCTTTCTGATAACAATAATCCTATCCTAGTTGATACATTATTTTCTTGATTTGTCCACTTTATTGGTTTTTATTTGGGGGTCAGCTGAGCCAAGGGGTCAGAAATGCTGCCCTTTGTCCACACCATGCGGCATTCTGGTTTTGGTTTACGTATAGTTTTGAGTTTTTCTAAGCTGGTTGTAGTTCTATTAAACTCCGGTTTATAATACAAATGAGTAAGGCATGGTGGCCCTTGCCTATAATCCCAGCTACTTGGGAGGAGCCAGAGGCAGTAGCCCCCTTAATGCTTTGCTTATGTTAAGCCCCTGAAGTGGTCCTGGGCTCGTTTGTTGTCAGCCCACATGAGGAACCTGAAGGCAGGGAGGCTCGTGTGGAGGGGCCGCCCCTGGGACCCACTTGCTCATGAGCGCTCCGTGCATTGCCAAGTATTGCAGACTGTGTCCAATCACATGTGTTTACAAGTTTTAGGTAAACTAGTGCCCCCCAAAATGGACATGAATTTTATAACGATTCCTGCAAGAAACTGTATCGCAGTTTAAAATAGTGACATGCAAGGCCAATTATGCCATACCTTATTTTCAGAGCTGACATTTTTTATACTCCAAGTACAGAATCTGTCAACCAAATCATACCAAATAATTAGTGAAAACTACAGCAAATTAATCACACCTGGCATGAAGCAGCTCAAGTTAGAAATTGTCATAAAGACAACATGATACATAAATTATGTCCATTTTTGAGGGTGACAAACTTTTTAAACATACAGTGTGGCTTAGGATGTTAGCTAAGAATATTGGTGCATGCATTCATATTTATAAAAAATAAATATGTGTATATTTGGAAGTGTTGACAGTTTTTCAGTGATGGAGTAAATGATCGAAGTATATTCAAAACGTCCCTTTTTTTTTTTTTTTTTTTTTTTTTGAGATGGAGTCTTGCTCTGTCGCCCAGGCTGGAGTGCAGTGGCACGATCTCGGCTCACTGCAACCTCCGCCCCCCCAGCTCAAACAAATCCCCTGCCTCAGCCTCCCGAGTAGCTGGGATTACAGGCGTGTGCCACAACGCCTGGCTAATTTTTTGTTATGTTTAGTGGAGACGGGGTTTCACCATCTTGGCCAGGCTGGTCTTGAACCCCTGACCTCATGATCCACCTGCCTCGGCCTCCCAAAGTGCTGGGATTACAGACATGAGCCACTGCGCCCTGCCAAAACTTCCAATTTTTAAAATACTTTGTTGATCTCTTCCAAGAGTCCTACTATCTGAGTTTACCAAATAATTCTTGATTAAAAATCAGAATTTAGTTTAGCAGGACATAACTTCTCATTGTTCCTTGCCACACCCACCACCTTTATCGCATCCCCTATCTCCCACGTGTTATTAGAGGAAACCAGGCCAATAGGTCTATGAGCCATGATTCCAACGTGACTTCTTTGGCATGATTAAAGGGAGAAGGCCCAGCAGAATTGTTCTGTGGTTCATACTCAGAACACATCACACACTCATTGATGTGACCTGGGAGGTGAAGAAAATCACACAGTGCAATCACTGGTTTTTTCTTCCTTTATTGCCATTTTTTTCCTTTTTGTTTTTGTTTGTTTTTTAGTTTTGGGGTTTGTGTGTGTGTGTGTGTGTGTGTGTGTGTGTGTGTGTATGTGGTTTGTTTTTGTTTTTGTTTTTTTACTTTAAGTTCCAGGATATATGTGCAGATTGTGCAGGTTTGTTACGTAGGTATACATGTGCTATGGTGATTTGCTGCACCCATCAACCCGTCATCTAGGTTTTAAGTCCCGCATGCATTAGGTATTTGTCCTAATGTTATCCCTCCCCTTGCCTCCGACCCCCCATCAGGCCCCAGTGTGTGTTGTTCCCCTCTCTGTGTCCAGGTGTTCTCACTGTTCAACTCCCACTTATGAGTGAGAACATGCGGTGTTTGGTTTTCTGTTCCTGTGTTAGTTTGCTGAGGATGGTGGCCTGCAGTTTCTTAGTTATTTCTTGTCTTCTGTTAGCTGTTGAATTTGTTTGCTCTCGCTCCCCTAGTTCTTTTAATTGTGATGTTAAGGTGCCAATTTGAGATCTTTCCAGCTTTCTGATGTGGGCATTTAGTGCTATAAATGTCCCTCTTAACACTGCTTTAGCTGTGGCCGACAGATTCTGGTACCTTGTCCGTTTGTTTTCATTGGTTTCAAAGAACTTCCTGATTTCCACCTTAATTTTGTTATTTACCCAGGAGTCATTCAGGAGCAGGGTGCTCAATTTCCAAGTACTTGTGCAGTTTTGAGTTAGTTTCTTAATCCTGAGTTCTAATTTGATTGTACTGTGATCTGAGAGACTGTTTGTTATGATTTCAGTTCTTTAGCATTTGCTGAGGAGTGTTTTACTTCCAATTATGTGGTCAATTTTAGAATAAGTGCCATGTGGCAATGAGAAGAATGCATATTCTGTTGATTTGGGGTGGAGAGTTCTGTAGATGTCTATTAGGTCCACTTGCTCCAGAGCTGAGTTCAAGTTCTGAATATCCTTGTTGATTTTCTGTCTCATTGATCAGTCTAATATTGACAATGGGGTGTTAAAGTCTTCCACTATTATTGTGTGGGAGTGTATGTCTCTTTGTAGGTCTCTTAGAACTTGTTTTATGAATCTGGATGCTCCTGTATTGGGTGCATATATATTTGGGATAGTTAGCTCTTCTTGTTGGGTTGTTCCCTTTACTATTATGTAATGCCCCTCTTTGTCTTTTTTGTTTTTTTATTCTTTGTTGGGTTAAAGTTTGTTTTATCAGAGACTAGGATTCCAACCCCTGCTTTTTTGTGCTTTCTATTTGCTTGGTAAATTTTCCTCCATCTCTTTATTTTGAGCCTATGTGTGTCTTTGCACATGAGATGGGTCTCCTGAATACAGCACACTGACGAGTTTTAACTCTATCCAATTTGCCAGTCTGTGTCTTTTAATTGGGGCATTTGGCTCATTTATATTTAAGGTTAATATTGTTATGTGTGAATTTGAACCTGTCATCATGATGCTAGGTGGTTATTTTGCACATTAGTTTGACTGAAGCTGGCTGTATTTCCTGCAGTTTGTTCATAGTGTCATTGGTCTTTATATTTTGGTGTATTTTTGCAGTTGACTGGTACTGGTTTTTCCTTTCCATGTTTAGTGCTTCCTTCAGGAGCTCTTGCAATGCAAGCCTGGTGGTGACAAAATCCCTCAGCATTTGCTTGTCTGTAAAGGATTTTATTTCTCCCTCACTTATGAAACTTAGTTTGACTGAATATGAAATTCCAGGTTGCAAATTCTTTTCTTTAAGAATGTTGAATATTGGCCCCCACTCTCTTCTGGCTTGTAAGGTTTCTGCTGAGAGATTCACTGTTAGTCTGATGGGCTTCCCTTTGTGGGTGACCTGACCTTTCTCTCTGTCTGTCCTTAACATTTTTTCCTTCATTACAACCTTGAAGAATCTGACAATTATGTGTCTTGGGGTTGATCTTCTCATGGAGTATCTTAGTGGTGTTCTGTGTGTTTCCTGAATTTGAATGTTGGCTTGTCTTGCTAGGTTGAGGAAGTTCTGGAAAGCATCCTGAAGTGTGTTTTCCAACTTTGTTCAAGTCTCCCTGTCACTTTCAGGTACCCCTATCAATACACATAGTCCCATATTCCCATATCTTTTCACATAGTCTCATATTTCTTGGAAGCTTTGTTCATTAATTTTCACTCTTTTTTCTCTCATCTTGTCTGCATGCCTTATTTCAGCAAGGTGGTCTTCAGTCTCTAATATCCTTTCTTCTGCCTGATCAATTCAGCTATTGATACTTGTGTATGCTTCACAAAGTTCTCATGATGTGTTTTTCAGCTCCATCAGGTCATTTATGTTCCTCTCTAAACTGGTTATTCTACTTAGCAGTTCGTGTAACCTTTTATCAAGGTTCTTAACTTCCTTGCATTGGGTTAGAACATGCTCCTTCAGCTCAGAAGAGTTTATTACCCACCTTCTGAAGCCTACTTCTATCAATTCGTCAATCTCATTCTCTGTCCAGTTTTGCGCTCTTGCTGGAGAGATTTTGCGATCATTTGGAGAAGAAAAGTTATACTGGTTTTTGGAATTTTCAGTGTTTTTGTGCTGGTTTTCCCTCATCTTCATGGATTCATCTACCTTTGATCTTTGAGGCTGATGACCTTTGGATGGAGTATTGGGGGTGGGAGGCGTCTTTTTTGTTGATGTTGTTGTCATTGCTTTCTGTTTGTTTTTCTTCTAACACTCAGATCCCTCTACTGCAGGTCTACTGCAGTTTGCTGGAGGTCCACTCCAGACCCTGTTCACCTGGGTTTCACCAGTGGAGGCTACAGAACAGCAAAGATTGCTACCTGCTCCTCCTTCCGGAAGCTTTGTCCCAGAGGGGCACCAGCCTGGTGCCAGCCGGAGCTCTCCTGTATGAGGCGTCTGTCAGCCCCTGTTGGGAGGTCTCTCCCAGTCAGGAGTCAAAAGGGTCAGGGACCCGCTTGTGGAGGTAGGTCTAGTCCCTTAGGAGAGCTGGTGCGCTGTGCTGGGAGAATCCTGCTTGTCAGGATCCACCACTGTCTTCAGAGCTGGCAAGCAGGAAAGATTAAGTCCGCTGAAGATGCAACCACAACCCCGCTCCCCGAAGGTGCTCTGTGTCGGGGAGATGAGAGTTGTATCTGTAAGCCCCTGACTGGAGCTGCTGCATTTCCTGCAGAGATGTCCTGTGCAGTGAGGAGGAATCTAGAGAAGCAGTCTGGTCACAGCCGCTTTGCCATGCTGTGGTGAATTCTACCCAGTCCAAACCTCCCAGTCTCCTTAGCACTGTCAGAAGAAAACCACCTACTAAAGCTTCAGTAATAGTGGATGCCCCTCCCCGCACCAAGCTCAATCGTCCTAGGTTGCCTCCAGACTGCTGTGCTGGCCGTGAGAATTTCAAGCCAGTGGTTCTTAGCTTTCTAGGTTCTGTGGGAGTGGGACCCCCTGGGGGAGACTGCTTTGTTTCCTGGCTTCAGCCCCCTTTCCAGGGGAGTCTACGGTTCTTCTGTCTTGCTGGAGTTCCAGGCACTGCTGGAGTATGAAAAAACTCCTGCAGCTAGCTCAGTACCTGCCCAAACAGGCGCCCAGTTTTGTGCTTGAAACCCAGGGCCCTGCTGGTGTAGACTCCTAAGGGAGTCTCCTGATCTGCATATTGCAAAACTCTGTGGGAAAAACGCAGTACCCGAGGCGGGTAGCACAGTCCCTCACCACTTCCCTTGGCTGCGGGAGGGAGGTCCTCCGACCCCTTGTACTTCCTGGGTGGAGCAGCGCCCCACCCTTCTTCTGCTCACCCTCCGTGGGCTGCACCCACTGTCTAACCAGTCCCAGTGAGATGAACTGGGTACCTCAGTTGGAAACGCAGAAATCACCCGCCTTCTGTGTTGGTCTTGCTGGGAGCTGTAGACTGGAGCTGTTCTTATTTGGCCACCTTGGCCCCTCCCGTTTTTTAGTTTTTAATGAACTTTCCATTTTAGAGTAGTTTTATATTTACAGAAAGGCTTCAAAGACAGTACAGAGTTCCCACACACCTCACACCCAGTTTTTCCTATAATTAGTATCTTATAGTAGTATAGTACATTTTGCACAATTAACGAGGGAATGCAGTTAGGTATTAACTAAAATGCACTCTGTATTCATATATCCTTGGTTGTCCCTGCATGTCCTTTTTCTGTCCCAGGACCCTACATTGCATTTTGTCATCATGTCTCCTTAGGCGCCACTTGGCTGTGACAGTTTCACAGTCTTTCCTTGCTTTTGATGACCCTGCGAGTTGTAAGGAGTACTGATCAGGTATTTTGCTGAGCATCCCTCAGTTGGGATTTATCTGCCGTTTTTCTCATGATTAAACCGGGGTTATAGGTTTTGCAGAGAAAGATCACAGAGGAAAAGTACCATTCTCATCATGTGATATCAAGGGTGTACACTATCAGCTTTACTAACCACTGTTGGTGTTGACCTAGAACACCTGGACACAGCAGCTTCTGTCAGGTTTCCCCACTGTAAAGGTATCCTTTGCTCTCCTTTTCCACAGAGTACTCTTTGGAAGGAAGTCACAACACATAGCCCACATGTACAGGGCTGGGAGTTACCTTCCACCTCTTTGAGGGTGGATTCTTCTGCGTGGAAGAGCTGTCCATTGTCTCCCATTTGTTTATTTGTCAATTATTTGTTTATAGCATAATGGACACATAGATATTTAGTTTATACTTTGAGTCATAATTCAATACTCTCTTACTTATTTTTGTTCTCAGTTTTCTCCAGCTCTGTCCATTGGAGCTCTGTCAGTTAGCTCCTGTGTGTTTTGACCTTTTCCCATCATTGTTGGGGTAATTCAACTATTGCTTTCATTAAGCTTCGGTCTATAATGAAGTCACTGTATCCCAACATTATGTAACAAGGGCATATGTTTCTTCCCAAACTGCAAGTTTAAACTTCTCCGACAAGCAGCAATAGCATCGACTTCACAGCAGTGAGTCATCCAGCAGCAGGTGAATGCAGACAGCACCATCATTTCTTTAGTTGTATTAAAGATCTGCTGTCAGAAGTGAATCTCTCCCCCAAATCAGCCTGGATGTGCAAACCACGAGAATGTCCTATGCCCAGGGACACCTGCACAGCAGAGGAGCATTTGCAACATGACGCGTTTGCTGCTGGAACCTCCATTGAGGCAAGTGTCTCAGCCACGACCACGGAGAATGAAAAGTGCCAACTGGTTCACAGAGACAATTACAGATCACTGGATTTCTGGAAATGCAGCAATTCTCACTGCCTCAGCCCAACAGAGGAAGTGCTTGTGAAGCAAATTTGCAAATCCCACCCCATCCTTGCAGGACCACAAATGTTTCCCCATACACTGAATACAAGTGGTGTTTTAGGTAGGGTCAGGAGCTTCCTCTCAGCCTCTGCAGATGGGGAGAGGGTGAGCAGGAGAATGAGAGACTCGGAGTCTTTGGTGCTTTTGAGATTGCTCTGGGGTAAAAGGAAATTTCGCTAGGTCTTTCAGCACTTTTGAAGGCATCCCATTCACTCGGTTAATCTTCAGCACAGTATTCACTGACTACGACTTCATGCCAGGCATGCATGAGAGTGCAGAGAGCCCAGCCTGTGGGGAAGGCTGCCACAGTGCCCTCCACAGAGGGCAGCGCTGTGCTTAAAAATGAACAGATGGACTGCCATGGAAAACAGCATGCAGTTCCTCAAAAAGTTAAAAATAGAACTATCATATGATCTAGCAATCCTGCTTCTGGTATATTCCCATAATATTAGAAAGCAAGGTGTCTAAGAGATTTGCACACCCCCGTGTTCATAGCAGCATTATTCACAATACCCGAGGCATGGAAGCAACCCAAGTGTCCGTCCACGGAGGAATGGACAGGCAAAGTATGGCGTGCAGTTCCCTGCAGCTGAAGCTCCTGCTGGAGTTACGGCAAAACAGGCGGCAGGGGAATTCCCATGAGGGACTACCCCAAGCCATCCCAAGATGGAGCCAGTTGGGATTTGGTAAAAGAAAAAAAAAGAGCACTAAATGTGAGGGGATGCATCCAAAGCTTTCGTTAGGGGAACTTACACACAGAGGGCTTCAGCATCCTCGGGATGGAGGGTAAGAAAAGAGATGATCTACCGGGTATGTCTGAAAACAGGTGTTTTCTCACACCAGCTTCAACAGCTTTATCACTGATGCCTGAGCAATTCAAGGCACCAGCTTGGGTACAAGCCTACAAGGGAAACACGCAGCTGCCCAGGCCACACAGTGGTCAAGGCCCTCAGTGTTTCTCAGGCAGGACAGAGAAAGAAGTGGGGGAAACTGTGGGACCCCACATGCCACATGCATACATACAACAGCATATCATTCAGCCTGAAAAAGGAAGGAGATTCTCATACACACCACGACATCGATGAACCTTGAGGAGATCGTGCTAAGAGAAAGAAGCCAGACACAAAAATAAAAATACTGTGTGATCCTACTTAGATGAGATACCTCCAGGAGTCACATTCACAGAGACAAAAAGTAGAATGGTGTGTGCCAGTGGCTGGGGGGAGGAGGGACGGGGAGTCATTGTCTAGTAGGTTCAGAGTTTGGGAAGATTAAAAAGTTTTGGAGGCCGAGCATAGTGGCTCACACCTGTAATCCCAACACTTTGGGAGGCCAAGTTGGGTGGATCAGGAGGTCAGGAGTTCAAGACCAGCCTGGCCAAGATGGTGAAACCCCATCTCTACTAAAAATACAAAAATTAGCTGGGCGTGGTGGCGGGTGCCTGTAATCCCAGCTACTCAGAAGGCTGAGGCAGGGAATTGCTGGAACCTGAGGTGGAGCTTGCAGTGAGCCGAGATCACGCTGCTGCACTCCAGCCTGGGCGACAGAGCGAGACTCTGTCTCAAGAAAAAAAAAAGAAAAAAGTTTTGGAGAAGGAGAGTGGTGATGGTTACACAACAATGTGAATGTACTTCATGCTCCCGAACTGCACACTTCAAGATGTCAAGATGGCTAAGATGGTAAATGCCCTGTGACATGTATTTCACCACAAGAAAAATGAAGGAAGGAATGGGTGGATGGACAGCTGAATGAGCACCGCTCAGGACCTGTGCCCTCCTGTGGGGCATGCACTGGTCCCAGAAATACCCTCGTTTCTTCTGGAGAAGACCCTGGGGAGTTTGCTGGAGTGCTGGAGGTAGAACTCAGCCACAGAGAAGATGAGGCCTGAGCTGATGAAGAAGGTCCCCCATAAGAGGGAGGCAGCCACACAAGGAGCCCCTGCAAGCAGACGACGGCTGAACAGGCCAAGGAGGATGACAGCCCAAGATCCTCGCCTGACCTCAGGTGTCAAAATTGGGTGGATGGACGGCTGAGTGAATACATGCACACGTGACTGAATAAACAGGAGAATGAATAACGTGGCATGGGAGGAAGTCCACAGCCTGCAGGATGATGTGTCCCAGCCCAGTGAGAACAGGAGGCCCCAGGAAACCCCCAGGGTGCACCCAGCCTGGCCTGGGCCAGAGATTTTCAAAAGAAAGAGGAAGATTCAGTCCATCTAGTTTTGGTCCCATTCAGAGCAACTCCACCAAACCAGGGAGAGACCACCAGTGCGTGACACAGTGACCATGCTCCGACTCATAGCATTCCTTACAACTGACCCAGGAGCTGGAACCCAGCCTGAGAGCTCAGGCGGCTGTCCCCTCAGGGACCCACACCCCCAACCACCTCTCTCCTCTGGACATCCCCTGGCTTCAGCAAGGAGATGGGTCGCAGTAGCACAAAAACTCACAGGGAAAAGGGAGTGTTATGAGACACGAATGATGTAAGTGTGAAAATACTTTGAGAAAGATCCAACACTCTTAATCATGTAAACCATCATGTGCCATAATCATTTTATTAATATTTAAGTCAGTGGTCGTGCAACTGGTCAAACTCCTCTCTGCTAATTTTTTCCCATTGATTTGTACTGGGGCTAGGATGAAGAAATGAAGTAAAAAGTGTATGAATCCCAGAACTAGCACACACTTGACAGCCACCCCAAACCAGAGGATGCTGTGAAAAATGGCTACCGTGCATTAGCCGTCAGCCCCGATTCCGGGAGTAACTTATGGAAAAAGAAGTGCTAGAACAGAGTATGCAGTAAAGTCTCCTGAAATGAGATAATTCATGCAAAGCACTTAGAGCAGTGCTTGCACATAGTAAGTGCGCAATAAATGCTCGCTATTATTGTCGTAAATATTAAAGTCATTTTTATACTCTCGAGGGAGCCTCTATTTCCTTATATGACGCTGAGCATTCCTCTGGAGAACAGTAAGTAACGCTTTGCTGTGACTTAGATTTGCTGTCTTCTGCTTTTTTCAGCTGGCATGACTTTTGGCGTTAGGCCAGAGCTGGATTCTAACCCCAGCTCCCTGACTCACAAGCCCTGCCACCCTAGGGGAGCTGCTTAATAGCAATGAGCATTTACTCCTGGTTTGTGGCAGGGGAGTAAATGCAGGCAGCCCCTTCTCCAGAGCTAAGGCTGCAGTCCGTCACCTGCTTCCTCTGCATGTCCACTGCATTCTCCTCTCTGCCAACCCATCTTCCCAGCTTACCCCTTGTTGCTGCTTCCCGATATTTCCAACCCATCTGAGTTCTCAGCTCACCCCCACCAGCTCTCCCTGACCATTATTCCTGAGATAGTTTCTCCTTCTGCCTCTCCGCACGTGTCAGAGATTCCTTCTGAGCCTTTGGGTGGGCGCCCTTGGATCATGACTCCCCTGGGTACCAGCGGGACTTGGCTGGGTGCGGGGGTGGCATTTGGCGAGGAACACAGCCATCCAGGGCAGAAGGGCTGCGGCCTCAAGGCAGAGAGCTACATCGAGCTCACTCTTCACTTGCCACAGCCATGTCACTTCTGTTTCCTCTGTCACTGGTGCCCTTCCCTGACTTTCTGCCTTGGAAACTCCCACTTTTCCCTCAATGCCCAGCTCTGATGTGCCTTTCTCTCTGAAATCTCCCTTGAATTCCCCTCCCTGGTTGGTTGAGTGGATGCACCACCCTCTCTGTCATTCTAGAATTCCTCCCACAAGACACGTGTACTTGTGTCCCCCAGGAAGCTGTGTGCCCTGTCATGGAGGGTACCACATTTGTGTCTATCATGTCATACATGATTCCCATCACTCGCTGGCTCCAGGATGCCCAGCAGAGGCTCCAGTCTTGCTCCACATCAGCAAAATCCTTAGGGACCAGGAGGCTTTAGGAGAGAGGTGAATTCCGGAAATGGCTAGGTGAGGAAACCCCAAGCGTGTGAACAGGAAGGAAATAGCATGAGAATGCTGAGAACACAACAGGAGAGAGAAACCCAGGAGAAGACAGAATGCTCAGTGCTAAATTAACAGCTCTCCAGCTAAGAGTTAGTGAATGCAGGCTACAAATCAGGCAGCACGCCAGGTACACGGAATTTTTTTAATTGCTTTGTTCTGGAGATATACAAAATATGAAATAGGCCATTTCCTCAAAGGCTCATATAGTCTAATAGATGAAGGCCAAAAGAGAGTATTGGCAAGAACATGGACGATGGCTTAATGGACTCGGGTGGGCTACCCTGGGGCCCAGGTCCTAGCACACAGAGGTCTCTCACCTGGGGCACACATTCGGCCTCACTCCCTGCAGCCTTCTACTTCTCTTCTGACACAGTGGGAGGAGACACTGAGTTCCCCGTCATCATCAAGCTTTGCCCAACTCCTTGAATGATTAGGATAGAACTGGACAGAGAGGTGGGCATCTGTGCCTCTCTCTTTAGTGCTGTGAGGATCTTCTTGATCTGGCCCTTGCTGAGGCGGTGAGCAATGTTCCCAGACGCACCTGAGAGCCCGCCTGGAGCTTTCCTGGGGCACTGCCCACCCCAACCCAGCAGGGGCCACAGGCTACCCTGTGAGAAGTCTGGGGACAAGCACAAGGTCAGCTCCCCTCCTTTGTTGTTCATGGTCCCCAGCAATTATTATGGGGTGTGGGTTACTATGGTGATAAACTGGCCACATGGAAACTGAGTTTAAAAGTCACCGTAAGTTGACAAGTGGGACCCAATTAAACTGAAGAGCTTCTGCACAGTAAGACAAACTATCAGCAGAATAAGCAGACGACACACAGAATGGAAGAAAACATTCAGAAACTCTGCATCTGACAAAGGCCTAGTATCCAGAATCTGTAAGGAACTTAGATAAATCAACAAGGAAAAAAAAAAAAAAAAAACATTAAAAAGTGGGCAAAAGGACATAAACAGACACTTCTCAAGACACACAAGTGGCCAAGAAACATGAAAAAATGCTTTGCTTAGCCTCACCAGCCACCAGAGAAATGCAAATCAAAACCACAATGAGACACCATCTCAAACCGGTCAGGATGGTTTTGTTAAAAAGTAAAAAAAAAAAAAAAAAAATACATGGACAAGGTTGAGAAGAAGGGGAAAGCTTATGCACGTTTTATACACTGTTGATAGGTGTGTAAATTAGTTCAGCCTCTGTGAAGAGCAATTTGGAGATCTCTCAAAGAACAGAGTTGAACTACCATTCAACCCAGCAATCCTATACTCAGTGTGTACCCAAAGGAAAATAAATTGTTCTGCCAAAAAGACCCATGCACCTGTAAGTGTAGCACAACACAATTCACAACAGCAAAAACATGAAATCAACCTAGGTGTCCACAGGTGGTGAACTGTGTAAAGAAAATGCGGTCCATATACACCATTAAATACTATACAGTCATAAAAAAGAACAAAATCATATGCTTTGCAACAACATGGATGCAGCTAGAGCCCACTGCCCTAAGCCAACTAATGCAGGACCAGAAAGCCAAGTACTGTGTGTTCTCACTTATAAGTGGGAGCTAAACATTGAGTACATACAGACACAAAGAAGGGAACAACAGACACTGGGGAATGTAAGGGGAGGGAGGAGAGGGGAGCACGTGTTGAAAAACTACCTATTGGGTACTATGCTCACTTCCTGATTGATGGACTTAATGGTACCTGAAACCCCAGCATCACACAATATACCTTTGCAACAAACCTGCACATGTACCCCCAGAATCCAGAATAAAAATTGAAAAAGAAAAGAATAAAACTCTTTTAAAAATAGCAGTGTAAACAGTGCTATCAGGATGCATAGATGAAGGCAGAGTGATCAAGCCTTGCCTCTCTAAGCTGGGCTCAGCTGGCACATTAGTCACACCCACTAAGCTTCATGGACCCACAATGCCTGGGGAGAGTTGATAAGTCAGATCTGTCTCTGGCTTTCATGGCCATGACCTCTGGGTTGGCTCCTGATGTCACTAACAGTAAAGAGCACAGGAAGGTGACCCCAGGGTAGAGGATGCACAAGGAGCTGAGGAAGCACAAAGTGGGGACCACCCCGCCAAGCAGAAGAGAAGAGTGGAGAATCATACGTTGGAGACAGGACCTGGGCTGAGTCTAGAAGAAGGATTGATGAATAATCCAGATAAATCCACAGCCACAAGGTGTTCTAGGATGACTGCAGGGCCCATGTGAAGACATTGCAACAGGATGGGGCATGGTGAATTGGGGATCTGCAAGAGCTTTTGCGTGGACATTGTTTGTGGGGGTTTGGGGGCGATGAGGAGTGAAGGTAAAAAAATAATCTAGTGATGGGGACATGAGCTGGATCTTAGAGGGCCTCCTAGGCCACACCCAGGAATTTGAATTTTTCTAAGGCATTAGAGGATCACTGGGAATGTTAAATACAGTAAGTAACAATAATCAGCTTACCTTTGGCATAGACTACTATTTTGGATTCTTCTGCTGAAAGCTATAGAAAATCCTTATTTATTTGATTTAACTATAAAGACAATATTGTTCCACCTAACAAGAAGTCTGAAGTTAGTAGTTAACTCAACAGCTCAAAAATATCATCAGAAACCAAGATTTTTTAATCCTACTCCACCTCATAGATCGACATTAGTTTTATCTTTTTACCCTTCATGCTGGATTGTTCTTGTGAGAAAATTCCTCTTGATTGCAAGATGGCTGCAACAGTTCCAAACTTTCATCCAACATCCCATGCTGCTTATCCCTCAGTTCTTTCTATTGGAGGAAAGAAAACCTTCCCAGGCACACTGCACCACCACCCCCAACACAGTACACTACCCCTGTGTCTCCCAGCCAGATTTGCAGCCTACTCTCCTGCTTAAATGAATTGTTGGAAAAAAGCCTGAGGTCACTGGGCTGATTTATACCAATGCAGATGAGCTCTCTGAGGCTGGACAGCTCAGGGCTCACAGAAGGTACCTTAAAAAGTGGAACTATGTTGAAAAGGAGGAAGGGATGGGGTGGGTTATGACAAGACAGCTAGCTGGGTCTGCCATAATCACTCAGGGTGCAGGTGAAGACCCAAAGCAGGAAATCCTTGCTCATGTTAAAAGGCCTCATGTGTGGTGATGAGTGAAGAAAATGCAAATTAGGACGACTTTAGGGATAAAATAAAAGCAGCTTTGTGCGAGGATTGTGAAGACCTCCCACCAAACAGCAGTGCCTCCCCTGGATTTGCTTCAGCGTCCACCAGCCACCAGCCCCATGTATTTTCAGAAAACTCAGGAAGATAGAAATCTGGCCAGAAGCTTCATCAGCATGAAACCCATGGTGGCAGCCTGGGGCTGGAAGCTACTGCAAAGGTTGAAAGGTGCTCAACCTGGCTGGTGCTAAATTGCTGTTTGTTTGATTTTACACTTTGACAATAAGGATCTTGGAGGAATCACAGATAGATGACTTCCAGAATAGAGTGCATACACCTTCAAAATCTGAGTGCGTTCGTAATGAGTGCATGCCCTGCGAATTCAGGCAAACACTGTTTACATACACACAGGAAAGACAGAGTTTTCACTGCATGCAATTTACATTAATGAATATAATTTTACTAATACAGTCAAATTCTAACATTTACAAGTGCAAATAGCTTAACCGAGGTCAGGTGCATCTGCCTCCCAGCTGTTTGAATAAAGCAATATGTGGAACATCCAACTCTCACACAAACCTAAATATTTTTTAAAATACCTTTTCTGCAATTTTTTTTCACTTTAAACTGTATTCAGTTAAAAGTGTAAATATGGCTGACCTTTCCCGTGTCAGGCAGCATGGACTTTCTTTATTGGAACTGTGAGAACCTTGAATCCAGAGGAGGCTGTGGAGGATGCTGGAGAGGTCAGAATGCTAGGCAGCGTCAAGGAAACCCAGAGTCAGGGTTAAGGGACACCGTCAGCTTGGAAAGGAAATGAATCCACCAGTATAATATGGTGACATATTATATGGTATAATATGGTATATTATGGTATAATATGGTGACATGAAGACTGAAATCAGTCCACACAAGTTAAAACAACAGAAGCTGAGACATTTCTAGCATAATTCTCTTCACCTTTGCTTTCACTGCAGAAAAGACATAGCCCCTGTTTCTAACAGGGACACTTTTACTTCAAAAATGCTGTTTTGCTTATGGACCCAAGCGAGGGATGAGCAATGACACACAGGTGCCCTCACCCAGGGTGGACGCGCATCCCACCAGCATCTGTGGAGCCCTCTTTGAGACGTCGGCTGCAGCCCTGCCAGACAGCTATAATTGGCTCCTCTCCACCCTGGGCAATGACGTTTTGTCAGGACAATATGTTTCTCCAAAATTTCATCTCATTTCTTCAGCCATGCTCAGATACAGTTGTTAAATCCTCAATTTGCTTTCAGTGGAAGCGATGGCTTATTTTTGGAGTTAGTACTTGCCATGAAATGGAAAATGCCCATTAGGAATAAATGCTTGTGTTTATAACACACCATCAAGAATGAGAACATTTTAGCCCTGGACAATAAAGGAAAAGGGAGGCTCAATTCACTCTATGAAGTAGGTTTCTGGATAAAAGCACAAGAAAGATGCTGGGGCAGGGTTGGAGGTGGGGACACCTCCTCAACTCTAGAAAAATATACCCAGTGGCCCCTACATGTTAGAGCCAAGGGTGCACTGCATAGAGGCGGGGTGCAGGGGCACCATTCAGACCTGGGGTACAGATTATCTGCTTCTCTTATTCTTCAGGTGTAGAGTTCTGTTGGGAAATATGTCCCCCACCCCCAAGCATGGGAACTGGTGGCAAGAAAGGGATGATTACCCATCGCCCTGGGTCTTCTGCAAAGACTGGAATCCCTTAGTTATTCCGGGTCATGATTCCACTCAGCCTCTTCTACAAGCTCCACACCCTCAGGCAGGCACATCGCATCACCCGCCTCAGCACAGACAGACGACAGCCAGGCCCCAGCTGTGAGCTTTTGCTGTTCCCACCAGATGCACGTCTGTGTCTCTGTGAGAAAGGTGAGCCTCCCGTGCAAGGTAAGTCTCACCTGTGGCCTAGACACATCCCTCTCCATCTGCTCCACGCATTGCCCCGATTTCCTCTGCTTCTTCGTGTACTGCCTTCGGTGCTTCCCATCCTGTCTGTAAACGCACTCAATTCTCCTCATCATGAAAAGGGAACTTTCCCTTTACTTTGGGTTCCTTCCAATTGCACTCCTGTTTCAGCCATCATTAAATCCACGTTATTCATTTCTTTTCACATTCAATAAATAATTACTGAGCACCCACTATGTGTTAGACATTTTTCTGGATTTTGGGAATACAGAGAGAAACACCTGCCCTATGGAACTTACGTTCTAGAGAGGAGACAGACACCACACCACCCACTCTCAACTACCAACGAGGGTAATGATTTGATAGATATGACATCCAAAGCACAAACAGAAAAAGAAAAAACAGATACATTGAACTTCATCAAAATTGAAAACTTTGTACTTCAAAGAACACAGTCAAGAAAGGGAAAGACAAGAGAGAGAGAGAAAGTGGGGATGGTTAACGGGTACAAAGATACACTTAGGTAGAGTGAACAAGATCCAGTGTTCAGTAGCATAATAGGGAGACTATAGCTGAAAATAATTTATTGTATGTTTTAAAATCACTAAAGGAATGGAATTGGAATGTCCCTAACAC
>NW_012098888.1:95285-108458 GCF_000951045.1 Mandrillus leucophaeus | reverse complement strand
GACCTGGCAATTTCATGTCTAGTTACATACTCAAGGGAAATAAAAACATATGTCCACACAAAGACATATGAAAATTTTTATAACAGTATTATTCAAAAGAGCCAAGACTTACAAACAATCCAAATGTCCATCAAAAGGTGAATGAATAAATAAAATGTGGTATACCCATACAATGGAATAATATTTGGCCATGAAAAACAATGGAATTCTGGCCCATGCTACAACCCAGATGAACCTTGAGAACCTGATGCCAAGTGAAAGAAGACTGTCATGAAAGACCTCATATTCTATGGTTCCATTCACATGAAATATCCAGAATCAGCTCATCCATAAAGACAAAAAAAATAGATTAGTGGTTACCTAGCGCTGGAGGTGGAGGCCGTGAGCAACTATTAATTGGTGCAGGGATTTTGTGAGAAGACTAAAATGTTCTACACTGAGACTGGGATGATGATTACACAAGTCGGTGAATACATTGAAAACCATTGCATTGTACCCTTCTCTATATCAATAAAGCCTTTATGAAAACAGAAACCTAGAGTTCCAGCTAGATTGCCAGATAGAACGCAAGATGCCCAGTTGAATTTGAATTTAGATTTTTTTAAAATGACTTTTCACTCTGACTACTCTTCAGATATTGCATACTTATACTCAAAAAAAATTCTTGGTCTATCAGAAATTTAAATTAACTGGTAATTATGTGTTTGATCTGCAACCTGTTATGGGGAGCGGACCGGTACAGGGTTGACGTGTAGAATCCCAGCAGGAGTGCGGAAGTTGGCTGGAGGCCTTAGTGCAGGATTCGCCTGGAGAGCCAAGGAGAACTCAAACAGTGGAGACTTGGGGTAGTGGGGCTGAAGAGTTTGCCCTTCCTTTTGTATTGAGTGGCCTCCAGTCAAGATGTTGTGCAAGGGATTGGGGTAGGTGTTGGTGCTGGAAGAAAGTGTACAGCAGACTTGTCCAACCCGCATCCCACAGGCCGCATGCAGCCCAGGCTGGCTTTGAATGAGGTCCAACACAAATTCGTGAACTTTCTCAAAACATGATGAGATGTTTTTGTGATTTTTTTTTCTTTTTTGGCTCATCTGCTGTTGTTAGTGTTAGTGCATTTTATGTGTGGCCCAAGATAATTCTTCTTCCAATGTGGCCCAGGGAAGCCAAAAGACTAGACATCCCTGGTGTGCAATCACCTGGATCCACTCATGCCGCTGACAGGGACCCAGATGTCAACAGCAGTCTGTGGCCTCCTGGTGGTCACATTTGAGGACTGCGAGTGCGAGGAACAGGTGCCGGGAGACCAGGTAAGTGGTATTCTCACAAGAGCTTACCCTGGGGCAATGGTAACTGGACAGGAAAGAGGAGGCAGTGGTGTCAGCCATGTCAGTGAAGAGATGAAGGGATGACTGGTGGATGTGAGAGGCCAGAAGTGGGAAGCCTTGGGATTTCCAGCCTGAGTGACAAGGAGGGCACGGTGGCCCCTAATGAGATAGGAAAACCACAAGAACAGGAAGGAGGAGGGGGGAGAATTGATTTTGCACACCAGTTTGAGCGCATCAGCAGTAAGAAACTGGACGTGACTGTGGTGACAGAGAAGGACAGGAAAGAACATCAGGGCTGGACTTGGATGTGCTTCCATCTGTGGCAGGGCTGGAGAAACGTTCCCCATGCAAGTAGCCAGAAGGACCATCAGAGAATGTAACACAGGGCAGAGGGTCAGGGAAGTTGAAGAAAAATGAGTTTTTAAAAAATGCCATATCCGTGGTGACATAGGTCAAAGAGAAGTCTCACAAGTAAGGGTGGAAACATGTCCTCTGCCTTCAGAAACTGAGGGCTAGCTGGGTGTGGGCTGTTGGCAGGGGCTGAGAAGCCTGTGCAGGCAGAAGGAGAGGTCAGGAAGACGTAAGTGTCTGCATGCAGAAGAGACAGAATGCCAGACATGAGATGGCCAATAACAAGTGTCTTTCCTCTCCTTGGTGTGCCCAGATGGCTGCAGGCCTCCTATTCCTCTCTCGTCTGCTCTCACTAAGGCTGCCAACAAGATTCTGGGTCTAAAGTGGTCTCCCCTGCGTGTCTGCTGCCCTTCCTGGTGCCCTAGACCTGAATCACAGCATCCTCTTCTGATGCTGACACGCTGGGGGGATTCTGGATCAGAGAGGGTTTCGGGACGCTGACCACATCCCCAAGGCTGCAGGGATCATCCTCAGCTGTACTGCTGAATACTGCAGGGGCCACAGGCTCACTTCACCTGTGTGGTCAGGTCTGCCAACACCCCTGCAGAGTTGTAAAGAATCTCAGGCTGATTAGAGAAAAAAAGAAGATGTGCAAAACGGCCAACAGATATGTGAAAAAAGGCTCAGCCTCGCTCACCACCGGTGAAATGCAAATCAAAATCCCAGTGAGAGGTTACCCTACCTCAGTTAGAATGACTGTTATCAAAAAGGTGAAAAAAAAAAAATAACGATGCTGGTGAAAACAAAAACTCACACACTGTTATAGGAATGTAAAATAGGACAGCCACTATGGAAAAGATAGGGGGGTTCCTCAAAAAACTAAACAATAGAACATTTGACCCAGCCATCCCATGATTGGGTATATCTCCAAAGGAAATAAAATCAGTATGCTGAAGATATATCTGCATCCTGTGTTTATTGCAACACAGTTCACAATAGCCAAGCTATGGAATTAACCCAAATGCCCATCTACAGCTGAATATATAAAGAAAATGTGGTATTTATACACAATGGAGTACTATTCAACCATGAAACTGAATGCAATCTTGTCATTCATGAGAACATGAGTAACCTAGAGGACATTATGGTAAGTAAAACAAGCCAGGCACAGACAGACAAATATCGCATGTTCTCACTCATTCTTAAAAAAGTTGATTTTGTAGAGGTAGAAAGTAGAATAGCAGTTACCAGAGGCTGGGGAGGGGAGGGAAAGGCAGAACGGGAGAGCCTCATTAACAAGCACAAAGTTAGAGTTGAGGAGAGTAAGTTCTGGTGTTCTGCTACACAGTAGGGTGACTATGACAAATAATGATGCGGTGTATATTTTAAGAAAGCTGGATGAGAAGATTTTTAAGGTTATTACTACAAAGAAGTGATAAAAATTTAAAGTGATGAATATGGTAATTGCCCTGATTTGATCATTACACAATATATGTCTACACGGAAACATCATTCCATCCCATAAGTATGTATAATTATTACGTCAACTGTAACTTTTGACAGAGCAGGAGCATCGCCGCCATCTTGGACAAACACCGCCATTTTAAGTGCTCCTTGGTTAAAAAAACATCTAAATCCAGCCCCAAAACATCAGTCTAATGGCTACTGTCAGCACAATCAGAAACATTTCAACCCTAAGATAAACCCCCCTCCAACCGGAAACATGCCTACCCTGAGAAAACCTCCCCTTCAAACAGAGATTCCCAGCCCGCAATAAACTTTCCCTCACATAGAAGCATTCCGAGCCTGCGAAAAGCTCCCCGCATTTCCTAAATCTTTAAACACCCTCAGTCTGTGAGAAAGAATGCTCCTGATCGAAATCAGCCAGAAGCCTGTCTCTGGTTTATTCTCCAAAATAAACCTGTCTTTGACTGTTGAGCTGCTTTCCGTGTTTCCTTCCTACTTCTTTAACTCTTAAAATAGTTTTTTTTAAAAAACGCTAAGTCGGAGCATGTTTCTTCAGAGATGCATTATGCTCTGCTTTATTACAGTGAATTGAATGGGAAAGAAAAGATGGTTTTATTGCTGGTAATATCATCAGGCAGAAATGACAGCTTCCAAAGTTCTGAATAGCAGGGGTGTTCCATCTTTGTTGAAGGTTATCATGTAACTCAGAAAGAGAACTGGAGCCTGTTCTGACAACGTTCCTTACAGGGGAGCAGTCTAATATTCTAGGTCCAGTTCCCATGAGGTTTACAGAGTTGGGTTTATTTTCAAATGATATAGACTTGCTTGGATTCAACTTACTTCTGAGGTTGGTGAGAACCTTCCAAATAAGAACATCAGTGTGTCTGCAATATGGGGACATTTTGGACTCAGAAATTTCAGCATATTAAGTGACAACTTAAAATTAATAATGACTTTTTACTGCATTGCTTTTTAGCTTAATGTCATTTTTAAATTAACTTTATTATGTAAGGTCATGAAATTTTTTTTTCCCTATTTTTCCTGCCCATCCCCAGAGCCCCAACTGAAGCACGTGCTTCAGTCATGCATGTGCAGTGGGAGAGAGGAGGCAGGAGGAAAGGTGTCCAGGTGTTTTCACTCAGACAGAAACATTCTTGATTTGGCCAACTCTGTGCGGGAAACTAAGGCAAGACGGCAGCACATGCAGGTGCAGCACACGGGCAGCGAGCATGGAAGGGCAACACGGGGCTGCGGCAATGGCAACCACACAGGTGTGCACAGATAAGGAGAAATATGACAGGATCTGGACCTACGTTTCCAAGTGAAGAAACACTTCATCTGCTGAAGAAAAATGAGGGGCCCTTTGGATCTCAGGCTCTCCCCAGTGTCTAAAATGTAGGGTGACCGGCCAGCCCAGTTTTCCTAGGACTGTCCCAGTGTTAGCACTAAAGTTTGGTATTCTGGGAAACCCCCCAGCCCTGGGAGAACTCATGGGACTGGCCACCCTATACACCCACCACTTCTCAGACTCTGCACCGTGGCACTAAAGGGCAATTTCCCATTTATCATCGGTGAGCCCACCTGTACTTTTCTCCCCAGTATTCTTCCATGGTTACTCCTCCTCCTCCTCTTCTAAGGTAGAGAAATAATTCTCTCTCTCTCTCTGTATCATAAGAGGCACAGTGAACCTGAAGTCAAATTTACAGAGGCAGAAAGTGGGAATGGTAGTTGCCAGGGGCTGGGGGAAGGCAGAATGAGGAGTTTGTGTCTCATGGGTACAGAGTCTCAGCTGGAGAAGATGGAAAAGTCCTGGAGCTGCGTGGTGATGATGGTTGCACAACAATGTGAATGTATTTCATAGCACTTTAAAATGGTTACCATGGTGAATTTTGTGTTATGCATATTTTACTGTAACAACAACAACAACAAAATAGAATGGAAAACAAAAGTGGTACTGTGAAAGCTAGACCAAGAAGAGAGTCTATGCCAAGGCGAATGGAAGAGAGCACCTTTCCTTACAGAATGAAGAACTTGCCCCACTTGTTTTCTTTCGTTCTTCACATGCAGCACATAGAACCCATGTAGGTTCCTCATGTTGCTCTTGTAACCATTTGAGGTTAGAGATAGGAAAATTGAAAGGATGCTTGAGCAGGAGGCAGCATACTCAGGAAACCTGAGGGCGGGTGTGGAAAGTTCTATGTCAAACCCTTTTGAAGGGGAAGGTTGGACAAAACTGGCTCAAAAGCCACTAGTCCAGGGTGCTGAGAACTCCTGAGTGTGGACTCACCTGTGACCCATCCCATCCTGGCTCTCAGGGCTCCGGGCAGAGCTATCCTCAAGTAACTTTAAGTTGCATTGTCTAAAATGCGCCCCACAGAGCAGAGAGAATAATATGCTTTGCATAGGGGTAGGAGTGTGCCGTTTTGTACTTCACACCTCCAGAGGCACCAGCCAGCCTCGCCAGGAGAAGAGGAATTACTAGCTGAGCAGGTGACTCCAGCAGAGAGAAAGTACTTTCCACAAAAAATAATGCCACCCCTAACTCTCACCAAGCCCTAAGTGTTAAAAGGGCTTACATAGGTGCTTTGTCAAAAGTATGCTGCCATGTCTCTACTCCTACCATCCCTGAGCAGTTGCATTTTAGTGAGTGCTCCCTCATTTGAGACGAATGTGTCTGTAAGTGGTCCCAAGAGTACCGTAACTTGCATAAGCCACCACCTTGCCTTGGAGGGTCACTCTGGGCTCCTCCAACTCATCCTCTGGTGGGGGAGTGTGGCCATCAACCATGGGGGTGCCACAGCATCTAGAGTCTGGGGAGTATTCTGTGTTCCCACCTTAGTGGTGAGTCTGGAGTCACAGATCTTGCAGGACTAAGAAACTGTCCAATAATTGTGCATTTCTTTAGGTGTTAAACACAGCCATGGAAAGCGCAGCCTCTTTGTCTTGGGGTACTGTGCCTTCTCCCCTCTGGCGATGCACAAGGTCCTTGGAGTTTCAGCATCTGCCTAAGGGATGCATTGATGCTGGATGGGAGACAAAGGTCTCAGGGATCCACTGATGCCTAGAGTCATCAAGGCACACAGCCCCATGAGGCCAGGACCCCCAAAGGGGAAGCTGAAAGGGAAGCTACCAGGGGAACATTTCCTGCTAAAACACCAAGCTGACCTGGATCTTTCCATCCTGCCCCGGAGTGTCACCTGAGGTGGGAGGTCACCGTGCTGAGAGAGGGCTTAACACTTGAAGCAACTGAGAGATGTTGGGGGAACGGGAGCGGAGTTTTTCTTATTTACAATCTACTCAGAACGCTCCTGTGGTGCAGTGGTAGAATTATCTTAGACTAGTCTGCATTTTCCTTCTCAGCAAAGTCAACATCGGGAAGCAAAACAAACAAACAAAAAAACACCTCCAAATATTCTACGTGTCAGAGGGATTTTTGTTTTGTCTCAACTTTCCCCAGGAGTGCTGAGAGGGGATCCTGGCCCTGATAACAGGGGGCAGGTGCTTAAACTGCTTTGCGCCTGCAGGAACACCAGGCATTCAGCAGTCACTTAATGAGCACCTGCTGGTTGCTGGTTGAGTTGTGCTTGAAACACCTGGCAACAGTCCCAGGCACTGGACCAAGGGCAGGAAATGCCTTTGCAAACCCAGAATGCCACTGATATCTTGAATGCCTGGCAGTCACTGAGCTCATGGCCAAGCAATCTCAGCGAAAGATGGGGGCTCAGGAAACGAGGACGTCCAGGGGCTCAAGAACCTGATGCAGCCTCATTCCTGAATGTTTTATCTCAATGTCCCTTTATATACATTTGCAACTTTACGCAATGTGGCCTTACCGAGACCTGTGTTAATATGATCATCACACCACAGAGCATGAAATGAGTGTATGTAGGGTCAGAGGATTTTGAGGGTGGGATGGTGGTGAACATTCTGCAAAACTCTGGGGTTCTAGTAAGAAATACTTGTGAATAAATTCTTCCATGACACCGCGGTTGGGTTCAAGAGGCAAGTCTGCAGTCCTAGGTATGGAGGGATGACAGCCTCCCTGCCTCCTTCACTGCTGTAGGGTGGTGAAAACGGAGGGCAGCCCCCTCAAGGTGCCTGGTCTTTGTGCATAAAGGAGAACATGGCAGCTGGAGGGGGCGTGGAGAGGGTGCCTGCCCGACATCATTCCGACCTTGCAGGATGGGCACTCTCACAGGATGAAGCACAGGAGTTGGGGATTTAGGGTCTATAAGTGAATTTTCTCTTTTTTTATAAGGGGACTAAGCCTTATGGGATTGTTCTGAAGATGACATGAGATCATATAAGACAGTGATTAAGATGGTGGCTGGAACACAATCACACCAAAGGCATGTAAGCCCTTGTTTTCACACTCCCTGTTTTATTGATGATAATTCTGAGGCTCAAAGTTAGAAGCCGAGCAGCATCTGGAAAAGCACTGACTCAACCAGATCTCTCTATTCCAAAAGCCCATCTCTTTCCCCAGCTCCCTGCTTCCAATCACAGCACAACACAGCCACAGCTAAGACATCTGAAATCAGAGGGCATTTCTGCCAGCTCAACAAATATTTCAAGCTTATTTAGCATGACGAGTCTTGCTCTTTGTTTAGTGTAGATATGCTAGAATTAGCAACATTAAAGCAATTATCTGTGAAATTATCCCCAAATTATATTAGCGTGCCCATAGAACAGTATTTTGCATGTAAATTGATAGCAGGTAAGTTCAACAGAACCGCCTTTAAAATGAGTCCCGAGGAATCCATAATGAGTGACTATTTATTTTAGCAATTCTGAAAGTACGCAATGCGTATGCAATTACCAAAAGCATCAGCACAAAGGAAAAGAAATCGACCTATAAGCAGGCTACTTACAAAAAAATACATAAATAATTCCCTGAAATTCCCACGGCTTCAGTTTTAGGAACAGGCACTCTTCTTTGCCGTCTTTGCCTATACTGCCTCATGCTGTGGTCACTTGCTATCCAAACACAATGGACATTAGCTGAAGCACCCCTAGTTAATTTAAGCCTGAAAGTGCATTCGAAAGTCCATCCTCCTGTGTGATTGTAAGGCTGATGCACGGGTCACTTTGGCATCTGAACCAATGGGGAATGTAGAGGAAACATGCTCCGGACAAGCCAGAGGTACTGGCCAGGAAACCTTGCTGCTATCTCTGCTTTGCCAGTGCAGCGCCTAAGGCCAGGTGTGGCAGGTGGGGACGGTAGAGTCGATATGAACATCCTCCATAGCGTTAGTATTGCCCTTTGAAATGTGTATCAATTCCCATGTTGATCCTTGCTATAAGGTGAGCAAGAAATCTGAGTCCCAGAGTTTAAATGACTGACTCCAAATCTCCCAGATGTGGGGGCTGGAACTGGGATTTGATCACAGACGTACTAAATCCAACTCTCTGTTTCCATTATGAAGAGGCTTTGGAGCTTATTCAATCTAACTCAGTGTCTGGTGGAGAAATCCCATGTATAGTAAAGTGAATGTAAAAAGGCGAACCACAGCAAGTGTTGAGAGAATGTAGAGAAGGGAACCCTGGCGCACCGTTCCTGGGAATGTGCATTGGTGCAGCCGTCACAGAAACCAGTATGGAGTTTCCTCAAAACACTAAAAACACAACTACCTTATGATCCAGCAATCCCACTGCTGCACACATACCCAAAGGAAATGAAATCAATATGTCAGATGAATGGATATAGAAAGTGGTATATATATATACACACACAATGAAATATTACTCAGCCTTAAAAATAAGGAAATGCTGTCATTTGGGACAGATGAGCCTGGAGGACATTTGGTAAAATAAGTCAGATGCACAAAGACAAATGCTGCATGATTTCAGTAACATGTGGAGTCTAAAAGCATTGAACCCACAGAAACAGAGTGGGATGATAGTTACCAGGCGCTGGGGGTATGGTGGGTAGATGAGGTGGGGAGCAGGGCGGTGGAACTGGGGAGATGTTAGTGAAAGAGTACAAACTTTCAGTGATGCCAAATGAATACATGCTCAGGTCTGTTGTAATGCATGGTGACTCTAGTTAATAATGCTGTATTGCATCATTGAAAATTGCTAAAAGAATAGATGTTTTTACTACAAAAAAGTAAACATGCAAGGTGGTAGATATTTTAATCGGCTTGATTTAATCATTTCCCAATGTATACATATATCAAAACATGAAATCATACACTATAAATATATAAAATTTGTATTTGTCAATTATACCTTAGTAAAGTCAGAGTAACCGTGAGAGAAAACAAGTAAAATTAAATGCATTACATTACATTACATTAAAAAGTCAGCATGGGCCAGGCGCAGAGGCTCCTGCCTGCAATCGTAGCACTTTGGAAGGCTGAGGCAGGAGGATCGCTTGAGAACAGGAGTTCAAGACCAGCCAAATCAATAGAGTGAGACTCCATTTCTACAAAACTAAAAATAATTAGCTTGGCAGACTGGCACATGCCTGTAGTCCCAGCTCCTCGAGAGGCTCAGAGGGGAGGATTGCTTGAGCCCAGTTCAAGTAAGCCGTGATCATGCCACTGCACTCCAGCCTGGGTGACAGAGCAAGAACCCGTCTTAAAAAAAAAAAAAAAAGAGCACAGTAAGTAATACTGGTTGGATAAAGAGTGAGACAAATTGTCTGACCTAAAATAACTCTAGTTCCAGCAGGGGAGACAGCAAGAGGACAAAGACCTAGAGGGTGGCTCTGTGTGGGCTGCAGGCGGCGGGTGCCTCCACAGAGCAGAGCAGGGGACGGGGCCGTGGGCAGCTGAGGGAGACTGCGATGCTTCAGGGAGAAGATGGCACCCAAGGTGTGCCCCAGAGGAGGAAGGGGCAAACACCAGGCTGAGAAAGGAGAAGTGCGTTTAGCAGAGGGAAGAGCAAACAGAAATGTCAGTGGCCAAGAAACGCGGGCATGCTCAGCAAGGGTGCATAAAGCACTGTAAGGAGACTCACACAGAGGGGAACGGCAACCAGCCTGAGGGGTGTGAGGAAGAACTCCAAGCTCAGACAGGTGCACTCTATTCTGCAGCCCAGGAGTGGCAAGTAACAGTTACCACCAATAATGAGGGGACAGTCATTTGCAGAATCCTTTCATAAAGTAGACCTTATAATCATGCGTAGCAAAAGAACATATTGGTCAGTGACAGACTGCATATACCACAGGGGTCCCATAAGATTATAATACTGCATTTTTACTGTACCTTCTCCATGTACACACAATACTTAGCAGTGTGTTAAAACTGCCTACAGCATTCAGTGCAGGAACATGCTGTACAGGTGTGCAGCCTAAGAGCAGCAGGCCATCCCACTTAGCCCAGGTGTGCAGCAGGCTGTACCGCCTAGGTTTAGGTGAGTATACCCTATGATGTTCACACAATGGCAAGATGGCCTAAGGACGAATTTCTCAGAACATATCCCTGTCGTTCAGTGACGTGTGACTGTATGAAGGAATCCCATAAAACACAATCATACGTTCCAATACTTCACTGGGAGAAAACTAGGGAGTTGTCCATACTCCTACTGCAGCTGGTAACGAACAATTGATACCTGTGATTAACAAAGCTTGTCATGTTCTTCTTCTTCACAACATTTTGGAAGGCTTACGTGAATATCAGAGTAGGTTGGCAGTGGTATAGTGCACATGAGAACACTACTCATCATGTATGTTATAGACAAACTCAGGGAGCTACTTGGACAACTGGTGTAAACAAGGGGTTTGATCATGGGGCACTGGTGGCACTAAGATGACCTGGGATCCAGGGGCCAGAATTCCCATCCAGGCTCAAGTCACTCCCATTAGAACGTACTCCTCACATTAGAACGCTGATTATCCCCATTTGCCTGGAATCAAGGGCATTCCTGGAATGTGGGACTTCAAGAGCTAAACTCAGGACAGTTCCAGGTAGATCAAGGAATTGCAGTCTCTCCACTCCTCACATATAGCAAATAGGAATCAGCAACTTCTTAATGACTGGGAGGCTGTTTTCTAAAAACTTCAATCTAAAACTCAACACTCACGAGTAAACAGGCGTGGGGTGGGGAGCTGAGGTGAGCCCACTGCGTTGGTGTCTGCCGTGCTCAGGTGCACATTAGGTGCAGCACATGGGCGGGAAGCACGGAGGTGGGGGGGGGCAACACGGAGCAGCAGTGACAGCAACCAGCCAGGAGTGCAGACTTAAGGGGGAGTTTGACCGGGACTGGACCCACGTTTCCATGTGGAACAATCCACTGAAGAAGTGAGGGGCCCTTGGACCTCAGACTCTCCCTAGTGTCTAAAATGTAGGGTGACCAGCCAGCCCAGTTTTCCTAGGTCTGTCCCAGTTTTAGCACCAAAGTTCGATGTCCTGGGAAACCCCTCAGTCCCAAGCCTTGCAAAACTAAAATAATTAGCTGGGCATGTTTGCACAGCCCTTCCCCACCCCCTGCTCCACACACGTTTACTCAGGAGTATTGAGTTTAGAGTCAACACCTAACGTGGCACCCAGGAAGGTTCTTCCTGCCTAACTCCCAACACCAGCTGTCCCGTGGGCAGCCTGTCGAAACCAGAAGGGCTTCGTCTTATCCCAGGCCTCCCAAGGGCAGGGTGTAGAGCACAGCTCGCCATGGTAGCAGGAACAGTCGGAGGAGAAGGGAAGGGCACACCAGCACATGTAGACATTCAGCCCATGGTGACCCTCCCCGTGAGGTGTACGTCCTGGACATTGAACCCATCTTCACAGTGTTCCCATCTCTTGAGGAGGAAGGATAGGGAATGAGGTGGAACTTTTTGTTCCTACAAAATCCATTACAGGGTTTTGTTTGTTTGTTTTTTTGTTTTGTTTTGTTTTGTTTTGAGACAGAGTCTTGCACCATTGCCCAGGCAGGAGTGCAGTGGCACGATCTCAGCTCACTGCAACCTCCACCTCCCAGGCTCAAGCAATGATCCTGCCTCAGCCTCCCAAGTAGCTGGGATTACAGGCGTAAACCATGATGCCCAGCTAAATTTTTTTGTATTTTTAGTAGAGACAGGATTTCACCATGTTGGCCAGGCTTGCTTTTTGAGACGGAGTCTTGCTCTGTCACCCAGGCTGGAGTGCAGTGGTACAACCTCGGCTCACCGAAACCTCTGCCCACCATGTTCCAGCGATTCTCCTGCCTCAGCCTCCTGAGTAGCTGGGATTACAGGCATGCACCACTGTGCCTTGCTAATTTTGATATTTTTAGTAGAGACGGAGTTTTGCCATGTTGGCCAGCCTGGTCTCAAACTCCTGACCTCAGGAGATCTGCCCACCTCGCCCCCCTGAAGTGCTGGGATTACACATGTGAGCCACCACACCCGGCCCCATTAAAGGGTTTTATGCTAGGAAACAGCATGATGATGGAGGACGGCCCTTCAGAGACCCATGCATTCATCATTTCCTCGGTGAGTATGGGTAATGTATCTAATAGATGTCAGGTACTATTCTACACACTGGGCATAAGGCCCTGAACAAACAGAACAAGTCCTGCTGCCATGGAGCTTCCGTTCCAGGAACACAAGACAAAACAAAGACATCCATATAGGGGTAGGTGGGCATCCGTGCTCAGAGGGAAAATTGAGGGTGGCACTTGGGGGTTGTCATTTTAAGCAGGGTGGTACGAGTAGCTCTGACTGTGAATATGCTACCTGAGGAAAGGACAGAGCAGGAGTGTGGGGCTGAGCCACCTGGCTCTCCAAGAGAAAATTTTTCGGCAGAGTGACGAAAGTAAAGATGTGGAGGCAGATGATGCTGCCTGTCCCAAAGCAGTAGAGTCCAGTGTGCTGGGGAGAGTGACAGTGAGAGCCGAGGGGGGCTGGTGCCCACCATACAGAGGGCTTCGGGTCACTGTGAGGGTCCGGCTTCCCTTCACAGCCATGGGCAAGGAGTACCCGACTCTGCCTGCTGTTTCAAGGGCTTTGAAGAGAAGTGACTGGGAGGTTGTTTTCTAAAAACTTCAATCTAAAACTCAGTACTCCTGAGTAAACAGGTGTGGGGTGGGGAGCTGAGGCGAGCCGACAGAGTGGGTG
>NW_012098888.1:90814-92270 GCF_000951045.1 Mandrillus leucophaeus | reverse complement strand
ACGCTTTGTTTCTTGTTGAGGTCTTCTTCAGCCCTCACTCTAATTATCTGGATAGTGAAAGACAATCTTTAGCTCATCAAGATACGTTATTGATATGGTTTGGATATTTGTCCCCACCCAAATCTTATGTTGAAATGCAGTCCCCAGGGCTGGAGGTTCATGGGGGCAGTTCCCTCATGGCTTGGTGCCGTCCTGTGACAATAAGCTCTCATGGGAGCTGGTCGTTTGAAGTGTGTGGCACCTCCCCACCCTCTCTGTTGCTCCCGCTCTCACCATGGGATGTGCCTGCTCCTGCTTCACCTTCCAGCAAGAGTAAAAGCTTCCTGAGGCCGCCCCAGAAGCCCAGCAAATGCCGGTGTCGCACTTCCACAGCCTGCGAATCCCTGAGCCAAACACACCTCCTTTCTTTATAATTTACCCAGCCTCGGGTATTCCTTTAGAGCAATGCAAAAATGGCCTAACACAGTGATATGCAATTTCTATAAATGTTTAACTTAAAATCACTTCAGATTTACAGAAAAAAAAATTTTACAAAAGGTGATACAGAGTTCCCACACAACCTGTGCCCAGTTTCTCCTGATGGTAACCACAGTGTGGCAGTACCCACAGCACAACTCAGGAGCCAGTGTTGACGCGTTATTACTAACTGCCCTCCACATTCTTTCTGCCTTCCTTAGTTTTTATCTAATGTCTTTTATCTTTCCCACCGTCCCACATTATGTTTTGTCATCACATCTTCTGAGGCTCCTCTTGGCTATGGCAGCTTCTCAGTCTTTCCTTGTCTTTGAAGACCCTGACAGTTATAAGGAGTGCCGGTCAGGTGTTTTGTAGAATGTCCTTGAGTTGGAATTTGTCTGATATTCTCTCCTGATTAGACTGGGGTTCTATGGGTTTTGAAGAGAAAGAACACAGAGGTAAAGCGCCACTCTTGTTGCATGGTATGAAAGGTTAAATGCTATCAACATGAAATTTCACTGTTGATGTAACCTTGATCCCCTGGCCGGAGCAGTGTTTGACAGGTTTGTCCAGTGTGAGAAAGTCACGATGTGCAGACTAAGGTTAAGGCCTGGGGCACTGTGTTCTACCTCTTTGAAGACAGAGTATCTGCAATGAATTACCTAAAATGCTTTTGCATAGGATGTTCGGCTGTTGCTTTCATTCCTCTATTTATTCAAACATTTATTTATATCAGTGTGGACTCAAGGATGTGTATCCTACACACTGGGTTACAATACAATACTACATGTTTGTTGTAGCTTTACTTTTCCAGCTCTGTCCATGGGGAGCACTGTTAATTGGCTCTGTGTCTCCCTATGATATCCACACAACTGTGGGGGTTTGTTTCTTTTTAACCAATTTCTTAGCTTTCTGGAACTATGAGATGTGCTAGTCTCATCTTGTATATTTTGCCCCCAGTCCCAGAATCATCCATTTTTTCAAAGAGTTCTGGTTTCTT
>NW_012098888.1:86892-88769 GCF_000951045.1 Mandrillus leucophaeus | reverse complement strand
GGGAGGTTGTTTTCTAAAAACTTCAATCTAAAACTCAGTACTCCTGAGTAAACAGGTGTGGGGTGGGGAGCTGAGGCGAGCCGACAGAGTGGGTGTCTGCCATGCTCAGGTGCACACAGGTGCAGCACATGGGCAGGAAGCATGGGAGGGCATGAAAAGAAGAAGAAGACCAATTTAGTCTAGATGAAAAATGATGGTGGCTTGTAGCAAGGTGGCAGCTGTGTCTGAGAAATGGCTGAAGTTTGGGTTTGGGGGAGGCTAAAGTCGACAGGATTTGCTAATGAAATTCACATGGGGTATGACAGAGGAAATGCCTTTGCAGGTGACTGGAAGGCACTAAACGGAAGGAAGCATTACCATCAATGGAGGTGGCAAAGGCTCAGGCAGTGGGCTGGAAGAATCAAGACATGAGCTTGGGATATTTTGAGTCTGCAGTGCCTAACAGGCATTCAGATGGAGATGTGGCATAGGGAACTGAATTTTCAAGACTGAAGTTCAAGGGGAAAGGACAGGTGAATAAGTCAATCAAGAATCCTTAGCACACAGACAGGATGCAAACTCATGGGAACTGATGAGATTATGAAGAGACAATGTCCCGGACTGAGCTCCAGGTAACCCCGAGTTTAGAAAGCAGAGGAAGGAACAGGAAAGGAGCCCAGAAGGAAGTCGCTTGTGAGGCAGGAACCCAGCAGTCTGAGGGAAAGGCGTGCTGTACTAGGGAAGAAGAGGCCCGCTGGGGGGTGAGAAAGAGGAGGACTGACAACCAATGGTCCAGTTGGCCATGTGGAGGGCTCAAGATAAAGCAATGAGAGTGGGCAGCTCTTCTGACTGGCAGGTGAAAGAAATATGAGAGTAATATGTTTGTCAGGGAATGATGTGCTTGGAGCCCAGCAGGCCTTCTGGAAAATCTGTTGACAGCCCTTGCCTGATTCTGGTGGTTGATGAACAAGTGCGACAATGGTGGCCTCTGTCCAATCATGCTCCCCTCACCTGCCCACCAGTTTGTCTGGAGAGCATTTCCCAGTACACTTCCTGTCTACAAGCCCCAGTCTCAGAACCTGCCTCCCATGCAACCCAGCTGAAGACAGCAGGCGGACAAGATAGCAGGAGGAACAGCAAGAGATGTGAGGATGTGTGTGAGAGAGCAATTAAAAAGTTGAATTGCAAACTCTAAGCAGAGCATGGGGAGAGGTGAGAACCTTCTAGGCCACAGGAGAGTGAACAGGGGCTAATTCATTGGGTTAGAATCCTCTGGGTGCCGGAGTGGTTTTGGTAGGGGTGCTACAGAGTGTGCACCAGAAAGCAACCGCCAAGTGCACTGCTCAAAAACAGGATAACAGAGTTGTTGGTAATGACAGAGTCTAAGATTAGACAATGGCAGAGGTGGCTGAGAGGGGTGGAGGATAGGATTATGGGAGGTGGGAAAGTCGTGGAACTGAGAGGCCAGAAAGTTGCCTGAATCGTCTAAGCAGTCATTAAACTCATTAGGAAGAATTGCATCTACATTGGTAGAGAGGAAGCCAGGGGCGGCATCCACAAGGAAAAAGGACATCATCCAGAGGCGTGGCTGTGGTGAAGCCTGATGGGGTGCATTTCCGAGGAGCAGGGCATGATTTTAGGGAACCTGAACACGGCAACACCCTTTGCTTCTTTAGGCTAAACTCCCTCGGTGCTTTCAGCAGGGGTTTGCATTCACAGTTTCCAAGCTTTTCCACCTCTGCGTGTTTATTCTTCGCTCAGACTCTGCCCACCTGTGTATGCCTCAGGTGAGCAGGTGTATTAGCCCACAGGGCTCTCTTTGCTGTCACCAACAGCACTGAATGTGCCTGGTCCTTAAAGCTGCTTGGAATGACAGGGCCTGCTGCTGTGAGATGAAG
>NW_012098888.1:69727-85022 GCF_000951045.1 Mandrillus leucophaeus | reverse complement strand
TTTCTTAGCTTTCTGGAACTATGAGATGTGCTAGTCTCATCTTGTATATTTTGCCCCCAGTCCCAGAATCATCCATTTTTTCAAAGAGTTCTGGTTTCTTCAGTTAGAGAATGGTATTAAAAACCAAGATCTGGGGTCTGGGTGTGTTCAGTGCTCCTAGGGTGTTGTTACTTCTAGGCTTCCTCAGTTGATGCAGAAAAAACTGTGTATATAATAGCACAAAATGATACAAATATCTCTGCCTATTTCTCTCTATATCCACGTGTATTTATATTAAGCTAAACATGAGTGCATCCTCTGACTTTGACCCACTGCCACACGCACAGTCCAGCCTCTCCCTTGCCTGTCTGTATTCTCCCCTGCAGCAGCAGGAAACCTGCTTCTCAATGCCCGCCCTCCTTTTGATTGACTGTTCCACCACAGTGAATATAAACAGTGGTTTCAGAATTGTTAACCTGTACCCCAACTGGAAATAACATCACCTATGAGATTCCAGTGCATAGGGACATTTCCTTCTGCCTGTACTCCTGCAATCTCCACTAGGTCAGCACCTTTTCCCCAGCCACCTCAATAAAGCCACCTCAATTTCATGTATTTGGAATGCAGTTGGATTATTTTTTCACACTATGCGTTCTATCCCACGTTCCTCTACCCACTACTTTTTAAATCTGCACACATTAAGGTTCACTTCTTCTTCTGTAAAGCTTTATGGGTTTTGGCAAATGTGTAGTACCACGTGTCTACCATGACCCTGTCATACAAAATGGCACACTGCCTTAACACTCCCCTGGATTTCACCTCTTCAACCCTCTCCCCCAAGTCCCCAGCAGCCACTGATCCACTTACTATGCCCATTATTTTCTCCTTTCTCAAATGCCATAGAAATGAAATACACAGTAGGTAACTTTTTCCTGGCTTCTTTCACTTAGCAACATGCATTGAAGATTATCCACGTTATCTCATGCCTTACAGCTCACTCCTCAGTCGTTTTCTTATTGTATGGATAGGCCGAAGCTTATCCAATCATTTTCTTATTGTATGGATAGGCCACAGTTTATTCATTCATCTACTAAAGGACATCTTGGTTGTTTGAGTTTTGTCAATTATGAATAAAGCTGCTATAAATATGTACTTGCAGATTTTTGTGTGGACCAACATTCTCATAACAGTTGTGTAGATGTCTAAGAGTGTAATTACTAGATGGTATGGAAAGACTACATTTAGTTCTGCAAGAAACTGCCAAACTGTCTTCCAAGGTGGCGCTAACATGCTGCATTCCCACCAGTGATGAATGAGCATTCCTTCCGTATTCTCAACAGAAATTGGTATTGTCAGTGTTTGTATTTTAGCCATCCTAAGAGGTGTGTAAGTGGAAGGTCATTATTTCAATTTGAATTTCCCTAAATGACACATAAATTTCAGTGTCTTTTCATATTCCTACATGAATAATGCAAACAGATATGTTGTCCATTTTTTACACTGCATTGTTGGTTTTCTTCTTGTTGAAATTTAAGAGTTTCTTTTATATTTTAGATACAAGTCCTTTATCATATATAGATTTTTTTTTGGAAATATTTTCTCCCATTTGGTGACTTGCCTTTTCATTTTCTTAACATCGGCTTTCATAGAGCAAAAGTTTTAGTTTTAGTAATGTCCAACTTCTCTATTTTTTCTTTCATGGATCATACTTGGGAGCTGTGTCTAAAAACTCACAACCATCTCCAGTGTTACATGAATGTTTTCGTGTGTTTTGTTTCTAAAAATTTTATGACTTTGCCTTTCATATTTAGACTTATGACCTATTTTGAGTTAGCTTTGTGAAGCTGTAAGGTCTGTATCTAGTTTCATTATTTTGCACATGAATATCCAGTTGCTACAGAACCATTTCTTGAAAAGACCACCCTTTGGTCATTGAATTGCCTTTGTGTGTTTGTCTAAGATAAGTTGAGACTGTATTTCTATGGGTCTATTTCTAGGCTTTCTGTTCTTTTCTGTTGATATATGTGGCTTTTCTTTCTCAATAACAGGCTGTCTTGAATCCTGTCATTTTGTAGTAAATCTTGAAATCAGATAGTGAGTGTCTTTCAACTTGGTTCTTCTTTTACAGTTTTGTTTTGGCTGTTCTGTGTCATTTGCCTTTCTACATAAATGTTAGAATCATTTTGCTGGTATCTACTATGTAGCTTGATAGGACTTTCTAAATTTATTAAATCTATAGATTACATTGATAAAATTTGAAATCTTAACAATATTGACTCACCAATTCATTAAAACAGTATGTCTCTCCATTTGTTTGCATATTTTTATTTTTTAATCCATTTTTGTAGATTTCCACATATAGGAAATCATAAATATTCCATTTTGGAGACTGCTATTGTTTTCTTTAAATTTTACTTTCTAATTGGTCATTGCTGATATACAGGGAAGCAACTGACTTTTCTTTTTTGCATCTATTAAAAAGAAACCCCATATCCACTAGCAGTCTTTTCCCATTACCTCATCTCCTCATTCCGTGGCAACCCCTAATCTATGTTTTATCTCTAAGGATTTGCCTAATCTGGACATTTGATATAAATTGAACTATACAATATGTGGTCTTTTGCATCAGGTTTTCTCACTTCACACAATGTTTCCAGCATTCATCCATGCTGTAGCATGTATCAAGACTTCATTCTTTTTTATTGACAAATAATATTCCATTCTATGAACAGGCCACCTTTTGTTTTTCCATCCACTTTTTTTTCTTTTTTTTTGGTTACTAGGAATAATGCTTCTGTAAACATGTACAAGTGGAATTTTTTGTAATCCTGATGAAATTTTATTTTAATTAAAGCCCTGTATAACATTAAAAGACAGAGTATTTTAAACACCATTAGATCCACTATGACAGAACCAACTGATTCCAAGAAGGAATCCAGGAATATGAGTTTGTCTGTTTTAATTGAGAGAATCATAGAGTTACCTGCAGTTGTAGGAAATAATAAAGATCCCCCAGTTTCTTCCAACGGTAACATTTTGAAACTCTATAGTATATTGCTGCGTCCAGGATATTGACATTTTTATCATCTGAAAATAACAATAAGGGAATACAGCACTGTATACAGTGGTTAGGGACAGAGAGAGGAGAAGGAAGGTGAATAGATGAGAGGAACCCACGTGGTGCTGGAGCTCTCCAGTATCTTACTAATGGTGGGTGTCACTAACAGGTGATAAAACTGTATAAAGTTAATATGCATACACCTGCTCTCCTCCACATAAACACACACACACAAGCAAAGCTGAGTGAATCTGAATATGATTAGTGGATTAAATCAATGTCAATATCCTGATCAGTGGTGAAGATCCCTCTCTCACGTAATACTAGTAACTTGTACTTTCTCTCTTTTTCTTTGTAAGCCAGGCAGATGACTACCAGCTATCTTGATCATTTCAAAAACCAAACAGGTTTTGTTGATTTTTTCTATTGTTTTCCTGTTGTCAATATCCTTGATTTCTGTTCTAATTTTTACTGGGGGCTTTATGTTTACTTTCTTCTTCTTTCTCTAATTCTCCAAAGTGGAAACTTAATTTTTTATTTCATGTTTTTCTTCTTTACTAACATATGCATTTAATCTATTCATTTCCTTCAAGATACTGATATACGTTTCATATGTTTTCATAAGTTATATTCATTTTTATTTTACTCAAAATATTTTTCAATTTATCTTGAAATGTCTTTGACCTACAGATTATTTAGAAGTATTTCCAAATATTTGGGGATTTCCAGGTTATGTTTCTGTTATTTATTTCTAGTTAAATTTCACTGTGGTCAGAGAACATACCTTGTGTGATTTCTGCTTTACTTTTATGTGTTCAGGTGTGTCTGTGGCCAGAGTGTGGTCTGTCTTGGTGAATGTTGCATGTGAGCTTGAGAAGAATGTGTATTGTGCAATGGTTGGCTAAAGCATTCCATAAATGTCAATTAGATCCTGTTGATTGATAGTGCTTTGCAGGTCATCTATATCTGTACTGATTTTCTGCCTGCTTCCTCTGTCAATTACTGAGAGAAGTGTGCTAAAGTCTCCAATTCTAAGAGTAAATGAGTCAATGTCTCCATGCAATTCTATCAGTTTTCACATCATGCATTTTGATGCGCTATCATTAGGTACATGCTATTAAGACTGTTATGTCTTCTTGAACATTTATAATTTCTCATTCCCCTCTACTCCTGATAACTTTCCTTATTCTGAATTCTGCTTTGTTTGAGCTTAATATAGCTACTCTGGCTTTCTTTTTATTACTGTTAACACGTGTATCTTTCTCCATCTCTTTGCTTTTAACCCATTTGAGTCTTTATATTTGAAGAGGTTTTATTTTTAAGCAGCATGCTGTTTGGTTTTTTTTTTTTTTAATCCACTCTAATAATATCTGTCTGTTAATTGCTGTGCTTAGACCGTTCACATCCGAAGTAATTATTGGCTGGGTGTCGTGGCTCACACCTGTATGTTCAACACTTTGGGAACCAACGAGTTCAAGACCAACCTGGGCAACAGAGTGGGTCCCTGTCTCTACAAAAAAATACAAAAATTAGCCAGGTGTGGCACATGCCATGCCTGTAGTCCCAGCTACTTGGGAAGCTGAGGTGGGAGGGTGGCTTGAGCCTGGGAGGTTGAGGCTGCAGTGAGTCGTAAGCGTGCCACTGCACTCCAGCCTGGGTGACACAGTGAGACCCCGTTTCTAAAAAAAAAAAAAAAAATTATTGAACCATTGATATATTTAGACGAATATGTTATCTTTTTAACTGTTTGCCTTTTGTTGTCTTTGTTTTTTTAACCTCTTTTTAGTCCCCTCTCATTTTAATTGAACCATTTACATGATTCCATTTCATCTCCTCTCTTAGTGTATTGCCTAACATTCTTTTAAACAATTTTTGTGGTCAGCCTAGAGTTTACACTCTATAAAAAGCTTTATTTCTTGGTCATATTACATGTCAGTTGCAGATCAGCTCTGGGTAAACTGCAGGTTGGCTGCAGCTCTGTGCCCATCTTTCTTATTCCAGGACTGAGGCTGAAGGAGCAGTCTCCAGTCCATGCTGGTCTCATGCTCAAGAAAAATAGCAAGAAACAGGGAAACACACATGTAGCCCTTAGAGCTTCTGCTCAGATATGGCCAAGTTCAACGTCAGCAGGAAAGGGAACAACCTTCTGTCATGGGATGGCACTCAGCTCTCCCAGAAATTGGAGATCCCAGAAATCTCCAGATGGAGATGTAGAATCCTCTTACGGAGCAGGCAGAATTGATGCATGTACAGCCTACACAGGCTCTAACGGAAATGGGGGTTAGTTGGCTGGCTCCCAGGGATGTGCAGTCAGGGCCTTGGCTCATGCTGTGGGCCGAACTCATGGTCCACTCAACAGGCAGGCCCATCAGCTCTGCTCTGCCCAGCACAGCAGCAGCAGCCTGTCACCAACTCCATCATTGCAGGGCAAGGGAAGGTTTCTTTTCTTTTATCTTTCCTTTTATCCCAGGGGTTTCTGTGCATTGAAGCATATCTTGCTTCTCCACTGCCAGATGGTGAGACTGAACAAACAAAACAGATTTGAGCTTGTAAAGTTTTCTTCAAGGCTAAAGAGTTTGAGGGCTGTTCTGATTGTGGTTCTCCTATCAAGTAGAAGTCCCTCACTGAAATCCACAGAAAATTCTGGAGTCAGTGCTCCTCAGTTCCTCAGTCTGCCATTGCCTCACCAACGCTGATGCTTCAGTGGATATGGGAGTCAGCCAGGGTGCTGGGAAGGAATATCAGTGACTCCAGAAGTTAGGAGAAAAGGAAAAAGAGGTCATCACAAAAGTAAAAGGAAGAGAGAGAGAAATGAAGACAAAGTCACCAGTCAATCATTTCTCTCGATGCTCTGAGTACAGCACACGGCCCCTTTCTGGGAGGTTGTGCAGCCTGAGACAGGGAGACTGGTGCACCCATCCATTCAGCAGCAGATGCCTGTCATGGGGACAGAGGAGCAGGAGCAGCAGCCTGGGCGTGCCGCTGCAGAGGGGTGGTTAACCACTCAGTGAGAGCTGCCTCCGTGAAATGATAGAAGAAAAAGCCAGACTACAGGAGTTTCCAGAGCGACAGGGTAGGGAGAAAGGGGCAACTCCACTGGGTAGACACAGAATGACAACACCTGTGCCATCCGCCCTCCATGACCAATCTCCTGTCATCTGCCCTCCATGACCACCCTCCTGTCATCCACCCTCCATGACCACCCTCCTGTCAGCCTCCACTGTCCCCACACCAACTCTGTTGGTGAGACAGGCCCTGCCTTTGTTCAAACTCCCTTTCTGTCAGCCACAGTGTCACTTACACAGGGCTACAAATTCACATATACAAAAGCAAAGTGCTTGAGTCTGTTTGGGCCACTTTAATAAAATACCATAAACTGTGCATTTATAAACAATAGGAATATATTTTTCACAGTTCAACAGCCTCGGAAGTCCAACATCAAGGTGGACCTGATTCGGTGTCTGGCGAGAGCCCACTTCCTGGTTCACAGATGGTCCCCTCTGTGTCCTCACATGGCAGAATGGGAAGGCAGCTGCCTGGAGACTTTTTTTTCCTTTTTTTTTCTTTTCTTTTTTTTGAACGAGTCTCGCTCTGTCACCAGGCACAATCTCGGCTCACTGCAACCTCCGCCTCCCAGGTTCAGGCGATTCTCCTGCCTCAGTCTCCCAAGTAGCTGGGACTACAGGCACATGCCACCAAGCCAAGCTAATTTTGTATTTTTAGTAGAGACAGGGTTTCACCATGTTGGCCATGATGGTCTCCATCTCTTGACCTCGTGATCCACCCACCTTGGTCTCCCAAAGTGCTGGGATTACAGGCATGAGCCACCACGCCCAGTCTGGGTCTTTCTTCTGAGGGTACTAATCCCACTCAAGAGGGTTCCACCTACAAAACCTACTCACCTCCCAAAGCCCCACCTCCAAATACCAGCACACTGAAAATCAAAGCGTCAACACACCAATTTGGGGGAGACACAAACCTTCAGAGCCTAGCACAGAGCTATGCCTCCTGTCCTGTAATTGAACTTAAATCCCTGACTTGCCTGGGGTAGAGTGACACTTCGCTTCTACACAGCTGAGCTGCTTCAGAGCTTCTGGCTTGCCGATCATTTCCAGCTCAGTTACTGGGCCTGGGCCATACCCCCCTCCCCCCACCCACCCTGCAGCTTATGCAGTGCTGCCCATTGGCAGCCCAGCCTGTCCTCTGCTGGCCCCGTTCTCTCCGCTGTGGCCCACCCTGGTCTTGGGATATTGCTGACACACGATGCACAGCCTGCAAGGCCTCTACAGAAATGAGCTCCTTTGCCTTCCCCAAAACCTTCCAGGGACATAGGAATTTCTAAAGTGGTCTCCCACAGCAGACAGGGACCAAATAATGTTTCAGAGATGGCGCAGCCCTCCCAAGTCCCCTGCCTTCAGGCACCCTCTCCCACAGCAGCCTGAGCCACTCCCACTCTGACACCATTCACCTTATGGAGAGATTTCCTCTTAGCTCCCCGCAACTCAGTTTCCCAGAACTCAGGCCACACCTCATGCAATCATCTGGCCTCTGCCCTCTGGCTCTCCCACAGCCCTTTCAATCCACCCTCAACCCTGCTCAGAATGTCTTTCTCCATTTTCCTGCCAGAGACTTTCCCTCTGAGATCATGGTACCCTTGTCTGGCTCTCTAACCCAGAGGGGCGGTCCTCAGGATAGAAAGGAAGAAATTCAATGGAGCAGAGAGAAAACATGTCTGTTTGTTGCACAGCCATAACGGAAGTGCTGCCACTGACGGATCACCTGTCACACACTGGGGCTTTTAGCATCTCCTCCTATTTCCTCCATGGTGTGGTCAAGGTCGTGTCCAGGCAATCCTGAGTCCACCCTCCATGCACTGCGTTTATTCAGTCCTCCCGATGTCTTGCAGGATTCCTGTTGCTTCTGTTCCTCCTAGTTTGAGGTTGTTGTTTTTTCAAACCTTCGACACATGTCTAAATTCTGTTACCTGTAGGGTCCCTTAAATTGCTGCAGGAAGAAAGCCCTGGCACTAGTTTCTAGGACAGTCTATTTGAGCCCAAGGTCAAATGTGGATTCTGGTTCTGAACCGTAGAATAAGGTCCTGTCGTCCTGTAAACCTGCTGTGGCAGAGACATAAGTGTTCTGCAGGCAGAAGCAGGCATCTCCTTTGAGCTACCTGGGTGGGAGGTGGAAGAATCAGAGGCTCCCTCTTGAGAAAGACTGTGAGGCCTGCACAGGCCAGCCAGGCAGGGGAAGGGCTGCTGGGGTGGGGCCCCAAGTATTTCACCACCAGGCCTGTGTCCTTCTCGGGCTATTCACTTCATTGTTTTAAATGTTAAAGATTTTACTTTCTTTATTTTTGGATAGTAAATGCACTTGTTTTTCAAATATTAAATGATACAAAAAGATGTGATTAGAAAGAGGTTCACGCCACTGTGCTTCCTTACCCCTCCCTAGTTCCTACTTTCCCATATGTAGTTACATTTCTTCCCTGCTATATAAACCTTTTAAACTTTATTTTTATTTTTTTGTTTTTTGAGATGGAGTCTCACTCTGCTACCCAGGCTGGAATGCACTGGTGTAATCCCAGCTCACTGCAGCCTCTGCCTCCTGGGTTCAAGCAATTCTCCTGCCTCAGCCTCCTGAGTAGCTGGGAGTACAGGCGTGTGCCACCGCACCTAGCTCATTTCTTTTCATTTTCTGAGATGGAGTCTCGCTCTGTCGCCCAGGCTGGAGTGCAGTGATGTGATCTCGGCTCACTGCAGCCTCTGTCTCCTGGGTTCAAGCGATTCTCCTGCCTCAGCCTCCGGAGTACCTGGGATTACAGGCACCTGCCACCATGCCCAGATAACTTTTTTATTTTTACTAGAGATAGGGTTTCACCATGTTGGCCAGGCTGGTCTCGAACTTCTGACCTCAAGTGATCTGCCCACCTCAGCCTCCTGAAGTGCTGGGATGACGGGCGTGAGCCACCGTGCCCAGCGGAGCTTACTTTTCCAGTCTATTTTCTCTCTCAGTCAGAGTGGGACGTTTCTATTGTCCTACCATTGTGTGAGGATTCCCTCCTCTCTCCCCTTCATTCTGCTTTAAGACTCTCTAGCTTTGTTTTTCTTTTCATTTTTGGTTACTGTATTTTTCCAATAGAAAGTTCTAAAATTCCCCTTTGGTTCTTCTTTGTATCTTCCCTTTTTGGGTTTAGACTTTCTATTTGCTTGCTGAGACTTCCTATTTTTATCATTCGTTTCAAGTTTGTTCACAATTTCTCACCATTTTGTGATGACTGCTTTACCGTCATTCTCAGATCACTATACCGTCTCTGTTAACTCGTGTTCACATCTAATGATGTTTTCAATTCAGTCTGAGACCTGCCTGGTTCTTGGGGTGCTAGAGGATATGTTTATCGGAACTTGGGTGCTTGGGGTATGATGTTACAAGACTCTGGATCTGATGGTAGTTTGGGCCCCCACAAGGCTTCCTCGGGCACCGTGGGCAGGAGCCTTGTTTACTGGTGATGGTGAAAGTCCTGAAGCTCTGCCGCCACCCTGTGGGGCGGAGGCTCCGCACTGCCCCAGTCGGGGAGGGAGTCCATGCTCCCCGTGTGGTCTCCACTGACCCTGCAGGTGGGGGCCCTGTGACTGCCCAGGGGATGGCGGTGCTGGCTTCTACCCCACCTGCACTTCACCCCCAGGCTCAAGATATGGTGACCTCATTACAGCCTGGCCAGTGGGATATCCAGACCCTACTCATTTTTTTTTTTTTTTGGTTGTTGAAGTGGGGTTGGGGCTGAGTGACCACAGTGTTTTCTGTGGTGTTTAGATGCAGTCTCTGTCTTGCTAGGCTGCCCCATTCCCAGTGGTGCGGCTGGAAGGTGCAGGATTTTCTTGCAGCTTTTTTTCTCCATGTTCATTGATGTTCCTGGGTTGCCAGCTTTTCCATCATCCAGTCTTGGATGTACTCGGCACGAAGAAAACCCAGGGAACTCGCCCTGCACGCTTCCTCACATCCCGAGGTCCCCAGCCAGCCTGCCTTCTTCTCTCCACCTTTCGGAGTCTCCCTGTGTCTGCTTTATATCTAGTATCCGGGGTGTTAGTTGTACTTAATGGGAGGAACAGGGAAAAGAATGTCTGCTCCGTCTACCAGAAGGGAACGTCCCTGGCAGGAGCTATTCGTGCAGTTCTGTGTTGAGTCTGGCTTTTTTGTGTTTTTGTTGGTTGCTGTTGTTACCGTGGACATGTATTGCTCTTAGAGTTAAATAAAGTATACTCACACAGTTGTTCCACCCACCCCCCCCCAGAAGTACTTCTGTGTGTCAAAACATTTGCTGGTTTTCTCCTGGGCATAGTCCTGTGCAAGGTCTCCCCTGGAAAATGGGAGTAAAGCCATCCTCTGTGGGGGATTTGCTGTCTGGATTTGAAGACATCCCTAGATATCCCCTTCCATCTTTAATTACAGCATTATAATTGAACATTTTAATTAAAAGCCAGCCTTGCTTAACAAGTGCTTCCCATGACTGGATATGAATAGCTCCACATCTGTGGCGAGCCTCCTTTCCTTCCCCAGCAGCTCCGACACCTGGTTTCACCGGCTTCACCTGCGTGGCCTCCTGGGCTCAGACCCTCCTTCAGCACTCAGTCACCTCAAGGCATTCGGAATTGTAAACTGCCGACCCGAATGAAGGAAAGCAGATGGCCTGAGCCCTCAAGCACAGCACCAGCAATGGAGCACCATGATGTGTGTGTGCGTGTCTGTGTGTGTGGTGTGAGGTTGTGTGTTTAAAAACTGTGGGCAGGCATAGAATTCTTGAAGCCAGTGTTTCCCACTGGCAGTGTTGCCTGTTGCCCCAGGGCCTTCCCCAAGGGCCCTCATGGCTCCCACTGTGGATGTAACTTTGTGCAAACAGAGCACAGTGGCCAACTGTAGAAACAGCAGCAGAACTTTCTTGTGGAATGAGCCAAACTACTGAGCCCCTTCCAGGAGTTAGGGCTCGTGGCTAGATGCCTTAGAAAACAGGCCATGAAGATGAGGTTCCATCCTCGAGGGGTTTGGTTTGGGAGGACTGTGTTCCCTCAGTGCTCTCTCCTTGAGTTGTCCCTGTTCAGTTAGGTGTGCCTGAAATCTAGGGACCCATTATGAGATTATAATCTTGGGTCTCCTGTCAATTAATCTATAATTAAGGGCAGTTCCCATGTGTCGTCCGTGAAACAGTAACCATGATTGTTGATTTGCTATTAACATTCTTTTGGGTACAGGGCCAGACATTTTACACACCTAATGCAGTTTGATCCATACGGAAACCTTGAAAAATCAGAAGTTTTTTACTTCCCATTTTACATACAAGGAAATTGGGATCCAAAGAGGATGACCTGTTCCTTGTCACGTAGCTGGTCAACCTCAGGTATGGTGGGTTCTAGGGCCAAACACTCTTTCCGCAACCATGAAACACTTCCTCTGCTTTTAGCTTTAGCATCTACCACTGTGCACAGCTTTGAGAAGACCTGCAATTAAAGGTCTGTTGGCCAGGACTGTGGAAACAGGCCCACAATTGAGGAAGAAGACATTTTTTCTAGAAGCAGTCATGCACCTCTCACAATGTCCTATTTCCCCTATAGATGAGCCATTTGACATGTTTCTTATTATATTAGTATTAATATTCATAAAATGATGCAAGTATGAAGATAAAGAAATAGAATAAAATAAAGGCTAACCATTTATTTCAGAAATAGTCACTATTCGTGACTATACCAGTTATCTATTAGGTTTAAAATTATACTTTAAAAAAATCCAAGAGCTAAAATAGCAGTCATTTTATTATATCTCACTACTTTGTGGGTCAGGAAATTGAATAGAGTTCATCTGGGAAATTCTTCTCTTCCATATAGGGCCACCCAACTTGACTTAATAGCACACAGGTAGCAACAGGGCTGACCTGCAGAACCCAAGGCTTCTTCAGCCACACGGCAGGGACAGCAGGAGGCTGACTCCAGTGGGCAGGGGGCCCTCTCCCCCTGCAGGTGGACTCCAGCCTCTCCAGCAGTTGAGTGGCACATCTCTCCTGGAGGAGGGCACCAGCATCCTGATGAACGTTGCCAGTTTCAAGTTATTCTCATGATAGTACGCGACAGAATTCCTGAAATGTTAATGATGGGCTCCTATGTGTTGGTAGGAGCTGACTCTAGCACATTCCTGCTTCCAAGAGGCCCAGGGGAAGGGGCAATTCCTCACGAAGGCCTAGAACTGGCATCACATCATTTCTGCTGGTCTCTATCGGTTAAAGCAGGCACAGGCCAGCTCAGATGTAAAGAGAAGGACCACAGACCCCCACATCTCAATAAAGTGGATTTCAAATGATCCACAGCTATCTTGAATGCCTTGTGTGTATGTGTATGTTTATGTGTAAGGGTGTAAGTATGTGGATGAGAGTCTGTATGGGCTAGGGTTGGGCTAGGGTTAGATGGCAAATACTGTTTTGTAGCCTGTTTAATGTGTCACGAGCATGAATCTTTCCATGTCAGTAAGTATTCCTTTGTAGTATTACTTTGGATATGGCCATAGCATTTCACCATCTTGCTTGACTATAATTATGTATTCATTGGTTACATTTTTTCCAATTTCCTACTCTAGCAACAGCGCAGTAATGAGAAACACCTTGGTGTCATCCTGATTTCCTGTGAGAGACTGTTCCATCACCCCACCAGTCAATCTCTTTGCCTGTGCTCTTTGCTGACAGTTTGCCTCTCACAATAGACCCTAAAAACATCTTGGAACCATTCAGTGGCCTCCCTTGCAGCTAGAGAATGGACATGTGATGTAGTTCGGGCCGACGGGATGAACAGCTAAGTTGACCAAGACAGTCTAGGACAGCTGCTCCTCCATGAAAATGAAAGTTCAGATCCTCGGGAAGAAACCACCTCTTCCTCTAACCTTTGGCTCTGGTTGTGTATAAAGTGCCACTTCGAACCCTAGCAGCCACCTTGCTGTCATGAGAGGGGGCAGGGGGTCTGCAAGGAGGCCCACTTGAGCCATCCTGTGAGAGTGCCATGAAGCCCTGGAGTTGCCTACCCAAGGGCGTCTCTCTGGATAAAAACAGTCCATCTTTAGATAGAAATCATTTTCCATGTGTTCTATACTTGCATATTAGAGCATCCTAGTTTTTCTTAAATTCCTAGGTGAAGAAATAATAGGACAACAGAAAAGCATGTGAGATTTTAATCCTTATTGTTAATTCACTCTTGCCTTTGTTCATTTCCTTACAGGCTCATGAATATAAATTTTGCTGTATTTTTGCTTATGTAAAAAATGGGTGTCAATTTAATGGGCAAAATAATGGTGTCCCATTTACATTTGTATTTTTATTACAAAGCATTTGATGTGCTTATTAGTTATCTGTATTTCTTATGACAGGAATTAACCGTGCATATTCTTTATGCATATTTTTGTATTGAGGTGTTTATCTTTTTAATGATCACTCAGACCTCTTTAGGTTTGGAGAAGAGTAACCCAGTTCTATTTGATTGAAATTTTTTCTAGAGTTAAACTTTGGTTCTTAATTTTGTTTATAGTAATTTTTATGTGTGAATGTTGAAAATGTTTGCATAATCAAATCAGCCCTTTCCTTCTTCTAGTTTCTACTTCAGAAGTCCCTCTCCCAGGATTATGGAAATATTCACTTCTGTGTTTTTTTAATACATCTATGATTATAATCTATTAAAGATGCAAGCCTTTAATCCCCCCAGAATTTATGCTGGTGCGCACCTAGCTTCACTTTCTTTCCGAGCTGTTCAGCAGTGCTGTCAAGGCCCCTTGAGTTTTGTAATATATCCTTTCTCCACTTAGGACCTGCCTCACACTGTGTGGATTGCTCCTGCTCCTGCTTCCAGCCATTTATTGACTTTTTCACATTATCAAACCGGTTATGAGATTAGCGACGAACCACGGCCAATGTTGATGAAAACAGCCTGCTGAAATGGTAAATGTCTAACCATTCCCCACTGGGAAACAAAAGGACTCTACTGCATCAGTGTGTGTGTTTCTAAAGTGTAGCCTGCCCGTACCTGGGTGGTGACGTTGCCTCATAGTACCAGATGGCATTTTCTTTATTGACTGTGGTGATCCTTGACCTCAGTCATAAGAAATGGATAGGGAATTATAAAAACATATCCATATTTCACGAGGAGATGAGAAGTCAGCACTCTTCCCTGTGTTCACCTGTTCCTGTCCCAAACACACACCTCTGCCTGTCCTTTTCCCAGATGTCGTGGAGTTCGGGATTGAGGTATGGACCAGTAACTGTAGAAACAGGCTGTTGAAAAGAAGAAAATATCGACTATCTCCTCTTAAAGGAGGTACTTTAAAGCAATGAAACAAGTCGCTTCTAACGAAAATACTTTTTGTGTGTGTGAGATCGAGTCTCGCCCTGTCGCGAGACTGGAGTGTGATCTTGGCTCACTGCAACCTCCGCCTCCCAGGTACAAGCGATTCTCCTGCCTCACCCTCCTGAGTAGCTGGGACTACAGGCGCATGCCACCATGCCTAGCTAATTTTTGTGTTTTTCATAGAGACGGGGCTTTACCATGTTGACCAGGATGGTCTTGATCCCTTGACCTTGCCATCTGCCCACCTTGGCCTCCCAAAGTGCTGGGATTACAGGCGTGAGCCGCCACGCCCGGCCAACTAAAATACTTTTATGTACAGATCCCGTGTTCCAATAACATACCTTACTCTGTGTTGATGAAGGATATGAATTTGCACTCTCATTTGCTAAACAGTGAATGAATTAATGGACCATTTAGGTTGAGAAAAGTGTCTCATGTTCTGTGGTCTGGCGTGGACTCCATTGCGCGTAAAGGGAAAAGGACTCTCTCCATGCTGAGATCTTGTATTGTTTTGTTTTCTACAGAGTTGGATATTACCTGTTTGACATGTAAGCTTCTGTGCTTCATGGTGTTTTAGTGACATCCAGTCATATAGTGTAATGTAGTGTAGTGTAGTGTAGTGAAATTCATCCAGTGTAATGTAGTGTGGTATAGAGAAACATGTTTTAAGTAATGGTAAAAAGTCATCAAATGTGAAAAATGTAGGAAATACCGATCTTTCATAAAATTTACCTGTTAATCACTTGAGATATAGTTTAAGATAAAGTCACTAAAGTTTTTTAGCCTTTGTCTTTTCTTGCCCTTATCAAATCTCCTCTGTGTAGTTTAACACAAGTTCCTCCATGCAAGTGCAATGCCTAGAGGTAGCCACGAGGAGGGTCACATTTCT
>NW_012098888.1:59587-69566 GCF_000951045.1 Mandrillus leucophaeus | reverse complement strand
ATCTCGTTTCTCTACGATAGTGCAACGCCTAGAGGTAACCACGAGGCAGGGTCACATTTCTCTATGATAGTGCAATGCCTAGAGGTAACCACGAGGCAGGGTCACATTTCTCTATGATAGTGCGATGCCTACAGGTAACCACGAGGAGGGTCTCATTTCTCTACGATCAATGCTTTCCAGCTGGATCCAATCAAAAAAGAAACAGAACATCTCATCACAGAGTTCTTTTCTCCTCGGTGTGGGATTTTTTCCTGGAGCTGACTGCATTTGACCTTTTGGCTCAGTTATTATTGATATCCATGCACGTCGCTTTCTACCATTTATTAAGAAAGCTACGAAGGCAGTGAGTGTGAGGTTTCTGACAGCAGCCCCCGCCATGCCATGTAAGTGGGTTGTATAGATGCCCACATAAATGGGTCAAGAGAAGCAAATCCAGCTTCCCGGGTCCATTATGTGAAATCTTAGGTCCTAAAGAGTTCTGCATCTAGTCAACCCCCAGTGGAAAGACAGCATAAAATACACAACAATTTTACTCTCATTCACCAACTATCATTTTTTTTTTTACTCCATTTTCATCCTAACATTCGTAAGTGAATGAGCATTTTTATTTTTCTCACATTGGGTTTCTATCCACTATAATCTCCTGAAATTGGCCACTGAAGGCCAATATTCACCAGAATATCCTTTTTACCAAATGTAGGCGCATTCCCTCAATTCCCTTTTGTGCTCATTCCGGGTCAGTCATTATGGATATTGTGGAGACTCTCTTCCCTGGAGAAGCCCTGTGTCCCCACCCCTGACTTCTCACAGTAACTCCAGTCCACGCTTCCAACACTCTACAGTCACACCCACTAATACTGAGCTGGACTCAAAGTCAGCTTGTCCTTAGTGATTATAACATTATCCGTATGCATTTGCCTGTCACGTATGTTGTGCAGCACTTTGGCAGGAGTGTGGCAGGTGTGTGGAGGTTGAAGCCATCCTTCCTCACTGTTGCCCAGGTGGTCGCTGTTCTCACCCTTCTTGTCTGATCCTAAGCCTTCTCCGGGGGTCCTTGCCATTCTCAGTGGCAATAAGGGCAAGGGAACAATGGAAATGTCAGGATACCATCGTTTCTAGCAATTCTAGCAAAATTCCTAAAGCCACTCACCACCAGGGTGAGGTCCACCTTCTCCTGGTCCTGAGGATTCTGACCACGCCATAGAGCAACTTCCTGGCAGTGGAGAGGAGAGCCCACACCTCTAATCATCTGCCCCTATCTCATTTCTACACCAGTGACCCAGCATGGCTCCCTGTCTACACCAGTGACCCAGCATGGCTCCGTGTCTACTGCAGTGACCCGGGATGGCTCCGTGTCTACACCAGCGACCCAGCATGGCTCCGTGTCTACAGCAGCAACCCGGGATGGCTCCATGTCTACACCAGCGACCCGGCATGACTCCCTGTCTACACCAGCGACCCAGCATGGCTCTGTGTCTACTGCAGCGACCCGGGATGGCTCCGTGTCTACACCAGCGACCCAGCATGGCTCCGTGTCTACAGACCCGGGATGGCTCCATGTCTACACCAGCGACCCGGCATGACTCCCTGTCTACACCAGCGACCCAGCATGGCTCTGTGTCTACTGCAGCGACCCGGGATGGCTCCATGTCTACACCAGCGACCTGGCATGGCTCCGTGTCTACTGCAGCGACCTGGCATGGCTCCATGTCTACACCAGTGACCCGGCATGGCTTCTCCACTCAGAACAGTCATCTTGGCCAATGGCGCAAAGGCCTCCTGAAACCCTCTCCTGATCTCATATAGTGAGCAGTCACTGAAGACCATTTTCTCATGTTTGCAAGAATGAGGGCCATGTGACCGGCTGGGACTCCCACTGCTAGGCTCATCCCAACTCAGCTAGGCTCCAGAGTGGTCCAGGGCTCAGCTCTTCCTAGGAGCTGCAAAAGTTTGATTTAAAGTAATCTTCTTCACCATGATGTTTTTTTTCTTCTGAGGAGCATGCAATTTTTAATCTTTATTGCTGACCAGGACAACTCAGCAAGGCTTGTAAATTATTCTTCAACACTAAATGTCCTGATGATTGTTCTCCTGTCTTCTAGAAAGGTCCTCATGAAATGCAGTGGGCACCCATTTTTCTATGTAGTACTGTGGTTCTTAGTCCAGCATGGTAAAATCTCTGTTCATTTGTCAGAATCCATCAGCGGTGTTTGGTGGCAGGTGAGGGGATCCTGATGCAGGGCCTTTGAGGGACCAACTGGAAGAAACTCCTCTTTCTCTGGGCTTCCTTCTCATTTTGCAGCCATCCCCCGGGTGACCAGGGGTGCTGCATCACACACAGAGGACTGTGAAGTTAGGGAATGTGCTCATGAAGTGTTGTATTTATTAGACAGCAGAATAAGCACAGACTTAAAGGGGGCCTTTTTATGTGAACTGACTGTCATAAAATTGGGAGGGGTGAGAAAGACAGGGAGAGAAGGCGATGCCACCGTCTGGGTAGCAGGCAAGAATGGAACAAAGCATGCCACACAGATTTGTCATCTCAACACGCGTCCCATAGCAGAGCAAGCCCTTCCTGTGGGTCTGCGGCTTAGCAAGATAGACACCAGAAACCTGGTCTCCCTAGCAGCAGAGGTACAGGCATGTGACCTCGGCTCGGCAAGGTCAGCTCCATGAGAACAGGCTGTGGAGTCACTCAAGGCATCACTCTGCCTGCATCCCATCCGCCATCCTCTCCAGCCTCCCCAGGGAACTCATCTTCCACCCAGTGTCTTCCACCACTTGCCTCTTCTGATTACACCAACCTAGGTGGTTTTCCATAAGAGTAGAACTCAGATTTTAACTGGTGCAAATCAAAAGACATTCTCTCCCATGGATGCCTGCACTCAGAAGTAGAATTGTAAAAGTGCATTTACAGAAAGTTGATGTCACCCATGCACCAGAGTTACAAAGGGCTCTGGAGTGACTCACAGTCCCAAGAAGGCCTCCCAGTGGAAACTTGCTGGGGCACTACTAGACTTTGGGCTCTGGAGGCAAGAGCTGTGTGCATACAGCAAGAAGGTCCCAGCACCCAGTGTGGAACCTGGCACAGAGGAGACGCTCAACAAAGAGTTGCTAGGCTAAATGACTGGGGCAGAGGGGAGATAAATGGGCATCCCAGCTGGGTGGGAGAAGGCAGGGAAGCAGGTAAGAAGCGAACTCTTTCCTTAGTAGTATTACTCTCCAAAACTTCATTTCCACCAAAGGGCTAAATCTAGTCCAAATTATTCTCTTCTACTACATTAGACAATGCAGGTGTAAAAAGCGTAGAAGGCAAGCCAAGGAATGAGGGGCTGAGTTTACTCTGATTCTTTTTCAATCATAAGCAATACCAATCCCACTGTTAGTAAGTCAACCAGTAAAGCCGTGCAGTGTATTCTCAGCACAGCACAGGGAGACATGTGCTGTACTGTGCTTTCACGATCATCAAGTTCATTACCTGTGATGCAGTCACAGAGATAGGCCTTTGGGAAGATTGAGAGCCCTCTCTTTCACTATTCCTGTTACTGTATTGGGTAACAATTCTCCCAGATGATCTGGAATTTTAAAACAGGCTGCAATGAAGACAGAGTATACAAGGCTCCTTCCTTTACCCCATGCCTATAAATTTAAGATTTCTACCTCCAAAGCTAGGAAGGAAGGAGGAAGAGACCATTTACTGGACAACATTTGTCAAACAAGCTATTTTTGGACAGTTAATATCTAATCGTATATACTCTTTCCATGGCTCTGTGATATCCATATCATCAACATCATCATCATTATCATACTTTTTAAGAGAAGGTAGAAAAGTTAAATACCCTATGGTTGCATATCTAGCAAGTAATTAAGGGAGGTAGATTTGAACCATGGCCTCTGGTCCCTTGTTTTGAGCACCACCGTGACTCCAGGCTGCTTCCAGAGGCTTTTCCCAACCTGTTCACTATTTCGTAATAGGCACCATGTCCCATCAGACTAAGCCTGGGACGTTCCTGCATTTTAATCCAAGCAATTCCAAATCCTAGCTGGGGAAGGAGCATCTCTAGACATAGATGATGCATTCCTATGTTTAGTTCATTGTGTCAGGCTTTTTCTGATTGTCTGGAATACAGTTGTGAACATGACAGAACGTGTTCACAGGTGAGGAGAGGGAGTGTGGGGTACATCTCCCCCTGGATCACTACTCCATCCCTTTACCCACAGCCATGGCTGTCAACAGCCAGCCCCTTACCCATGGCCACAGCCCTCAACATGCCCACTGTCACCATTAACCCTTTAGGTCAACGGGTGGTGAAGGTCTCTTGCAGCTGCTAGGCCCTGGGTTTTCCCCTCTCCCTTGTTGCCCTCATTACCCACCCCACTCTATGAAGAGCCCCTTATTAAATTCTGTTCAGCTGCACCCACTGAGGGGCCCCTGATTCCTGATGGGATCCATTCACAACCTGGTTCCTGGACAACACCCAGGAATGGGCAGCTCTGACAGTAGGCTCACGGGCCAGGGCTTCACTCCACACTGAACTGGTCCCAGGACTCCAAGAGGACAGATCCCGTAGTTTAAAACCTTCCCTTTTAATTGTTATCTTTAGTTGACTAGTACTGATATTTTAGAATGTAAATTACCTTTACATTGAAGCATTAATAGTTTCTTCCTCGGTTCAGTGGGGACAATAAGAGAATCCACCTTTGGGGGTTGGTGTGGAGACTACACAAGGTAATGCACACGTACATACAAAGAAAGTGCTCAACAAATCAGCTATTCCTGCTCCTATCATTTATTTTTGAAATGATTATTTTATTGAGAGTTCTATTTCTTATATGGCACAGCTAAATCTTCAAAGAAAAATACCTGATGAATAAAATATGCTGCTAGAACGCCAGGAACTAGGATGTCATTGGAGTACAGAAACCTATTTAATTGTGTTTAATACAACCTTTCCCAAACATTTTATGGATGCTATTAACATTTCCTGGAATCATTAACATTTTCCTGGAGCTAATGTTCTTCAGAAATAATTTGCAAAGGGTTGGTTTGTTTGATTGATGACTTTTGCTCCTTCTTGTCTACTCTTGCTAGGAAGTGGCCTCCTGGGTGGTGGCTGGAAGAAAGGAGGGACAATCGGAGGTGGCTACTGTCCTGAGAGGACAGCTTGAGTGATGCCGGGGACCTGTGCGTGGCGTGGGGCTCTGGACTTCCCCATGATAGAGACATGGGGTGTGGGGCTGCCTCTACCTCCTTCTCTAGGAGGTGGGCGGGAAAGGAGGATTGGGACTGCATTTCTTACAAGATAGTTCTGTCAGATGACAGCTTGGCCTGCAGGAGGTTCGTTGTGTAATAAAATCTGCAACCTACGGAATTGAAGAGGCGACCCAGATGAGCGTGAAGAGGGTCCATGAGATGAGAGGCGGTGGCGGGCAGGTGTGCAGGGAACACTTGTGGGCATGCTCATTGCTGTTGACTTCGATTTAGAGATGTATTTTTCAGCTTTCATTTTGAGCCCTATGTGACATTAATTCCTTCAGAATATCTTTCTTTTCAGCTGGGAATTCTGTTTTTCAAATATATATTTCAAAACAGGATTATTGGGGGAAGTCCAATTTCATTGCATAGAGTTTGTGGAGTGTGTCTTTCCTGCATTTTCCCTTTATCCAGTTTATCATAGAAGAAAATCAATACTATACCATGGTCTTTAATACAATATAGGACAGGGCTCTTTTTTTTAATAAAATCTACTGAGACTGAAAACTGTATACATAATAAATAGGGTAGGTCATCGCCCAGAATGGATCTCTCTTTTTGTAAGAGATTTTTATTTGATTCCTCAGGATTTATTCATGAGGAGGACAAGCAGAAATGTGAGAAATCCAGAAATGCTTTGATGTAGGGTGATATCCACTTTCACGGGGAAGAATGCAGAGTGATACCCACTTCTTCCCTGGAAGCCTCCGGGCCAGTCCTGCCAGGACCTGGGTCTTGTTTGGCTCAGGGCACACAGGCCCAGGGCTGCACAGTGCTGGATCCTAGCACTGTGGCCTGGAGTGTCACTGCACCAGTGCCAGCTACCACAGGGCAGCCTTACCACATCCAGACTTCCCGAAACACCTGCCTCTATGGGTGGGTTTGGAGGTTCTGATATACTACAAGCCTTTTCCTATTCTTAAACAAAATTCATTTATCCAACAAACATTTCTTACCAATCTGATTTTTAAAATGAGATGAAGATTTGGGATCTTGCTGTTTTAATTTGCATTTTCCAAATGACTAGTGAGGCTGAGAAGTTTTCACCTGATTATTGGCCATTTGTATTCTCCTGGGATCCCTTGTCCATTCTTTGAATGCATTCATCTGACTTTTTCTTATTATTTAAAACCTTTGAGGGAGCTACATTCCAGAGTAACAGGAATTCAGCTTATGATAGAGGATGTAGTAGGTAGAATAACGGGCTCCAAAAAAAATCCAGGCCTTACTCCCTCAAAACTGCGGATGTGTCAGGTTCCATGGCAAAGGGGAGTGGAGGTTGCAGGTGCAGCTGAGGCTCTGACTCAGCTTACCTGACATAGGGAGATGCTCCTGAATTATCTCAATTATCTGGGTGGGTCAAGGTCATCACAGGGACCCTTATAAGTGGAAGAAGGAAGCAGAAGGGAGATCCGGAGAGACGGCAGCATGAGAGGACTCAGCCCAACACTGCTGGATTTCACGACCGGGAACATGCCACAGCCAAGGAATGTGGACCCATCTAGAAGCTGTAAAAGGCAAGGAAACAGACTCTTCCCTGGAGCCGCCAGGAGGATATGCACCCCTGCGAGACATGTGTCAGACTTCCGACCCCTAGAACCATCAGATAATAAATCTGTGTTGTTTTTAAGTCACTACATTTGTGTCCATTGCAATGGAAAACTAATAGCAGAGAATCTTGTGAGAGCATTCATTTTCTCTAGATTTATCTCCAACATCTCAGGCTGCCTTACTGGAGGGTGTGCTCCTAAATACAGACTGTGCGATGATTCCTGCATGATGTCTTCCTGCAGAACCTGTGCAATGACTCTTACGCAGCATATTCCTAAATACACATTGTTCATGGCTATTGCATGGTGTATTCCTACGTACAGACTGTGCAATGACTGACAGCTCCACCTTCCACACTTCTCAAGACAACCAAAGAGGCTCCCGCCAAAACCCCTGTTTCCAAACACAGGCTACTAATCTGGTACCTTAGGATACGGTGCTTACCCAGGATCTTGAAGAGAGACAGGAGAATTTCATAGTTAAAGGAATGAATTCTAGTATTGGAACACCAGGGCTCAAGTCCCAGCCATGTCATTTATGGGCAGAGCAACTTAATCGACAAGTATAGAAGAGAGTCGGATGATGACAGAATATTTGTCCTTTGTAAGTACGCATGGGACGTGATAAAATTTGATCATATGCTGACTAACAAAGCAGGATTCAAAACATTTCAAAAGGTTGAATGTTTTCTCTGATCACATTACATGAGAAACAAGTCACAAAAGTAAAATGGCAAGAAAATCCTAAGTTGTTTGATAATTAAGCCAATAACTTTCAAAGGATTCATGTGTGAAAGAAGATTACAAGTGAAATTAGAAAACATTTCAAACTTTAAGAAATGAATAAGATCATATTAAAGTTTGTGAAATGCAGCTGAAAATGCTTGAAAGAACACATATAACCTTAAATGTACAGATTTTTTAAAAGTGAGCTTCTATCTCAAGGTTCTAGAAACATAGCAGCAAATTAAATCCAAAAATGTAGATTAAAGAAAATAATACGTAAGAATAGAAAGCAATGAAATTAGGATACTTTGAATATGTTAAATTTTCTGTTGGCTTGTTTTATTAATTTTTAAATACTTTGAAAGGGAAAACAATAAAAATGACAGTAACATCTGTATCCAAAAGTGTGCACCTGAAGAACGTGTCTGGTCTCCTGGTCTACCACCACAGGAGAGCCCAGTGGCAACAAAATCGAGACAACAACCTGATAAATTAGAGACACAGGGTGAGCATTCCTAATCTGAAAATCTGGAATCCAAAATGCTTCAAGTTCAAACACGCTGCTCAAAGAAAATGCTCATGCGAGCCTTTCAGGTTTCATATTATTGGAACAGGGACACTCGACCATAAGTACAGTATAATGCAAATATTCCAAAATCTGAAAACACTTGAAATTCAAAACACTTCCGGTCACAAGCATTTCTGATAGTCCCAGATGGTCGACCTGTAGTAGCACCAAAATCTCATCTTTTAGAGTGTTAATTTCTGACCACTTACCATGAAAATTCTGAAATAGATAAATAAAACAATGTTTTCTAAAGTAGGATAATTATATGGAGAAATGTCCAAATGAGTTACATATCTGACTTTGATTCTATTAATTGAAATAAGATAGGAATTTGGGGACACCAAAAAACCAATGTATTCCCTACTTGATAAATAAAGAAATAATAAACGTTGTTTAGGTATTATTTTCACTTAATCATCTACCTACTCAAGGTGCTCTATCTCTGAATGTTCAGACAGGCAAGAAGGACAACATGGTAAAGCCTGTATGGCACAGACACAGTGACTCCCCTGCCACCAACACACGAATTCCGCGGACTGCTCCAAAAGAGCAAGGCACTTTGAGTCTCTGTCCTCTGGGGCAGACACCACGAGCCACTGCTCCTTGTGTCACGGGTTGGGTTGTTTCCCTGAATGCCCACCCAGAGACAGAGATGTGCATGTAGGAAGTGGGTCCTCAGGATGAGTACCCAGATGGAGGGTGGCGGCAGGGCTGGGCATGATGCCCACCCAGAGACAGAGATGTGCATGTGGGAAGTGGGTCCTCAGGATGAGTGTCCAGATGGAGGGTGGGGGCAGGGCTGGGCATGATGCCCACCCAGAGACAGAGATGTGCATGTAGGAAGTGGATCCTCAGGATGAGTACCCAGATGGAGGGTGGGGCAGGGCTGGGTAGAGAGAGAAGCTGTGTGGGCAGCAGCAGCAGCAAAGGCCTCAGCCCATCCCACAAGCAACTCTGGAGCTGAGATGAATGTGCAGAGTCAGGGCGAGGAGGACCAGCCTTCCCGCCTCTGCACTGCTCAGCTGTTGCATTCAGGCTTCCCCTGAGGAGGAGCTGGTGCTCTCTTCACCCGAGAGCTCAGCTGCGAGATGTCGGCCTTCAAATTCCCAGACATGAAGAGAAGGAAGTCCTGAAGAGGAGAGGTTCTGGGCAGCACCCTGCAGTGTCCACTACACCTTAATCTGGAAAGGTTTGGTGATGACAGTCAATTCCAATTTCTGTGTCATCTTTGAGATACATGAATAAAATATATTTGTACTTGGAAAAATAAATATTGAACAAGAAATATATACCAGCTGTATCCATGTGGGGAAGTAACTTACCCTCTGTGTGTCTCCATCTTCTCACATACAAATGCAGACAAGACTACCTGCTTCCTAGTGTGGCTTTGAAGAATAAAATTAGCTATTGTTTCTGGAACTTTTTAAAACCTGCAGTCCCTCAGCAGCTGTCTTTGCTATTTTGCTGGACCAACTGACATTCTCAAAAGACTGCTTCAAAATTACAAATGCTTGTCCTCACAAAATATATGCACTATGTTATAAGCAAGGAAGATACTGAACTTGTACTACGTTCTTTATTATTCATCATGGTTAACTTCGTTGTTACCTCAGAAGAAAAAAGGATGTCCTTGAATGACAGTGTGAGCAGATCTCCTCAAGGGCTGCCATAGATGACAGCGATAGAGCTCTGACCCTGTCCCCATGCGTCCATGGGGATATCAGACACAAAGCAGGTCCCCCTTCCACAGAGCCTGACCTGTCCCCATGCATCCACAGTGACATCAGACACAGAGCAGGGTCCCCATCCACAGAGCCTGACCTGTCCCCATGCATCCACAGGGACAGTGGACACAGAGCAGGGTCCCCATCCACAGAGCCT
>NW_012098888.1:29427-59537 GCF_000951045.1 Mandrillus leucophaeus | reverse complement strand
ACTACGTTCTTTATTATTCATCATGGTTAACTTCGTTGTTACCTCAGAAGAAAAAAGGATGTCCTTGAATGACAGTGTGAGCAGATCTCCTCAAGTGCTGCCATAGATGACAGCGATAGAGCTCTGACCCTGTCCCCATGCGTCCACAGGGATATTAGACACAAAGCAGGTCCCCCTTCCACAGAGCCTGGCCTGTCCCCATGCGTCCACAGTGACATCAGACACAGAGCAGGGTCTCCATCCACAGAGCCTGACCTGTCCCCATGCATCCATAGGGACAGTGGACACAGAGCAGGGTCCTCATCCACATAGCCTGGCCTCTCCTCAAGTACCCACGGGGACAGCAGACGCAGCACAGGGACCCCATCCACAGACCCTGACCTGTTCCTTGTGACCACAGGAACAATGGTCCTGGGGGAGTGACCTCAGAGACATTGTGCTGCACCTGCTCTTCATAAAGCCAACTTATTGCAGGTTTCTTAGATCTACATATGTCCCAAGCACTGTCCGACTAACTTGCCTAGAAGTGCAGTTAACTTCCAAATGTATGTGGAGGTTGTCATGAATCAAATGCAAATTTATTTTTTAATTTATAGCTGCTTTTGTTCGGTGTAAAGTTTTTGAATGCAAATATGCTGAATATACCACTACTTATTATCTGTGATCCTGGGAAACTCGCCACTGAGAAGGATTATTCCTTTGTAAAGTTCTGGAGTCAACAACATAGGGGAAACGGATGGACTCTGGAGACAGGTGGACTTGGAAAAAGGTCCCATCTCTCCTTCCCTTCCCAGCTGTGTGGTCTTGGGCTGGCCGGTGCTCAGCTTTGAAGTTCTTTCATTCCACTGATGACACGAGGAGTGAGAACAGTTTCCATGGGGAGGAAATGATATCATTCCCATGGGTGTCCCAGGCATGTGGCAGGGGCTCAACCACCATCTCACCAATGACTACGGCTGACATTCATACAACTCTTAAACTTATTGTGAATTTCTGAATTCCATTACACCGTCTCTGGAATTTTTACCCACAGTAACATGGCTGGTTGGAAGTACCAGCTCCTCGGGCTTAGCCACAGTCTTTGAGAAGGCCCACACTCAGCCTCCCCTCAAGCCCGGCATATACTGGAGTGCTCAGTGAGCCCACCAAGAGAAATTCCCTCGTTTTTGTCCCAGGACATAAAACATCCCTGACACTGCATATCCAAAGTGAGAAGGAGAATTTGCTCTAAAGATAAAGTGAAACTCTCTTATTTATTTTTTTCTTCCTCTAGAAATTTTCCCTTTTAGTTGGATGGAAGGAGACAGAGAGAGAGTGAAAAAGCTAGCAGGAAATATTTAAACAGCAATTAAGTTTCAGAGAGGACTTTCATTGCTGAGAGCTTCCCCAGGCCAAAGCTTAGAGCAAGTTAATTTCCGGGGATTTATGATGCTATATAAAACCTATAGTTTCACGTCACGGCTTCATAGATTAATTTTATTTCAGAAGGAGACTGTGCAGGGCTGGGAGCTGAAGACTCACTCCCTGGGTTGCAGGGAGGTCAGGCCGCTTTCTCGGAGCCTGACCACCATAGCTTTGTGTCGTCCATCTCTGCCAAACTGAGAAATGAAAGCTGCCTCAAGATAAAAGAGACAAGAATAGACTGATAATTATTTTTATCTTCCCGTTCCCCACGTCACACTTTAATTGAAAGATTTTTCATGTCTCCTATGTCTTAATACAAGAGAGTTAGGTTGATAGACACATAATCTCCAAACCTGGGAGTTCCGTTCCAACATCTGGGTTTCCGTTGCAAGTCTGGAAGTTGCATGGCCATGGGAAATTCACTTAAATGTTCTGAGCTTTCGTTTCTTCCTCTGTACCAACCCTCCTCCCTGGATTTGTTGGCACAGTGATGCCCACTCATTTTTCTTGGCTAAAACTGAGCGACACAAACGCAGAAAAATAAATACCCTGGGTGATGGCGAACGTCTGTGATGGTTCCTATAATCTCTCCTTTGAACAGCCATGCCCTTCATAGACACGCCTTTGACAGCCATGACCTTGATATCCATACCCTTGATAGGCAAGCTCTATCCTTGAATCTAGGCTGGACCTTGTGGCCCACTGAAGCCACAGAAGAAGGTGGGTATACGAGTTTCCCAGGACTGCTGGAATAAGGGGTCACAAACTGAGTGGCTTAAAACAACAGAAATTTATTTTCAGAGTTCTGGAGGCTAGAAGTCCAAGCAGGGCCATACTCTCTCTGAGGGCTGTAGGGAAGTATCCTTCTTTGCCCCTTCTAGTGGTTGCCAGCAATGATTGGTGTTCCTCAGTTTGTAGACACATCAAGTAGTTTTAGTTTTCAGAACAGTTTTAGGTTCACAGCAAAATTGGGCAGAAAGTACAAAGTTCATAAGCCTCCTGCCTACCCCCCGCAACCCATACACACACACACAGCCTCCCCCACCACCACCATCCCATGGCATCCTCCCTGTGTGTGTGTGTCTTTGTCTGTCTTACATTCTTCTTATAAGGACACAAGTCACACAAGGCCCATGACAATCAATGACATCTGAAAAGACTATTCTCAAACAGGATCCGTTCATGGATCCAGTAGACATAAACGTTGCGGGACATATGCCTGGTTGGACCAGGAGTATTTCACAACCATTACTTTTCCCTCCCGCTGCCAGAAGCACAAGGAAATTTTTCTGTGACCTTCACTGTTAGAACCTGGTAGGGGGTCCTGGGGCTAAAACTCACAAAACCCCAATGACTGGGCCCCCTGCAGTTTTTAACTCGCAGGTTTGTCTACCCGGAGCGTCAGCAATCTGTCAGTTACAGTGCAGGTTTTCTTCATGGGTTTCTGCTCCAGCAAGTTGTGACTCTTGGTATCCACCTGTCTCTCCAACGTTTGGGGCCGCTGTCTTCCTGTGAGCCCGATTCTCTGAAGGACCTAAGAGTTGTTGATCTTCACTGTGCTCCACTTTTTACTTCTTGTTAGGACAGAGGGATGGCTTCAAGCTCCTGACATGAGGACTGGAAACTGGAAGTTCTCTGGAGTGTTTTAGGGTATATCTCTTTCAAAAGCTTTTCTAATAGTTGCTCTGGGTATTTATATAGGAAGTGTATATATATATATATATAAAAAAAACCTATTACACATATATATGTGTATTCCTATATTTGTATATATACATATGTGTTCTTATATTTATATATATATAGGGTATTTATATAGGAAGAAAATATAAATATGTGTGTATGTATATATTCTTCCTATATAAATACCCAGAGCAACTATTTGAATGAATAGATAGATAGATAGATAGATAGATAGATAGATAGATAGATAGATAATCAAAATCCACTGGTATCAAAATTTTACCAGTACTGGTGAAGAATAGAAACGCTACCTCCCTTTGCACCCTTCCACTTAATGTAATTGTTTTAAATATTTCCTCTATGTATATTGAGACCCATATGAGACCGTATTATAATTTTGGCTTCAGTCGTCAAACGTAATTTAGAAGATGCAATAGAAGCAGGAAAGCCTATTGCATTTTCCCGTATTTTGCTCTCACCACGTTCCTGGCGCTCCAAGATTCCTTATTTTACTATTTCCTTCCTGTTTGAAATGCTTCCTTTAGGTTATCTTTAAAATTAAGTCTATTAACGACAAATTATTTCTCTTTCTTCTAATTGAGGATGTCACTATTTCCCCTTCATTGCTGAGGAGAGTTCCACTGGGTTTAGAAACCACATGGCAGTGATTCTCTTCTAGCACTCCTTAGGTGTTGTGCCTTGTCTTTCTGTCCTCGTAATTCGGAGAGATGTGCTCTGTCATTCAAGTTGTTGTTCTCAGCCGGGCGCGGTGGCTCATGCCTGTAATCCCATCACTTTGGGAGGCCAAGGAGGGTGGATCACTTGAGGCCAGGAGTTCAAGACCAGCCTGGCCAACATGGCGAAACTCTGTCTCTCCTAAAAATACAAAAATTAGCCAGACGTGGTGGTGGGTATCTGTAATCCCAGCTACTCAGGAGGCTGAGGCAGGAGAACCGCTTGAACCCAGCAGGCTAGAGGTTGCAGTGAACCAAGATCATGCCACTGCACTCCAGCCTGGGCAGCAGAACGAGACCTCATCTCAAAAAAATAATGAAATAATAAAATTTCTTTAAAATGTTATTCTTCTCTGGGTAGACCGTTGTTTCTCCGTGGCTGCTCTCAAGATTTGTTCCTTGTCTTTAGTTTTTAGTTTAATGATGATGTGTCTTGGTGTGAATTTCTTTGGAGTTATTCTTTTTGGAATTCTCTCCATTTCTTAGATCTGAAGATTAATGAGGGGGGTGGCCAAATTTGGGGAATTTTCAGACATTATTTCTTTTGGGTTTGTTTTTGTTTTTGTTTTTTTCTGTTTTCTTTTTCTGGTTTTTTTGGTTTGTTTCTTTGTTTTTTTGTTTGTTTGTTTGTTTGTTTGTTTGTTTTTGGTTTGCTTTTTTGAGACATAGTCTCACTCTGTCACCCTGGCTGGAGTGCAGTGGCATGATCTCGGCTCACTGCAGCCTCCCCATCCCGGGTTCCAGCATTATTTCTTTAAATATCTTTCCAGCCTCACTTTTCCTAGATTCTGGGATTCCAGTGACACAAATGTTAAATATTTTGTTACAGTCCAGTAGAACTTTGAGGCTCTGTTCATTTCTTTAGTCTACTTTTCTTTGCTATTCAGATGGGATAAGTTCCATGGTTCTATCTCCAAGTTCACTGACTCTCCTCTACCATCTCTGTTCTGCTGTTGAGCCCATTCATTGAGATCGTTTTTATTTCTGTTATTATATTTTTACTCCTAAATGTTCCTTTGCTTACTCTTTATATCTTCTATTTCTTGATGAAATTTTCATTTCTTTGCTGAGGCTATCCGTTTTTTTCATTTGTTTTGAGTTTGTCTGCAATTTCTGGCTGAAGCATTTTCATAATAGCTGCTTTGCATTATCTCTTTTAAAATTCTAACATCTTAGTCATTTCAGTACTTATGTCTATTGATTATCTTTTTTCATTTGGTTTAATAATTTTCTCATTCTTACTGTAACAAGTGATTTTTTATTAAAACCTGGACATTTTAGATATTATACCACTCTGAATCTTCTTTAACTCTTGTGTTTTAGCAGCGGTCTCCATTTAAGTCCTTGGTGGTAGGATTTCTTCAGCAATGCCAGGTGGGGGTGAAAGTCCAGCTTCTTCATTCGGCCTCGCTGATCCCCAGGGGTGGAAAAATGCCTGATTACTTTGGGAAGGGGGCTAGAGTTCATGGCCCCCACCAGGTCTCTGTCTAAGGGGTGAGGGCACCTCATCACTGCTCCCCACATGTCATCACTATCAACGTGGAGGTGGGGGTTGGCCTCGTTACCCTGGGTGACCATCCCAACCAGGAGGCCAGGGGGATCTCAATGCAAGCAGACAAGGGTGAAAACCCCAGATTTCAACTTGGTCTCCTCTATACCCTCCCAGGGGTGCTTCATTACAACCTGGCGAGGGCAGAAGTCCACGTTCACCACTTGGCCTTTACTGGCCAAGGGGGTCGGGGGGCAAGGTTTTGTCTGAGATATTTGAATGGAATAGAGCGTTATTACATAAATGTTTCCTGTCCTGCTAGGCTGTCATTTTTCTGGTCTGGTTCTTTCAGTGATAAGAGCAGGCTTTACCTGGGGACGATTTTTGTCGATGCTCATTGGCATTTCTGAGTTGCTGGCTACTTCAGCTAAAAGTCTGGGATATATTAAGCAAAATAAAATTTGGGAGACTCATCATCATGTTGTTCCTTGGATCCTGGGGTCCTTAGCTGGTCTGCCTGCTTCTTTCTACCTTTCACAGCCTCCTCATATTTGTTTATATACAATATCTGGAGTTCTGTGTTTAGGGTATTTTGTTTGTTTGTTTGTTTGTTTGTTGCATTTAGCAGGAAGAAGAGGAAAATGGTCACATATACCATCTTCAAGGAAGCAGAAGTTTCTCCAAAGAGTTTTATGCAAAACTATGGCTTTCTTTAAATACTGAGTTTTATAGTTTGTACCAAAAAGTAATTCAGATGGCTTCATAAGTTTCAACCAACTAACAAAATAACAAGGTATATGTTTGTTATTTGGTTGAAGTTTATCAACATAAATCCGCATCTCTCTTTATCATCTGGAAAGGAAAAATAAGAAGCAGCTAAGGTTGAAAAATCATGTCCAGACTAAAAGCCCATGATGCTCTAGACACGCCACAGGTGGCCAGATCTTGTCTTTAGTCTTCCAGCCATTGCAAAAGTGAGATAGATTTCATTAGCTCTCACCTTTGATCTCATGGTATTTATAAACCAAATACATCTCTCCCCTTTAAGTTGGAAGGGATATCAGGAATATCTTGATGTTCCCCAGACTCAGGGCCCGAGAAGCTTCACTGAGGTGTGGGTAAGATACTGCAGAACACACTTTCAAGTATTCGTGGAACGTTTACCGAGAAAGACTTACACAGGGCTTTAAAGTAAATCGTAATGTATTTGAAAGTAATGAAATTGTACAGATTATATTCTCCGACACAATGAAAATACATTCAAAATCAATGACATGTAAATATCAAGAAAAAGTTCCAGTGTTTGGACATTAAGCAATACACTTTTATATATCCAAGACACAAAGAAGAAATCACAAAAGAAATTAGAAAACACTTCAATACTGAATGATAGTGTCAAGAAGACATATCCATATTTGAGAAATACTGTTCAAACAGTGCTTATAGGAAAATGCATAACTTGAAATGACTATATAAAAAAGGAAAAAAGTCTTAAAAGGCTACATACTATATGATTCCATTTACACAACATTCTGGAAAAGGCAAAATTATAGCAATGGAAAACAGATCAGTGATTACCTGCAGTTTACGGGGAGGAACGGATGACTAGGTAAAGAAAGAGAGTTTTATGACTATGAAACTATTCTGTATGATACTATAAAGGTGAATACATGACCCTGTGTTTAAGCCAAAACCCATAGAGCTTTAAAGCACAAATAATTAACCTCCATAGATACGAATAAAATACTAATTGGGAGGTCAGGGAGTCTCAGGATGAAATATAGACTATGACAAAATAATCTTACTGCATCATCGATGTACGACATATCTCAATGCAGCAGGGATGTGCTGATCTAACTAGCTTTTTAAATGAGTGGAAGCTGTAAGACTAAAGACAAAAGGAAATGGACAAAGCACTGCATTCTAGTTGGTGAAGCTGTGTCTCACAGGGACATTAGTTGATAATCCTGAAACCACTATACTTGTATACTGGTAATGAGTAAATGGATGGCAGGTGATAGGGGCTAGTTTTTTCACTGCTGGAGTGAGACATTACAGATAAGTCAGGTGTAAGAGCAAGAAAGGACCAGGTGATGCTGTGTGAGAGCTGGAGATGTCAAAATGAACTCAAGTGTAATTTAATATGGATATAGATGGATGGATATAGAAATACTTCTGGAAATGTGTATGTACACAGGTTAGAATACATACATCTATTTCCTTTCTCTGTTAGCAAAGAGGGCCTAGAGGCACAATACCCCGGCACCAGCAAGCATACATCATGCGTGTACTTTTGCTCCTAACACCATTCCCCTGTAAAAGGAGCCAGGGGTCCCTGGAGAAATGGCTGAGTCCAGGTCTAAGGCAGGACTTATCTGTGTAAGACGAGCCTTGAGAATATTATAGTATCAGAGAGTAAGGAAGTGTAAAAAATAAATAAAAATAAAGTAAAATTTTAAGTCAGCAAAAACACCACATATGAAATGATGAGGGCATGTCACAGAAGCCCAGGTGCTCCCAATAGACAAAGATGGTACAAACTGACCAACACAATAGATCATATAGTCATTTATAACCCAAATGATATAGCTTATAACCTAAAATATCAAACAAATAACCACGCGTCCATACTGATATAAATAAATGACTGAGTACGTAGATAGGGGACATTGAAAAATCTCCCATTCAGAATAATTCCAAATAATTTATGTAGTTACAGACTCCTCCTCAAGGAGATGGAGCACAAGTCCCCAGCCCTCAAGTCAGCACCTTCCAAAGAGTACAGGATGGACAGGAGAGAAAGAACAGCACTGCAATGGGAAAACCTGACTCTGGCAAACACCCTCTCAGCCCAGTGATCGAGACTGACGTCAAGAGGAGAAGCCATGCTGACAGCATACGCCTCGAGGCCACGTGATGGGGACTGCACTTAAATGCCGTGATCTTCCTCCTGAAAGCCCGTAATCTCAGTCCCACCATCAAACACACATTAGACAAACCCCAGTTGAGGGGTGTACCACAAAATACCTGACCAGTACCCTTCAAAACTGTCAAAGTCATCTAAAACAACATTTAGTCGAATGAGCTGTCACAGTCCAGAGGAGACTAAGGAGACTCAGTGGAATGTGGGATACATCATGGGATCCCGAGAAAGGAAATGGACTGCAAATAAAAACTAAGGAAATAGGAATAAAGTATAAACTTTGGTTAATAATGTGGCTGGGCATGGTGGCTCACACCTGTAATCCCAGCACTTTGGGAGGCTGAGGCGGGTGGATCACTTGAGAACGGGAATTTGAGACAAGCCTGGCCAACATGGCAAAACCCCGACTCTACTAAAAATACAAAAATTAGCCAGGCGTCGTGGCTCACGCCTGTAATCCCAACAACTCGGGAGGCTGAAGCAGGAGAATTGCTTGAGCCCATGAGGTAGAGGTTGCAGTAAACTGAGATCACGCCACTGCACTCCAGCCTGGATGACAGAGTGAGACTCTGTCTAAAAAAACAAAAAACTTGATATTGGTCAAAGTTGTATCAAATGTGTCATGGTAATGTAAGATCTTAAGAACAGGCAAAACTGGTTGCAGGATATACTAGAGTTCTCTGCACTATCTTTGCAACTCTTCTGTAAACCTAATACTTTTGTAAAAGGGAAAGAAATTTTTTTAAAGGTGTACCTAATATCAATTATCTAAGTTTCTACCTTAACAAACTAGCAAAAAGAAGACTGACAGCACAAACTAAGTAGAAAAAAATACTATAAAGATAGGAACAGAAATAAATGGAATGGAAAGCCAAATATACAGAGAATTAAAAGTGCATCTGTTGGAAAGATTAGTAAAATTGATAAATACCAGTCTAGAACATCAAGAAAAAAGGCACAAAGTAACCACATCATTAACAAATTGCACGAGATCACATCATAAACCATACGTGCTAAAAGTACAATAAGGTAATTTTTGAGCTATTGTATATAAGTAATTTTGATAACTAAACCAAGTAGGTAACTTTTTGGAAAACTCCATCTACCAAAGAGAATATCTGAATCTTTATCTATTAATGAAATTAATTCAAAAAATGACTTCTCACAAAGAAAATTAAGGCCCAGTTGGTACATTCTATTAAACATTCAAGGAAGAATTAATATCAATATTATGCAAACTCTTTCAGAAAATACAGGAATAAGGGAAGCCTTCCAACTCATTGTGAGACCGCTATAATCCTGGCACAGAAACTGGGCAAAACCATTATGAGAAAAGAAAGCATAGCCCATTATCTCTCATAAACATAAGTTCAAAAATACACTGTAAAAGATTAAGAAATCTAATACATTGCATTATGATTGAATGGAGCCTATCCTAGGAAAGTAAAGTTAGTTCACAATTCAAGAATAAAATCAATCACTGCAACTCACTACTTTAAAAGAATAAAGCATAGTTTATCGTATCCTACTCAACCTCAATAAATACTGGAAAACCATTTGATAAAATTCAACAGCTTTGTTTGGATAAAAAATTTTCACCAAATTAAGAATGAAAGAATGCTTTCTAACCTTGATAAAGGACACCTAAAATAAATAATAAATTTATCTTTACAGCTAAAATTATACTTAAAGATGAGACAATGCTGTCCCCTGAAGACAGGGAGCAGAACGAGAATGTTCGCTCAACACTTCTATTCAACACTGTATGAGGTCCTAACCCACATAAAAAGACAGTAAAAATAAATCAAAGCTATAGCGATCAGAAATGAAAAAGTAAAGATGCCTGTATTTGCAGATGAAATGTTTGTCTATGTGTAAAATTCAGTCTACAAAAATCTTGCCTGCACTAATTTACAAGGTCACAGGTGTTTAACAAGGTTACATGTATTTAATAATGTAACAAGCAAAAAAATTAGTATGTATGTACTTCTATATATTTGCATCAAACAACTGGAAAACTAAATTTAGAAACAATATTAACAAAATATTGAAATGTATAGAAATAGGTTTATTACAAGATGCATAAAACCTGTACACTCAAAACTACATAATATTATTGAGAGAAAGGAAAAAGGACATAAATAAATGGAGCGATAATCTGTGTCCAGGGATTGGAATACTGAATTTTGTCACAATGCTCACCCCCTCTAAATTTATGTATAGATTCAGTGAAATCCAATCAAAATGCCTGCAGATTTTTAAGGAAATTGACAAATGATTCCATATATTATATGGAAGTGCAAAGAACCTAAAGTCGCCAACACAATTGTGAAAAAGAAAAAAAATAGAAATTATACTATCTGATTTCAAGACTTACTATGAAGCTAATATAATTAACACAGTGTGGTTTGGCCCTAAGAAAAGATATAGAAATCAAAACAGAAAGTTTAGATATATATCCAGTCATGGTCACTGTTTTTCTAATAAAGGTGTTGAACTATCTCAATGAGGAAAATACACCCTTCAAAACAAGCAGTGCTAGGACACCTGGACCCTCAGATGGATGACAATGGAGCTGGACCCCAGCCTTGGACAACACACCAACATCATCTTGAAATGAGCCAAAGACCTCAACCTAACTGCTAACATAATAAAACCTCTCAAACAAAACGTAGAGGAAATATCTCTGTGACTTAGAGTATGCAATTTTATCAGAAAGACCTACTATTTGATAGTACAATGGGGTGACTATAGTCAATAACGTAATTGTACATTTTAAAATAACTTAAAGAGTGTAATTGGATTGTTTGTAACTCAAAGGATAAATATTTGAGGGAATGGATACTGTATTAGTCTGTTTTCACACTGCTATAAACAACCACCTGAGACTCGGTAACTTAGAAAGAAAGAGGTTTAATTCACTCACAGTTCCACGTGGCTGAAGAGGCCTCAGGAATCTTACAGTCATTGCAGAAGGCGAAGGGGAAGCAAGGCACATCTTCCATGGCAGCAGGAGCGAGAGGGGAGCCACCACACCCACACACTTTTAAACCATCAGATCTTGTGAGAACTCAGTATCATGAGAAGAGCATGGGGGAAACCACCGCCACAATGCAATCACCTCCCACCGGGTTCCTCCCTCGACACGTGGGGATTACAGTTAGAGATGAGATACCCTCTTCTCCATGATGTGCTTATTTCACGTTGCGTACCTGTATCAAGACATTTCATGTACCTATATATATATACACCTACTATGTATCCACGAAAATTAAAAATAAAAATAAAATTTAGAGCCAGATGTGGTGGCTCACACCTGTAATCCCTGCCCTTTGAGAGGCCAAGGTGGGTGGATCACAAGGTCAGGAGGTCGAGACCAGCCTGGCCAACATGGTAAAACCCCATCTCTACTAAAAATACAAAAAAAAAAAAAAAATGGCCGGAGGTGTTGGTGCGCACCTGTAATCTCAGCTACTCAGGAGGTTGAGGCAGGAGAATCACTTGAACCCAGGAGACAGAGGTGGCAGTGAGCCGAAATTGCGCCACTGCATTCAAGCCTCAGTGACAGAACAACACTCCGTCTCTAAATAAATAATTAAATTTAAAAATTTTTTAAATTAAATAAAAAATATTTATTATATATGACACCAAAAGCACGAATCATAAAATAATAAAATTGATAAATTAGTCTTCATCAAAACTAAAACCTGGCCTTCGAAAGACACTGAAGAAAACTAAAAGGGAAGACACAGACTGGGGGAACCCTTTTGCAGCGCTTGTGGAGGTACAAGCTGATGGGGAGCCCCATATGAAGGTCTACACACTTATACCCCCTAGATGGGGAAAAGCCACTCTTCGGTATTTACTCAAGAGAGCTGGAGGCATGAGCGTTCACACACAGACTTACATTTGAGTGTTCATCACAGCTTCACTCATATAGCCAAAACTCAGAACAACCCAAATGACTATCAACAGATGAGTAGACAAAAGAAACTGAGATGTGCATAGGATAGAATACTACTCAGCAATAAAAAGAGAACAAACTATTGATACACCTAACAATGCTGACTAATCTCACAGACATTTCGCTGGGTGAAAAAAGCCAGACTCCAACAAGTCCATAGTGTTTGATGCCACTTACCTGAAATTCAAGAAAAGCCAAAACTAAGAGATGAGAGGTTTTGCTTGAAGATGGGGTGGAAGGATGACCAGAGATGGGCACAAGGGAACTTTCAGAGGAGTTGGGAATGGGAGGAAATGTTTAATATGTTGATTGTGGTGAGAAGTACATGGACATAAATGTATTTCAAAAATCATATACATGAACATATACAAACATAAATTTTACAGTATGCGTATATTATAGATTTAATTGCATCTCCCTGAAATTCATATGCTGAAGTCTTAATCCCCAGGACCTCAGAATATGACCTAATTTGGAAACAGGGCCATTCCATATACAGTTAGTTAAGATGAGGTCATACTGGAGTTGGGTGGGCCCCTATCGCCAATGTCATGATAAAAAGAATACCACGTGAAGAGAAAGAGAAAGTGCAGAAAGAATTCAAAGTGAAGACACAGGGAGAAGAGAGCTATCTACAAGCCCAGAAGAGGGACCAAGCACATCCTTCCCTCAGTCCTCAGAAGCAACCAACCCTGCTGGTTGGCTGATCCTTTCCGGTCCTGGCACTATGAGAAAGTTTCTGTTCCTCAAGCCACCAAGTCTGCAGCGCTTTGTTATGTAACCCTAGCAGACAAATAGGGCATATTATTCCTTGAGGAAGTTATTTGGAAAACTAAAGACATTCTGTGGAAACTAAAATAACGCTTAGCAGTTCTTGATATCGTGTTTAACCCACTCAAATTTTAAAGCATTATGGTTGTTGTAAAATCAGTGTCTAAAGTCTAGAGAAAGGACCGGGCATGATTGATGGCTCACACCCTGTAATTCCAGGGAGGCGGAGGCGGGCAGATCACTTGAGATCAGGAGTTCAAGACCAGCCTGGCCAACATGGCAAAACCTGTATCTACCAGAAATACAAAAATTAGCCAGGTGTGGTGGTGCACGCTTGTAGTCCCAGGTACTTGGGAGGTGGAGGCGAGAGAATCGCTTGAACCCGAAAGGCAGAAGTTACAGTGAGCTGAGGTCTTGCCACTGCACTCCAGCCTGGGATACAGAGTGAGACTCCATCTCAAAAAATAAATAAATAAAAATACAAGATAAAAAAAAAGGTCTGGGCAGACACATGCATGAGCTAAGAGGCCGGGTGGGGATGCTGGTGAATTGGTCCCATCTTAAAGCAACAAGAGCTACAGTCTCCTAAGCAGTAAGCCCAGGTGGCCACACCTTAGAGCATCTCGAGTGAAGCCAAAAGCCCAGCTTTTGAGTGAAATCTGCTAATATTTAAATGCCACCAATGAATTGAGGAGGATTTTGGTGAGTATTTTGGTTGCACACCCTAAGGGACCGAGAGCAGGATTCTGCAGGGGGCTGCCGGTCTGCCCCTCTGCTCTAACGGAGTGGGCCTGTCATCTGACCCCAGGCAGGTGGCCACACGGATCCTTCCCTCCTAGGCGGCTGCCAGTCCTGAGCACCTGTGAGCCATAGGCTGGGTGCCTCGAGATTCCTGGGTGGGGATGCTGTGTGTGCCAGACACCAAATACCGATACCACTTCAGAGGGCTCTCATCGTTCACTGTTGAGTGGCAGGCACCCAGTGTTGCCCTGACTACCCACGGTGCTCCGCTCCTGCAGCAGTGGGGGTCGGGGGGAAGGGGATGGGGTGGGGGTGGAGGAACGAGCGTGGTGGCGGGCACCTGTAGTCCCAGCTACTCGGGAGGCTGAGGCAGGAGAATTGCTTGAATCTGGAAGGCAGAGGTTGCAATAAGCCAAGATCACGCTACTGTACTCCAGACTGGGCGACAGAGCAAGTCTCCTTCTCAAATTTTTTTTAAAAATCCTTATGTTTTACAGAAACAAATTCAGAATTACAACAAATCAATTATACAAACTAAAAAAATGAATACTAATTAACCAAATAACTATCAATATATACTTCACAGGGAAAGAATAGTATTTAAGCTATTTCATCATTGTGAACACTATAACATAATGAAATTTAAAATTCCAGACTGTAGTGCTAGGAATTTACCCCATGGATGTAGTCACAACAGGATTTCAAGAAAGTTCATTGCAGTATTTACTGTGTGGAAAGAAAAATAAAAGGAACAAATTAAAAGTTCATACGCCCATCATGGAAGATCACGCAGCTTTAAGATTTAAGAAGATCTGAAGGAAAAGAACAGTTTGATGATGTGACAATTTGCACACACACACACTACATACACTTATACACACACACACACACACACAAATTCTAGAAAGCCACACAAGGAACGGCTAACAGTAGTAGATTGACAAGGGTGACTGGGTCCTAAGCAGTCTTATTTTCCAGTGAGTACCTTGTCTCCCATTTGGACGTATTCTATGCATGTGCAGATGTTATTCTGAAGGTAAAAGTGAGGTGACAATGAGATGGCAGTTCTGGCAGACTGTTTTGCCTTTGCTTTTGTTTTCCGTGAGCACACAGCCAGGATACGTTCCTCCCACTTCAGCTCCCTGAGTAGGTGGGACCACAGGCACCTGCCACCACACCTGGCTCATTTTTATATATTTTTTGAGAGACAGTGTCTCTCTATGTTGCCCAGGCTGGTCTCAGAACTCGAGCTCAACAGACCTGCCTGTCTTGGCCTCCCAAAGCGCTGGAATTACAGGCATGAGCCACCACTACCAGCCTGAATTTATTAATAATGTTTTACCAAGGGGCCCGCATGAGCTAGGCCGGTCCTGAGACTGCCAGGGTCCACACAGCCTTCCTGGGTGAGGTATTGGCTCCCTGGGCCTGTGCACCGGGTTGGATAGGATCCTAGTGGCTGCCCCACCACCCCAGCCTCCTCTCAGGCTTCCCTAGGACCTGGGGTCCCCAGGTAGGATAGTCTCATTCTTTTCTTTTCAGATATGCTTACCACAGGCCTTTTCTTCCCTACTCATCACAGGCACCCCAATCTCAGGGTGGGCCCACAGCATCCAGGGGGTACATGCCCATCTTCGACAGTGGCTGGGATCCCAGGCCCCCAGTGCTGGGGACTGCAGGTGGCTCAGCGAGAAGTCGGCATCCTGGCTTCTGGAGGCAGCACCTCCCCAGGCTTGTGTTCTGCCATTTATAAATCTCTGAGGCAACTGAATGAAGGAACGAGCTGGCTGAGAATGGAAGCAAATGGCCTTGGTCCCAGAGGCTGTTACCAGCAGTGGGAAAAAGAGAAGAAACTTCTTACAGTAAAAATTTCCTGGCCGGGCGTGGTGGCTCACGCCTATAATCCCAGTACTTTGGGAGGCCAAGGAGGATGGATCACAAGGTCAGAAGTTCAAGACTATCCTGGCTAACACGGTGAAACCCCATTTCTACTAAAAATACAAAAAATTAGTCGAGCGTGGTGGCGGGCACCTGTAGTCCCAGCTACTCGGGAGGCTGAGGCAGGAGAATTGCTTGAATCTGGAAGGCAGAGGTTGCAATAAGCCAAGATCACGCTACTGTACTCCAGACTGGGCGACAGAGCAAGTCTCCTTCTCAAATTTTTTTTTAAAATCCTTATGTTTTACAGAAACAAATTCAGAATTACAACAAATCAATTATACAAACTAAAAAAATGAATACTAATTAACCAAATAACTATCAATATATACTTCACAGGGAAAGAATAGTATTTAAGCTATTTCATCATTGTGAACACTATAACATAATGAAATTTAAAATTCCAGACTGTAGTGCTAGGAATTTACCCCATGGATGTAGTCACAACAGGATTTCAAGAAAGTTCATTGCAGTATTTACTGTGTGGAAAGAAAAATAAAAGGAACAAATTAAAAGTTCATACGCCCATCATGGAAGATCACGCAGCTTTAAGATTTAAGAAGATCTGAAGGAAAAGAACAGTTTGATGATGTGACAATTTGCACACACACACACTACATACACTTATACACACACACACACACACACACACAAATTCTAGAAAGCCACACAAGGAACGGCTAACAGTAGTAGATTGACAAGGGTGACTGGGTCCTAAGCAGTCTTATTTTCCAGTGAGTACCTTGTCTCCCATTTGGACGTATTCTATGCATGTGCAGATGTTATTCTGAAGGTAAAAGTGAGGTGACAATGAGATGGCAGTTCTGGCAGACTGTTTTGCCTTTGCTTTTGTTTTCCGTGAGCACACAGCCAGGATACGTTCCCTACCTTCCCACAGTCAGGTGTGGAGTGACACGTGCCATCAACCCCACCCCCCTCATGACCTCCAGCTGATGCGGAGACAGAGGTGATGTGGAAGCCATGCATTGATGAGGGAAAGAACTTGGATCAATGCCTGGTGGAGAGTCACCTGCTTAACATGAACATTCATTGTGGATGTTACGTGGCTAAGAAACAAGTGTCTGTGGGGGATTTTTGAGATTTCTGAAGTTGTTCTGTTATACCAATAAAATCAGCTTAACTGAAATGGAAATTTTAACTTGAAGTGGGATACTGAATAATCCCTCAGAAACTTAAAATGTATATGGGCCGGGCTCAGTGGCTCACACCTATAATCCCAGCACTTTGGGAGGCCAAGGCGGGTGGATCACGAGGTCAGGAGATCGAGACCAGCCTGACCAAAATGGCGAAACATGTCTCTACTCAGAATACAAAAATTAGCCAGGCGTGGTGGCACTCACTTGTAATCCCAGCTACTCAGGAGGCTGAGGCAGGAGAATTGCTTGAACCTGGGAGGCAGAGGTTACAGTGAGCTGAGATCACACCATTGCACTCCAGCCTGGGCAACAGAGCAAGACTCAGTCTCAAAAAAAAAAAAAAAAAGTACATGGCATTGGCTTGGTGGCAGAGTGGAACAAGGAGCCCTGTGAAATGCAGCGGCAAGGCATTTGGCTACACTGCTCACTTGGAAGGCAGGTGCCATGGCTGGGGAGCCCGTGGCTCCGGAGGAAGTGTGGGAAAGAGAGTACACTGCTTTTACTTTCTGCCTTCAGCAAGTATTATAAGGAAGATAAAACCTCTGGAAAGAATCGGCATGTTTGCAAGCAGAAATTAAAGGGAATACAAATGTTTCAAAAAGTTGGGAATCCAAACGTTTTAGAAAATCTGATAGGTTCTACACAACCAATAATAAGAGGTAAGATTGAGTGAGGTTTGCAAAGACATTTCTCCCTTCAACTCAGCTCGAAGACAGAGATCGGGGGAGTGCGACTTTCATCCACAGTCTTTGGTTCTGATAGACTCATGGTTCGGAAAGCAGGACAGGCATGAAGAAGTAAAACAAAATGATACAGGAAATCTGGCTTGAGAATATGTCTAGGAAGTAATTTTCACTATGTTTCAAAGCACAGAGAACTGATTAGAGACAAATAGATCAAAAACTTACTAAGTTTTTGTAAGATCTACATTGTCCAAGACATCATGAACTCAGTCTGAAACCAGTTTTGAATGTTGGTGCCTCACAACAATTTTATTAGGATTATCATGTCCCTATTCCATCACTGGATATTGCAAAGGATTGAGGGGGATGCAAATAACTTCCCTTTGTAATTCATAAGTTGTTGGGTTCCAGGGAGCCCCACCTAGACTTGATGGAGAATACTGCACACTTCTTCCTTCCTTTTACTTGGTTGCAATAACTGGATAACCTATAGAAAATTCTTTTTCCTAAAAATAAATCACATTCACTCCATCTTCAAGGGTAGAATGGACACGTGTTAACCAGGGAGGTAGATTACATTAGCTGCTCAGTTAATCCATTGTCTCTTTTTTCCTGCGCTTGGACTAGACCACATTTCAGTTAGGATTTTCTAAAATGTTTTAATCCACCTTTGCAGTTAGGAGAAGCTGTAGTGTTAGTTCTAACCAATAGATCTAACAAACTTTAAGGCTGGCTCCTAGGAAACCATCACACTGACACTCTATGTTCTGTCACCTGCTACATCTCGATGCCAATGAGCACACAGCCCTTGGAACTGGTATGGAGCTGCAGGGCAGAAGGAGTTTCTGTGCGTGGAGGAGAGCTGCCTGCCTGTCGGGAGCACCTGTTTGGGAGAGCAGAGCAACAAATTAACTTTTATTGCATTCTGCCACTGAGTGTGGGGGTTGATATGTTACAACAGCTTATGCTACCTTAGCTGATAGCAACACATAAATTCTGATAAAGAAGAAATGAATAACAAGATACAGAACAGTGTACATATGTGATTCCATCTTATAAATTTTAAGAACACATAGCAGATGGTCCCCAACTTATGACAGTTCAAATTAAGGATTTTTCTACTCCTCTATGGTGCAAAAGCCATACACATTCAGCAGTAACTCTGCTTCAAGTATCCATACAACCATTCTGGTTTTTGCTTTTGGTACAGTATTCAATAAATTATGTGAGATATTCAGCACTTAACCATACACTAGGTTTCATGTTAGGGGATTTTGCCCAATGGTAGGCTAATGTCAGCATTCTGAGCACGGTTAAAGTAAGCTAGGCTGAGCTGTGATGTCTGGTAAGTCGGGCATTTTGGATGCATTTTCGACATGATATTTTCAACTTACGACAGCTTTATTAGGTGATAGCTCCATTGTCAATTGAGGTGCATCTGTATTTGTATATTCACTGCTGAGACAAAATTAATAGAAACAAAGAAATTAGAAGAAAAACACTCCAGAGAACATAAAATTAACTGTGACAATGGTCCCATCTGGCACTGAGCCAAAAACAGAGGTGCATGGGAGGATTAATGAAGAGATAATAGCACAGAGAGCTTTTGGTGAGTGAATCCAGGAGAGACAAAAACAGTAGGCACTGATGTAGTTGATACAAGATACACGCAGGGATTACTTTCAGCACAAACACGTTGAGTGCCTCTCAGTGACGCCTTGGTCCCACAGCCAGCAAGTAGTGAATGAAAAGGATGGCCACCCTGGGGACTGTCTCAAATAACCAGTGCCACAAATGTTACATTTTGTAAGGACAGGGATCATTGACACTGTTGTATAGAGAACTCTGAAATTGCCTGACTTTTACATTTTTCATCTGAATAATGGTGGAAGGTGGACACAGGTGTGCTTGTAGTTAAATAGGAAGGGAAATAGTGAGAACTATGTAAGCCAATCAAAATAAGATGCCTGAGAGTTTTTAACAAAGTACAGCACACAGTTCTGTCATTCCATCAGCATTACAAATGCACGTTGATGGTCAACAAAAGAAACCACTTTTAAGTCTCACAAAGCCATCGGAGGGAAAGGCACTTCTTTCTTGGGGACGGGTGTGTGATCTGAGGACAGTCTTCTCTTTTCCTCTCCTTTCCTTGACATGTTCGTCAAGGGCCATTTTCTGGTTTCAATACCTGTCAAGTTATAAAGCAGACATTTGCGGGAAATGTGTCAAAAGTAGCCGTGCATGCTCTTTCCTCTTCTCCTGCCTCAAACACTCTTGAATCATGATGTCATCTCCCAATTAACCCCAGCTGTTTACCGGGACTCCGGCGTGAAGTGGAGCTGTCAGTCCCCTCCTGTCCCCAGCAGTCAGCCTGTTCAGCAGCTGTCGTCGGCCTCCCTGCCATTTCCTGAGAGCAGGGGGTAGAGAGTGCCACAGGGTGCCATGACTGACCCTTTCAGAGGCATCTTCACCTGGACACAGAGACAGAGGACGTGTCCTCCATTTCTCATTCATCAAGTGCCAACACACAGAGATGGCCTGTCAAGCTAAGGAAGCTTTCTGGCTCCTGACGTTATGGAGGGTGCACGGCCACTTAAAGCAACACAGAACACCCTGACAGACTAGCCACGTGAACGCGATTGTATGCTGTGCTGGTCCTCGCTGCGTTCACGAATCAATTCCACATCGATTAACACTTAATTGTCTTCTCATATTCATGTGCCTGGCTGTGTTTGTCAGTTAGCAGCTTCTTAGGAGAAGGGGCCGCATATCTTAGCTCTCCTGGTGGTGGGCATTACAAGGCAGGCAGAGTGCTTTGGTGGAAAGAACACGGACTGGGGCTAAGACAGACCTGGGTCTGCACCTCATTTTAGAAAGTTTTCTGTGCTCGCTGGACCTCAGTTTCCTTATCTACAGAGTAGGAATAATACCATCGAACGCTCAGTGTTAAGGTGAAGCATACATGAGCCAATGAGTGGGATAGGGCACCCCCACCTAGTAGCTTAGGGAGTTCTCCCTCATCAGGCGCTGATACTGTTCTAGACATAGCTTCCTCACGGGTTGTTTGACGGGCAGGTTATAAGCATAATACTTGGAGATCTCATGCCAGGGTAATAGCTCAGAGCACCTCTTCTGTCCTAGCACACATTTTTTTTTTAATCCAATTGACAGTGAACTCTGGGTGATTCTATATCACTATGTGGCTTCCAGATTTACTTGTATATTAGGATAACCTGGGAGCTTTTTTAAAAAATAAAATGCCCCATCCCTAGAGGTTCTGGTTCAGGAAGTCCAGTGTGGGTGGTGGGCATGAATCCTCCATTAGAGACCCCCAGGTTTGTGGGGGGCTGGATGCATGGGTCTATGTCCCTGACTCCAGGACGCAGTCATTGTGGGGGGCATGAATCCTCCATTAGAGACCCCCAGGTTTTGGGGGGGGGTCTGGATGCATGGGTCTATATACCTGACTCCAGGACGGCAGTCACTGTGGGGGCCATGAATCCTCCATTGGAGAGCCCCAGGTTTGGGGGGTGCTGGATACATGGGTCTATGTCCCTGACTCCAGGACGGCAGTCACTGTAGGGCTTTCAGGATCCCCCTTCCCTTCAGTGCAGGTCGGAAAGCCAGGCCCTGGGGTGTGAGTGGGGTGGAAAAGGTGGTGTGCCAGGGTACAGAAAAGGTTGAAGAATGGAAGCCACACTTCCTCAGCGTGGGTGCTTCTTAGGGCATGGCACACACAGTCCCATCTCACACATCCATGCACGGTGCAACCGAGATGTACAAGAATCTTTTTGTTGTGTTTTATCTCTACCTAGCATTACCTGAACTGATTCTATTCTAGCTAGGTCTCTCCCATCCAGCCCTTCCTCCCTGTTCACTGGGATGACCTCAATGCATGTCCCAGACTCTCTCCCTCAGGGCGTGGGTCACACGCCCCATTGAAGCTCCCTCGAGGACATGGGAGATGCATGCCCAATTCCCCGCCTTCCATATTCTTGGGCTCATGTGCATCCTCTCTAATTCAGGGCCGTGGCAACCAGTCCTCTGCTCCCTGTTTCTGTAATTTGTCATTTCAATAATGTTCTATCAATGGGATCATATGTATGTAACATTTTGGAATTTTTTCACTCACCATAATTTCCAAGAGATTCGTTCAGTTGTTGCAAGAGTTTGTTCCTCTGTATTGATGAGTAGCATCCCATGGTATGGATGTAAGGGTTTTTTTTTTAAATCATTCACATCTAGATAGTTTCCAGTTTTAGGCTTGTACAAGTAGAGCTGCCACGAACATTCACGTACAGATTTTTGTGTGACCATAAGTTTTCATTTCTCTGGGACGAACGCCCAGGAGTGCAATTGCAGGGTCATATGTTACATGTTTGGTTTTATGAGGAAGTATTTTCCAGATGATTTTTCAGAGTGGCTGTACCATTTTACCTTCCCACCAGCAGTGTATGGGAGATCCTGTTTCTCACCTTTCTAACCAGCATATGCTGCTGTCACCTATTTTAAATTTTATCCTTTCTGATAGGTGCATCGTGATATTTCATTGTGGTCCTAATTTGCACTTCCTTAACAGCTAATGATGTTGAACATCTTTTCATGTGTTTATTTGCCATCTGTATATCCTCTCGTAAAGTATCTGTTCATGTATTTTGCCCATTTTCTAATTGAATTGTTTATTCCATTACTCTTGAGTTTTAAAAGTTCTTTATATATTCCAGAGACTAGTCCTTTGTCAGATGTGTGATTTGCAAATATATTCTCCCAGTCTGTAGCTTGTGTTTTTACTCTCTTATCAGGGTCTTCCACAAAGCAAACATTTTTAATTTTGAAAAAGTTCCATTTATTACTTTTTCCTTTTATGAGTCAGGTTTTTGGTGTCCAGGCTAAGAATTCCATATTAATTTATCTATATTCTTCTTGAGCACACTCTTGGGACAGTTTTGTTACTGGTTGCTCTATGTACTACGCTATATACATCACGTATTACAGTCTACTGGGTCTCCATTTTACCAGTTTGAGTGAAGTATAGAAACTGTACCTCCCTTTATATTGTTTTACCCTTTTGTTTACAATATCATTGCTTTAAATATTTACATACAATAGGAACACATCAGACAGTTCTCAAATTTTTGTATCAAGCATCATTTAGAAAACCCAAGAAGAGAGACAAAGTCTCGGGTATTTACCAATTTCGGTTTACCGTGTCCTTTTTCCTTCCTGACATTCTGAACGTTCTTCCTCCTCTTCTGTCCTAGCACACATTTTTTTTTTAATCCAATTGACAGTGAACTCTGGGTGATTCTATATCACTATGTGGCTTCCAGATTTACTTGTATATTAGGATAACCTGGGAGCTTTTTTAAAAAATAAAATGCCCCATCCCTAGAGGTTCTGGTTCAGGAAGTCCAGTGTGGGTGGTGGGCATGAATCCTCCATTAGAGACCCCCAGGTTTGTGGGGGGCTGGATGCATGGGTCTATGTCTGTCTCTTATACACATCTAGATGTGTATAAGAGACAGGTGTTAAGGTGAAGCATACATGAGCCAATGAGTGGGATAGGGCACCCCCACCTAGTAGCTTAGGGAGTTCTCCCTCATCAGGCGCTGATACTGTTCTAGACATAGCTTCCTCACGGGTTGTTTGACGGGCAGGTTATAAGCATAATACTTGGAGATCTCATGCCAGGGTAATAGCTCAGAGCACCTCTTCTGTCCTAGCACACATTTTTTTTTTAATCCAATTGACAGTGAACTCTGGGTGATTCTATATCACTATGTGGCTTCCAGATTTACTTGTATATTAGGATAACCCTGTCTCTTATACACATCTAGATGTGTATAAGAGACAGGTGTTAAGGTGAAGCATACATGAGCCAATGAGTGGGATAGGGCACCCCCACCTAGTAGCTTAGGGAGTTCTCCCTCATCAGGCGCTGATACTGTTCTAGACATAGCTTCCTCACGGGTTGTTTGACGGGCAGGTTATAAGCATAATACTTGGAGATCTCATGCCAGGGTAATAGCTCAGAGCACCTCTTCTGTCCTAGCACACATTTTTTTTTTAATCCAATTGACAGTGAACTCTGGGTGATTCTATATCACTATGTGGCTTCCAGATTTACTTGTATATTAGGATAACCTGGGAGCTTTTTTAAAAAATAAAATGCCCCATCCCTAGAGGTTCTGGTTCAGGAAGTCCAGTGTGGGTGGTGGGCATGAATCCTCCATTAGAGACCCCCAGGTTTGTGGGGGGCTGGATGCATGGGTCTATGTCCCTGACTCCAGGACGCAGTCATTGTGGGGGGCATGAATCCTCCATTAGAGACCCCCAGGTTTTGGGGGGGGGTCTGGATGCATGGGTCTATATACCTGACTCCAGGACGGCAGTCACTGTGGGGGCCATGAATCCTCCATTGGAGAGCCCCAGGTTTGGGGGGTGCTGGATACATGGGTCTATGTCCCTGACTCCAGGACGGCAGTCACTGTAGGGCTTTCAGGATCCCCCTTCCCTTCAGTGCAGGTCGGAAAGCCAGGCCCTGGGGTGTGAGTGGGGTGGAAAAGGTGGTGTGCCAGGGTACAGAAAAGGTTGAAGAATGGAAGCCACACTTCCTCAGCGTGGGTGCTTCTTAGGGCATGGCACACACAGTCCCATCTCACACATCCATGCACGGTGCAACCGAGATGTACAAGAATCTTTTTGTTGTGTTTTATCTCTACCTAGCATTACCTGAACTGATTCTATTCTAGCTAGGTCTCTCCCATCCAGCCCTTCCTCCCTGTTCACTGGGATGACCTCAATGCATGTCCCAGACTCTCTCCCTCAGGGCGTGGGTCACACGCCCCATTGAAGCTCCCTCGAGGACATGGGAGATGCATGCCCAATTCCCCGCCTTCCATATTCTTGGGCTCATGTGCATCCTCTCTAATTCAGGGCCGTGGCAACCAGTCCTCTGCTCCCTGTTTCTGTAATTTGTCATTTCAATAATGTTCTATCAATGGGATCATATGTATGTAACATTTTGGAATTTTTTCACTCACCATAATTTCCAAGAGATTCGTTCAGTTGTTGCAAGAGTTTGTTCCTCTGTATTGATGAGTAGCATCCCATGGTATGGATGTAAGGGTTTTTTTTTTAAATCATTCACATCTAGATAGTTTCCAGTTTTAGGCTTGTACAAGTAGAGCTGCCACGAACATTCACGTACAGATTTTTGTGTGACCATAAGTTTTCATTTCTCTGGGACGAACGCCCAGGAGTGCAATTGCAGGGTCATATGTTACATGTTTGGTTTTATGAGGAAGTATTTTCCAGATGATTTTTCAGAGTGGCTGTACCATTTTACCTTCCCACCAGCAGTGTATGGGAGATCCTGTTTCTCACCTTTCTAACCAGCATATGCTGCTGTCACCTATTTTAAATTTTATCCTTTCTGATAGGTGCATCGTGATATTTCATTGTGGTCCTAATTTGCACTTCCTTAACAGCTAATGATGTTGAACATCTTTTCATGTGTTTATTTGCCATCTGTATATCCTCTCGTAAAGTATCTGTTCATGTATTTTGCCCATTTTCTAATTGAATTGTTTATTCCATTACTCTTGAGTTTTAAAAGTTCTTTATATATTCCAGAGACTAGTCCTTTGTCAGATGTGTGATTTGCAAATATATTCTCCCAGTCTGTAGCTTGTGTTTTTACTCTCTTATCAGGGTCTTCCACAAAGCAAACATTTTTAATTTTGAAAAAGTTCCATTTATTACTTTTTCCTTTTATGAGTCAGGTTTTTGGTGTCCAGGCTAAGAATTCCATATTAATTTATCTATATTCTTCTTGAGCACACTCTTGGGACAGTTTTGTTACTGGTTGCTCTATGTACTACGCTATATACATCACGTATTACAGTCTACTGGGTCTCCATTTTACCAGTTTGAGTGAAGTATAGAAACTGTACCTCCCTTTATATTGTTTTACCCTTTTGTTTACAATATCATTGCTTTAAATATTTACATACAATAGGAACACATCAGACAGTTCTCAAATTTTTGTATCAAGCATCATTTAGAAAACCCAAGAAGAGAGACAAAGTCTCGGGTATTTACCAATTTCGGTTTACCGTGTCCTTTTTCCTTCCTGACATTCTGAACGTTCTTCCTTTTGCTTTCTTTCTGTTTAACCCCTGTTAGCTATTCTTTTAGGGAAGGTCTGCTAGTGATAGAGTCTCAGTTTCCCAATATCTGAAAGTCCTGATTTCCCCTATTTCTGAAGGATATTTCCACTGGCTATAGGACTCCAGGCTGATGACTTTTCCTTTCTTTCTTTCTTTTTTTTTTTTTTAGAGACAGGGTCTCACTCAGTCACCCAGGCTGGAGTGTAATGGGGCAATCTCGGCTCCACTGCAGCCTCAGTCTCCAGCAGTGCTCAAGCAATCCTCCTGCCTCAGCCTCCTGAGTGGCTGGGACGACGGTGCCTGCTACCATGCTCAGCTAATTATTTTGTCTTTTTTGTAGAGACGGGGTTTCTCCACTGATCGTTTTTCTCTTTCAGCTCTTCTGGCTCCATGGCTTTGAGGAGAGTTGCTGCCATTCACAGGTTTTCTTCCTAAAGACAAGATCTTGTTTCTCCCTTTTAGGTCAGGTTTTTTTTTTTAGTCCATTTTTCATAAGTTTTATGCTACTGTGTTTTCATGTGGATTCCTTTGGGTTTATTCTGTTTGAATTTTACTCACCTTCTTGAATCTATAGGTGTATGTCTTTTGCTAAACTTGGGAAATTTCAGCCATTATTTTATCAAGTACATGTCCAGCCCCGCCCTCATTCTCCTCCTTCCAGGGTCCAAAGGACACAGGTTGGATGTTTTGTCATAGTCCCATGAGGCCCTGAAGCTCTGTTTATTTTTTCTTTCTATTGTCTCTCCATGTTTCAAATTAGGAATTCCTATTTTTCTTTCTTCCATTGCACAGATCTTTCCTCTGTCCTCTTTATTCTGCTTTGAGCCTATCCAGTGAGGTTTATTTTTTTAAACATCTGTTACTGTATTTTTCAGTTATAAGAAGATTTTCATTTGGTTCTTTAAAATTTCTGTTTCTTTGCTGACACTTTGTTTTTCCATTTGTTCCAAGCATTTTCATCATTGCTCATTGGACCGACTGTTATGCTGGCCGGTTAAAGCCTGTGTGTGGTCATGCCAGCATTGCCAGCATCACGGTGCTGGTGTATATTGATTGCCACTTGTCATTCAGTTCGAAATCTTCCTGGTTCTCTGTGTGACATATGATTTTCATTTGAAACCTGAATATTGTGGGTGTGATTTGGTGAGACTCGGATCTTGTTTAAACCCCCATTTTACTGCCTTTCTCAGATACTCCTCCCCCAGGGGAGTGAATCATGCTACCACATTATTTCAGGGGAGGGTAGACGTCAAAGTCCCCCGTTCAGCCTCTGTTGGTACCTGAGCAGGGAGGAGCTCGCAGACACTGCTGGGCAGCGTTGGGAATCCAGCTCTCTCTGGTCGGCTATTCCCCCGCGGTAGGAATAGGAGTGTCCTCTCGCTGCTCCTTTGCCGCCTCCAGCCTTGTCAGTGCTGGGTGAAGGAGACGGCCCTGGCCCTCTCGTCGGTCCCCTCTAACACCCTACAGGCAGGGGGCGCCTTATTAGCCAGGTGGGGTGGAAATTGAGACTCCTCACTCAGACTCTGCTGGCATGGGTGAGGATGGGGCTTCCGGTTTTTTTGTTGTGTTTCACTGGGAGTTTTGTCTGTGTCAGTTGACCCTTTTCTGGTCCCTTTCGGCTAGAAAGGCCAAGCTTTTGAGGGGGCTTTTAAATCTGTTCTCATGGCTTTCCCAGGTAGCCTATAAGTCTGGGATATACAAGGCAAATAGGAAACCCAGGGATCTCACTGTCCTCTCTTTCCTCGTGTCCTGAGCTCTCTAGCCAGCCTGCCTTCTTCTTAGGCTGGTTTTGTACACCATGCCCAAGGCTTTTAGTTGTTCTGAGAGGGAATAATAGGGGAAACCTTGTCTACTTCATCTTCCCGGGAGCAGAAGTCCAGAAAAAAGCAGCAAATGTTGTTTTAGTGGGATAAAAGCCCATATGGGAAAATCAGTCATCAATAAACAAGTCATTAAGCTCAGAAGGGAAATGGCAACGTCAGCAAAATCTGGTAATTTACTGCAGACTGGCAGACACTGGGAAGGAAGTGGGGCTGATGTGTGGGCACACACACGGTTCAGGGAGAGCTGTGGATTTGCCGTGTGTCTGACCTGTTGTTGTTGTGAGGGTGGGAACTGGAGGGATCAATGCACAATAAGATGAAGACAGAGTCACTCATTTCCCGATTGGCTCCATTTTATACACTAATAAGAGTGATTTTCTGTTTAGAAAAGGTCATCTGAATCTGGGAGACACGGGGATCAAGTTCCGGGAGGGGAAGTAAGAAGGTCATCATAGAGCACCCAGTATCAAAGGAGGGGGACGGCTTCCCAGCCCAGACTTGGGGTTCGAACATATAAAGTAACTACCATTAATGATTACAGCACCACAGCCTATGACCTTTGAGAAGCGGCAGATAATTTGGCCAACTGAGAAATCCTTGGGGCCAAAATTGTTATCCCAACTTTAACAAAGCTAGTAGAGGAGCAAACTTCGAACTGCAGACTAGCAGCTCCTCCAACCCAGGGACAGTTTTAAGCAGATCCTTAAGCAGCTTCTTTTGAGTAATTAGAGCAAAAATAAATAGTCATTCAGAAACGCCATGTGCACACCTAGAACAGACCAGACTCAACATGTCTCTTTGATGTTTTCATGATCAATTTTTAAATTGATTGAATTAATACATCCACATAGTGTTATGAATATTAACTTGTTCAAATCTTTTTAACACCCCTAATGGGCAGGTACTGTGATTATCCCATTTTTCCATTGAAAGAACTGACACACAGATGACCTCAGTAATTTGCCCAAGGTCACATGGGCAGCCAGTCACAGAGCCAGGAGTCAAAACGAGGCAGTTTGGTTCCAGAGTCCAAATTCTTAACTTCAACAAATCTGGCCTCAACACAGCAGACCACAATGGTCACAACATCTCTGGAAAGCAAAAAGTCATCTAACTGAGTCAAATGATGTATTAAAGGCAGAATGCAACTAGCATTTGCTGAACATCTATTGTGAGCCGGGAATGCTGCCAGGCCTGGGAATATAGCTGTGAATAACCCAGAAACAGCAGCCACAGCCCAAGGGAAGATGCAGATGAGGAAATGACCACCACCATATCATGTACATGCAGCAGCCCTGATGGTAAAAGCAGGGGAGACCAGGGAGAGCCTGCTGATAAAGCCATCTGGCTTCTGTTTTGACCAGCTGACCTTTACACTCCAACCAAACAGAGTATGGATTTAAAGACTACACCTAGGGACAAACAGTGCAGGCCCATTCATTCCTCCCTGCATCTCCTGACTAAGCAGAACCCCGGAAATAATTCAAGAGACAACCAAAACAGGAGAGCCCAAAAAAGATGGTAAGAAGGGCCGGGTGCAGTGGTTTACACCTGTAATCCCAGCACTTTGGGAAGCCAAGGCAGGCAGATCACAAGGTCGGGAGTTTGAGACCAGCCTGACCAACATAGTGAAACCCTGTCTCTACTGAAAATACAAAAATTAGCCAGGCGTGATGGCAGGCGCCCATAATCCCAGCTACTTGGGAGGCTGAGGCAGAAGAATTGCTTAAAGCCAGGAGGCAGAGGTTGCAGTGAGCCAAGATCGCGCAACTGCCCTCCAGCCTGGGCAACAAGAGTGAGACACCGTCTCCAAAAAAAAAAAGGTAAGAAGAAGGTAAGCTGGTTTGGGGTCCCAGAACTGCAGGAGCGGCACAGTGGTGTCACGCCTGACACCCCCTAGTCAATTAAGAAGCTGCCTCAGAACCAGCATTTGTCTGCCCCTGGTCTAACAACAGAAGGCAGTCCAGGTAGGTTCATCCCCACTCAGGATCAAAGAGGAATGCATCTGACTACATGAGGTGAACCCATCAGCACTATTAAAGGGTATCTGTTGGAAGCTTCACCAACAATAGGCTAAGAGAAGCACTGTATTTTCCTGCCAGATCCAAGACTTCTTTCCCCTGCCAAGAGATACCAGGGCAGGCAGAAGCTTCTAATTAGAGGAACCCAGAGACAAGCAACATGGTCCAGGAAGCCCCTAGGAAGAAGCCCATGGGCCAAAAACTCTACTGCAATCCTAGCCAGAGACACCTCATCACAACAAGCAGCTCAGTGCAGGAATTCTCTTTGTCATCACCCTTCCAAGACGTTGCTCCCCTTCCGGAGACACGGGATGGGAAAGTGGGCCCAGTCACAGCAAGCAAGACAGGCTGGAATGCCCCATTCACTTCATGAGCATCATGAACCTGAAAGTCCTGAAACTCCCCTCTTCCCCCAGAAAGCATAAGCAGGTGGACAGGCTCAGTAAGAGAGACCTATAACCATAGCAAGGAAGATTCTTTGACCCTGTAGTCTTGAGATTCCCCTTCCCTGGCTACAGACAATGGGAAAAGCACAGTGCAGCATGCCTTACATCCCCCAACCAAATCTAGGAAGCTGCCTCAGACCCAGCATTTTTCTGCCCCTAATCTAG
>NW_012098888.1:24344-24846 GCF_000951045.1 Mandrillus leucophaeus | reverse complement strand
GCATTTGTTGAAGCCATTCATAGTCAAATTTTTATGACAGATTTCTCATCTAACCTTGGTGGCCAGAAGAACACAACATTCTTTAAGTCCTAAAAAAAAAGAAAAGAAAAAAATTATCGACTAAAAAATTTATATCCAGCAAAACTCTCCTTTAGGAACAAAGAGGAAATTAAAACATCCTCAGATGAAGAAAAGCTGAAGATTTTATAGTTTGCTTCCATGCCCTTGAAGATGAGCTAAAGGGAGTACTTCAGATAGAAAGAAAATGACAAATGGAAGAATCTTAAAGCATCAGGGGAAAAAAGGAACATAGAACAACCATAAATGTGAGTAAAAATGTTAGACTATTCTTTTATTCGTTAATTTTATAAATTATATTTGATAATTGAATAAAAATCATAACACCATTAAATATTCAGGACAATAAAAACTGGTGAAGACCTAAGGACTTAAATGGAAGTCAACTTTCAACATTTCACTCAAAGTGGTAAAATGTTGAAAT
>NW_012098888.1:18869-21059 GCF_000951045.1 Mandrillus leucophaeus | reverse complement strand
CAAGAGACAACCAAAAAAGGAGAGCCCAAAAAAGATGGTAAGAAGGGCCGGGTGCAGTGGCTCACACCTGTAATCCCAGCACTTTGGGAAGCCAAGGCAGGCAGATCACAAGGTCGGGAGTTTGAGACCAGCCTGACCAACATAGTGAAACCCTGTCTCTACTGAAAATACAAAAATTAGCCAGGCGTGATGGCAGGCGCCCATAATCCCAGCTACTTGGGAGGCTGAGGCAGAAGAATTGCTTAAAGCCAGGAGGCAGAGGTTGCAGTGAGCCAAGATCGCGCAACTGCCCTCCAGCCTGGGCAACAAGAGTGAGACACCGTCTCCAAAAAAAAAAAGGTAAGAAGAAGGTAAGCTGGTTTGGGGTCCCAGAACTGCAGGAGCGGCACAGTGGTGTCACGCCTGACACCCCCTAGTCAATTAAGAAGCTGCCTCAGAACCAGCATTTGTCTGCCCCTGATCTAACAACAGAAGGCAGTCCAGGTAGGTTCATCCCCACTCAGGATCAAAGAGGAATGCATCTGACTACATGAGGTGAACCCATCAGCACTATTAAAGGGTATCTGTTGGAAGCTTCACCAACAATAGGCTAAGGGAAGCACTGTATTTTCCTGCCAGATCCAAGACTTCTTTCCCCTGCCAAGAGATACCAGGGCAGGCAGAAGCATCTAATTGGAGGGACCCGGAGACAAGCAACATGGTCCAGGAAGCCCCTAGGAAGAAGCCCATGGGCCAAAAACTCTACTGCAATCCTAGCCAGAGACACCTCATCACAACAAGCAGCTCAGTGCAGGAATTCTCTTTGTCATCACCCTTCCAAGACGCTGCTCCCCTTCCGGAGACACGGGATGGGAAAGTGGGGCCAGTCACAGTAAGCAAGACAGGCTGGAATGCCCCATTCACTTCATGAGCATCATGAACCTGAAAGTCCTGAAACTCCCCTCTTCCCCCAGAAAGCATGAGCAGGTGGACAGGCTCAGTAAGAGAGACCTATAACCATAGCAAGGAAGATTCTTTGACCCTGTAGTCTTGAGATTCCCCTTCCCTGGCTACAGACAATGGGAAAAGCACAGTGCAGCATGCCTTACATCCCCCAACCAAATCTAGGAAGCTGCCTCAGACCCAGCGTTTTTCTGCCCCTAATCTAGCAACAGAAGGCAGTCCAGGTAGGTTCATCCCTATTAAGGGTCAAACAAGAATGCATCTGACAACTTGAGGTGAACCCATCACCACCATTTAAGAGTATCAGTTGGGCTGGCCCCTGGGCAGCCAGGGGTCATCAGTGGGGGGAATCCCACCAAACTCCCTGACCAAGAGAGGCTTAGCCACTCAGCGTGGGGAAACTCCGTCTTCTATCTTAGGCAGCACCAGAAAAGTCCAATGGTTCCGATAAATCAAGTACTGCAAAGACTTAAAAAATTAAATTACCATTGTAACCTCAGCCCACAAAAGTAGTTCAAGACTTGAATGCTAAACCTAAACAGAATGATTGCCTGTTAAAACAAAAGACTTAAATAATTCCTATAGTCTCCTAACATAACAGATAAAATATCCAGGATACAATAAAAAATGACCCACCATACCAAGAACCAAGAAAGTCACAACTTGAATGAGTAAAGATAATCAACTGAGTCCAATATCAAAATGAAACAGATGTTTAAATTATCTGATAAGGGTTTTAAAGCAGCCATTTAAAAATGCTTACAGAATCAATTACAAATTCTCTTGAAACTAATAAAAAATATAAAATATTAGCAGAGAAATAGAAGCTATAAAAAAGAAACAAATGGGAATTATATACCTTAAAACCAAATAACAGAAATTTTTAAAATCACTATATTTATTCAAAAGTCAAGTGGAAATGAAAGAACATAGACTCAATCAACTTGAGGCTAGATCAATAGAATTTACCCAATCTGAGCAACAGAGAGAAAATAGACTGAAGAAAACTAAACAGAGCCTCAGGCACGTGTGAGAGAATAACAACAGCAACAAAAATCTAACATTCATATGGCTGAAGTTTCCAAAAGGGAGGATAAAGAGAATGAGAATGAATTCATGTTTGAAGAAATCATGATCAAAAACTTCCAAAATTTAGTAAAAGCCTCAATCCTACAGCTCCTAAAAGCTGAGTGAACTCAGATGGACTGAATTGGTGATTGAGGAAATATGGCTGAAAACTTCCCAAAT
>NW_012098888.1:12723-17804 GCF_000951045.1 Mandrillus leucophaeus | reverse complement strand
CAAATTCAATGACATACATGAGTTCAAAGCAAAAGAATGGAAAATTGTACCATAAAAACATTTATTTTAACAGGCAAATGTAGCTATATTAATAACTGATAAGGTACAATTGAGAGCAAAGAAAATTAGGAAAGACACAGAGAAACATTACATAATCACAAGTAGAATCAATCTGCTAGAAAGACATAATGATCCAAAATTCAACAGACAACAGTCTCAAAAATATGTTATTAAAAAATGAAAGAACTAAAAAAATAAATGGACACATTTACAATTATAGTTGGGTATTTAAATACCCCCCACCTCTCAGGAACATACAGAACTATTACACAGAAAATCAGCAGGGTATTTAACAACCGTCAAGCAACAAGACCTAACTGATATCTGCAGAAAACTCCAAGCAACAACAAGAGAATATATATTCTTTTCAAATGCCCATAAAATGTTAAACAAGATAGACTGTGTACCGAGCTTAAACAAATCTTTAAAAAATGTATGGAATTTAAATTCTATACAGTGTCTTCTCTGACCACAATGGAATTAAACTAGAAATTAATAACAGAAAGACAAAAGGAAAATCTCGAAACATATAGAAATTTAAAAACCCTCTTCTAAATAGCCTATGTGTCAAACTGAAACTCTGAAAAGAATATTTTTAACATTTAAATATAAATAAAAACATAAATGCAACACATCAGACATCAGCAAAAATAGTAAAGTAAGGATTTCCACAAGCTCTATCCTCCATAAAGCAATGACAAAACTGGCCAAAACAGTAAGTTTTTCAGAACTCTAGATACCAAGCAAAGGCTTGCAGCAATCGTGAGTGTGAATTTAAGAAAAGCAGCTGAATCACTGTAAGAATAGTGCGCTTTGTGGCATTTAACATGTTCATTTCCCATTCTCTCTCTAATTCTGCAGGTTAAAAAGAAAGAAAACAAAACAACAACAACAAAAAGAAAACAGCAGTTTGGCAGCAACTACAGGAGGCAGAATGTGGTCAGAGATCCTTCAAAGCCTCTTTCTCAAAGAATTGTCATTATTTGACTAGTCTGTTCATTTCCCAAAAGACTCTGCATGCAAGACTGTCTTTTTGTGACCTGATTCAGAGCTTGTCCAGTGAAAAAAACCTTTTCCCAGAGGCATTTGTTGAAGCCATTCATAGTCAATTTTTTAACTTTGCGACTGCCTAAAGAAGTGAATAACAGTTGAGGCTAATAATAGGCTGATCAAATGCTTAAAAGGAAAAGTGGAACATTGAGGTGTGTATAGAGGCTTTGTAAAGCTATGACATTTCTGGTAATCAGAAAGTTCTATGCACATATATAGGGCTATGCGCATGCTCAAGAAACGCCTGAGAAGGCCCTAAGGCCTTCTTACTTCTGTACTTTGAGGCTCTGCTCAAGCAGGAAGTAAAGGGTAAGGCAGGCTTGTTAAATGCCTGGCTGAATGTTAAAGGTGTGCATGATATTCAGAAAGAGCTCCTCAGCAAAGAATGGTAACTTACTGATACCATACATTTAAGGAAATTTCTGTCCAATCTTTAGTTAACCATTAAGCAAAGTGAGCAGAAATTTTAATGGTCACTGATATGGTTTGGTTGTGTCCCCAACCAAATCTCATCTTGAATCATAGTTCCCATAATCCCCACATGTCAAGGAAGGGACCTGGTGGGAGGTAATTGAATCACGGGGGCGGTTACCCTCATGCTGTTCTCATGATAGTGAGGGAGTCTCACGAGATCTGATGGTTTTACACAGGGCATTTCCCCCCGTTTTTTTTTGGCACTTCTCCTTGCTGCTGCCATGTGAACAAGGATGTGTTTGCTTCCCCTTCCACCATGATTGTAAGTCTCCTGAGGCCTCCCCAGTCATGCTGAACTGTGAGTCAATTAATGTTCTTTCATTTACAAATTACCCAGTCTTGGGTATGTCTTTATTAGCAGCATGAGTACAGACTAATACAGTCACACATGGCAAAGAATACAGACTATACAGAATTAGCCACTAAACAAACAACAAACAAAATCCTAAACAAACCCTGGGAGTGGGGAAGAATCTGATTTTCACAGTTGCCAAATATATGACTATAAATTTCCCGTTTAGAAAAAAAAAATTACAAAATGCAAAGAAAAAAGACAATATGACCTATACACAGGGTAAAAAACAACCATTAGAAACTTGCCTCTGAGCAAGCCTTAATATTGAACATACAAAAAAAAAAAATTAAGTTCAGCTGTTTTAAATATGCTCTAAGAGCTAAATGAAATTATGCCTTCAAAATGTGTTAAAGTCTATGAAAATTATGTCCCACCAAATAGAGAATAACGATAAAGAGATAGAATTTTTTTAAATAAAGAATCACACACACATTCTGAAGCTGAAAGGTATAAGAACTGAAATTAAAAGTTTCCTAGAGATGATAAAAAGCAGATTTGAGCAAGTAGGAGAAATAATGCAGGAATATATCAATTGAGATTAGGACAATTGAAATTACACAATCGAGGAAAAGACAGAAAAAAATGAACAGAAAAAAAAGATTAACAGAGCCTCAGAGACCTGTAGGACACCATCCAGCAAACCAATATATGCATAATGGGAGTAACAAAAAAGGAGGAAAAAAAGGGGAAAGGGGAAGAGAGAATATTTGCAGAAATAGCCAAATTTTAAAGGAAAATGTTAATCCAAGAAATTAAATAATTCCAAGTAAGATAATTTCAGAAATCCGTACCTATTTATATTATAATTATACTGAGGGAAGTCAAAGACAAAGAGACACTCTTGAAATTCACAAATTTTTCGTTTAAAACTACGGATGCCCAGAGGCAGTGGAAGAGACAATCAATGTACTAAAACAAACCTGCACGTTATGCACATGTACCCTAGAACTTAAAGTATAATAATAATAAAAAAAATAGAAAATTAAAAAATGAAAGGAGAAAAAAAAAAAAAAGTCTGTCAAGATCTCTATGTGCAAAAAAAAGTCCTTCAGAAATGAAGGAAAAATTAAGACATTCCAAGATAAACAAAAACTGAGATAATTCAGCAATGGCAAATCCTTTGTATAACAAATACAAAGGGAGTTCCTCAGGATGCAATGAAAGAATATTCATTGTAAACTCAAACCTAGATAAAGAAATAAAGGAGCACCAGTAAAAGTAACTCCATATATATAAATAAAAGACAGTATAAATTTATTTTAAATTCCTTTTTTCTCTAATAATGTGAGATACATGAACAATTCAGTGAATATACTAAACACCATTGAATTGTACACTTAAAGTGGGTGAATTCTATATGTGACTTAAATCTTAATAAAGCTGTTTTTAAAACCACATAAATAAATAATCATACTACTGTGTTGATGAGCTTATAACTACTTGATTTACATGACATTAATAATACAAAGAAGAGGAAAATGGAGATAAATTGGAGTAAATTTTCTGTATGATATTGAAATCAAGTTAGCATTAATCAAAACTAGAAAGTTTTAAACCAAGACAATAGTTGTAATGCCATCGGGAAGCCATGAAGAAAATAACCCAAAAATATACTAGTAATTAAAGTGGCATACTAGAAAAATTCTACTTAACACAAAAGCAGGGAGTATTGAAGAAATAGAAGAACAAAGATGTAAAACATATAGAAAACAAAAACCAAAAGGCCAAATGTAAATTCTATCATATCTGTACTTACATAAATGCAAATGAATTAAACACTCCAATCAAAAAACACAGATTGATAGAATGAATAAAACACATGATCCAACTATGTGCCATCTATAAAAGCCAATCTTTTGAGTCAATGACCACAAATAGTTTGAACATAAAATAATTGAAAAAGTAATACCATGCAAGCAATAACCAGAAGATAGCTAGAGTGGCTACACTAAATCAGAAAAATTTAGACTTTCAGACAATAATTATTACTAGAAATTTAAAGGGACATGTTTCAAGGTAAAGATTTAGCCCATTAGGAAGATCTAGCAAGTGTAAACATATATGCACCTAACAACAGAGTCCAAAACACAGGAAGCAAAAACTGACAACTAAAGACAGAAATAGATAGTTCAACAATAGTATTTGGAGACTTCTGTACCTCACTTTAAATAATGGATAAATAACTAAGCAGAAGGTCAACAAGGATACAGAAGATTTGTACCACACTTTAACTAGACCTAACAGACATCTCTCGAACATTGCACCCTAAAATAGCAGAGTACACATTCTGTTCAATTGCAAATGGAACATTTGACAGAACAGAAAACTGCAAAGCCATTAAAAACAAACCTCAATATATTTAACAGGATCAATTAATATGAAGTATGTTCTTCAACCATACTTAGAAATCGGTAACAGAACATTTAGGATACTCACAAGTGTGTGAAAATTAAACAAGACACTACTAAGTAACTAATTGTTCAAATAAGAACTCAGAAGAGAAATTAGACAACACTTTAAGATGAATGAAAACAAAAACCCCAGATACTAAAGCTTGTAAGGTACATCGAAGCCAGTGCACAGAGGATATTTATAGCTATAAACTTATTAAAAAAGAAGAAAGCTCTCAAACTTAATATTTAAGTTTGAGAATCTAGAAAAAGAGGAGCAAACTAAATCCAAAGTAAATAAAAGGAAGGAAATAGAAAAAAATAAGTAAATGTAGATATAAATCAGAGAATATAAAACAATAAAGAAAATCAACAAAATCAAATTTTATTCTTTGAAAAATCAATTGATTGGCTAAACTTTACATTTTCTGGGGGAAAAAAGAGAGAAGACTCAAATTACTAAAATCTGAAATGAAAGAGGGCATATCACTACCTTACATAATTAAAAAATGACTGCAAGCAAATACTATAAACAACTATATGCTGACATATTGGAATACTTAGATCAAATGTTTAAATTTTTAGAAAGATAACAAATTATCAAAATTCACTCAAGAAGTGAAGAATCTCGATAAGCCTGCAAAAAGTCAAAAAGTCAAGAAACTGAATTTCTATCTTTCCCCAAAGAAAAGCATAGGCTCAGATGGCCTCACTGAAGAATTCTAGAAAACACCTGGAGAATAACTAATACC
>NW_012098888.1:0-4018 GCF_000951045.1 Mandrillus leucophaeus | reverse complement strand
AAGAAACTGAATTTCTATCTTTCCCCAAAGAAAAGCATAGGCTCAGATGGCCTCACTGAAGAATTCTAGAAAACACCTGGAGAATAACTAATACCGAGTCTTCATAAATTCTTCCACAAAACGGAAGAGGACAGAATACATCCCGACTCATTCTATGAGGCCGTTATTAGGCTAATATCAAAACTGGACAAAAATATCAAAGGAAAATAAAACTACAAACCAAAATCTCAGTGAATATAAACTCAAAAGTCCTCAAGAAATCCCTCAAGTAGTAAATCAAATCCAGCAATATATAAAAAGTAATACACCATAACCACGTGGGTTTTTCCCAGGAATATATTTGATTTATCATCAAGATATTAATGTAGTAAGCCTTATTTATAAAGCAGAAGACGAAAGCCTCATGGTCGTCTCAAGGCTTGCCAAAAAAAAAAAAAAAAAAAGCATTTAATGAAATCCAGCATCCTTCCGTGACAAGGACATTCAACAAATTAGGACTAAAAAATAACTTCCTCACACTTATAATGGACATCTCTAAAAACCCACAGGTAACATATACTTATTGGTTTAAGGACAAATATTTCCTCTAAGTTCAGGAACAGGACATGGTTACCTATTCTCACCACTTCTGTATTCAACATTGTACTGGTGGTTCAAGTCAGAGAGCAATTAGGCAACAATAGGAAATAAAGACATCAATACTGGGGAAAAAATAAAACTATCTTCATTCACAGATGGCATCATCTTGTATATAAAATGTCTTATAGAATACAATAAAAATTATTAGAACTAATATATAAATTCAGCAAGGGAAAAGAATACAGGATTAATATATAAAAATCAATTGTATTTCTATACACTAACAATGAATAACCTGAAGACAAAACTAAGAAAACAATTCCATTTACAATAGTATCAAAAAGAATAATAAGCTTAAGTAATTTAAGAAAAAAGTATAAGATTTGTACACTGAAAACTACAAAAACATTAAAAGAAATTAATAAGGTCTAAATAAATGAAACATTGTATGTTTATTGATCTGAATACTTAATATTGTTAAGATAGCAATACTTCCAAAATGTACCTACATATTTGACAAAATCCCTAACAAAATCAAAAATTGCATTTTTTTTCAGAAATTGGCAAACTGATCCTAAAATTTATGTAGCAATAAAAGAGACCCAGAATAGCCAAAATTCTTACAAAGGAAAAGCAAAGTTGAAGGATTCACACTTTTCAATTTCAAAACTTACACATCTATAGTAATCAAGGTAATATGATTCAGCTATACAAATAGACATTGAGAGTCCAAAAGCAAATTCACATATTTATCATCAATTGGTTTTCCACATGGATGCCAAGAGCATCCAATAGGGAAAGAATCGTCTTTTCAAGAAATAATGTTGAAACAACTGGCTATCCACATGCAAAAGAATCAAGTTGGACACTTACCTCATGCCATACACAAAACTTAACTCAAAAGGAGTCACAGACCTAAATGCAGGAGCTAAAACTATAGACACCTAAGAAGAAAACATAGAAGTAAATCATGACCTTAAGTTAGGCAATAGTTCCTTAGATGCAACACTCTAAGCACAAATGATGAAAGAAGAAATGATAAATTGACTTCATCAAAATTTAAAACTTTTGTGCTTCTAATAATACTATCAAGAAAGTGAAAAGAAAATCCACAGAATGGGGGAATATGTTTGCAAATCTTATATCCAGTATGATGCTTATATTCAGAATATATAAAGAACATTTACAACTCAATGATAAAGACAAATAACCCAATATTAAAGCTGGGCAAAGAATTTGAAGAAAATTCTGCAAAGAAGATATGCAAGTGGCCACATGAAGAGATACTGAACATTTTTAGTCATTAGGGAATGTAAATGAAAATCACAATAAGGCCAGAATGGCTATAATTGAAAAGACAGACAATAATAAATATTGGTTAGGATGGGGAGAAATTACCCTCAAACATTGCTGGTGGGATTGTAAAACATTGCAGCCACTTTGGAAAACAGTTAGGCAGATCCTTAAACTGTTAGAGTTGCCACATGACCCAGCAATTCCACTCCTAGGTATATACTACAGTCTGAATATGTCCCACTCCACATTCATATGTTGAAGCTTAATCCTCACTGTAATAGTATTAACAGGTAAGGTCTTCGGGAAGTGATTACATGATGAGGATGAAGTCCTCATAACTGAGATTAGGCCTGACAAGGTTTGGCAGCGTCCCCACGCAAATCTCATCTTGAATTGTGGTTGGCTTCCCCTTGTGCCATGATTGTAAATTGCTTGAGGCCTCCACAACAATGCTGAACTGTGAGTCAATTCAACCTCCTTTTTATAAATTATCCAGTCTCAGGTAAGTCTTTATTAGTAGCATCAGAATAGATTAACACAGCAAATTGGTCCCGCAGAGAGTGGGGTGCTGTTGTCAAGGTAACTAAAAATGTGGAAGCAACTTTGGAACTGGGTAGCAGGCAGAGGTTGTAACCATTTGGAGGGCTCAGAAGAAGACAGGAAAATGTGGGAAAGTTTGGAACTTCCTAGAGACTTGGAGGGTTCAGAAGACAGGAAGCTGTGGGAAAGTTAGGAACTTTCTAGAGATTTGTTGAATGGCTTTGACCAAAGTGCTGATAATGATATGGACAATGAAATTCAGGCTGAGGTTGTCTTAGATGGAGATGAGGAACTTGTTGGGAACTGGAGTAACTGTTCCTCTTGCTATGCAAAGAACCTGTCGATATTTTGCCCCAACCCTAGAGATCTATGGAACTTTGAACTTGAGAGATTATTTAGGGTATCTGGGGGAAGGAATTTCTAAATGGCAAAGCATTCAACAGGAAGCAGAGCATAAAAATTTGGAAAATTTGCAGCCTAGTGATGCAATAGAAAAGAAAAGCCCATTTTCTGGAGAGAAACTCAAGTCAGCTGCATGAATTTGCATAAGTAATGAGGAGCTGAAAGTTAATCACCAAAACAATGGGGGAAATGTCCCCAGAGTGTATCAGAGACCTTCAAAGCAGCCCCTCCCATCACAGGCCCAGAGTTCTAGAAGGGAAAAATGGTTTCCTGGGCTGGGTCCAGGGCCCCTCTGCTTTGTGCAGGCTTGGGACTTGGTGCCCTGTGTCCAGCTCCTCCAGCCATGGCTAAAAGGGGCCAATGGATAGCTCAGGGCATTGCTTCAGAGGGTGCAAGCCCCAAGCCTTGGCAGTTTCCACATGGTGTTGGACCTACGAGTACCCAGAAGTCAATAACTGAGGTTTGGTAACCTCCGCCTAGGGTTCAGGAGATGTATGGAAACGCATGGATGTCCATGCAGAAGTTTACTGCAGGGGTGGGGCCCTCATGGAGAACCTCTGCTAGGGGGTGCAGAAGGGAAATATGGAGTCAGAGCCCCCACACAGGGTCCCCATTGGGACACTGCCTAGTGGAGCTGTGAGAAGAGGACCACCATCCTCCAGATCCCAGAATGGTAGATCCGCCAACAGCTTGCACCATGCAGCTGGAAAAGCCACAGACACTTGACGCCAGCCCATGAAAGCAGCTGGGACAGGGGGCTGTACCCTGCAAAGGCACAGGGATGGAGCTGCCCAAGGCCATGGGAGCCCACTTCTTGCATCGGTGTGTCCTGGATGTGAGACATGAAGTCAAAGGAGATCATTTTGGAACTTTAAGGTTTAACAACTCCCCTATTGGATTTCAGACTTGCATGGGGCCTATAGGCCCTTTATTTTGGCCAATTTCTCCCATTTGAAACATGTATTTACTCAATGCCTGTACTCCCATTGTATCTTGGAAGTAACTAACTTGTTTTTGATTTTACAGGCTCATAGGCAGAAGGGACTTGCCTTGTCTCAGATAAGACTTTGGACTTGGACTTTTGGGTTAACGCTGGAATGAGTTAAGACTTTGGGGAACTGTTGGAAGGGCATGATTATGTTTTAAAATGTGAAGACATGAGATTTTGAAGGGGCTAGGGTCAGAATGACATGGTTTGGCT
>NW_012098887.1:0-1756 GCF_000951045.1 Mandrillus leucophaeus | reverse complement strand
AGTATTTGTCGGCCGGGCGCGGTGGCTCACTCCTGTAATCCCAGGACTCTGGGAGGCTGAGGCGAGTGGATTGCGAGGTCAGGAGATCAAGACCACCCTGGCTAACACGGTGAAACCCCGTCGCTACTAAAAATACAAAAAAAAAAAAAAAAAAAAAACAATAGCCAGGCGTGGTGGTGGGCGCCTGTACTCCCAGCTACTCAGGAGGCTGAGGCAGGAGAATGGGTGAACCTGGGAGGCAGAGCTTGCAGTGAGCCGAGATGGCGCCACTGCACTCCATCCTGGGCGACAGAGCAAGACTCCATCTCAAAAATCTTTGTTACACATAACCTGTGGTCTGTTGCTGATTAATACAGTACTTTTTCTTGTGTAATTCTTATCATTATAGCACAAGTATTATCTCAGTGGATTATCTAGAATAACATCTGAAAGATGGGTTCATCTATGTGTTTGCTCTTAAAACTATTGTTTCTCCTATCCCAAGCTGGCTTTGCATCTATCGGTAAATAAATTATTCATCTGCCTTTTTAGGAGTGCTATGAGGGTAACACCTTTTCTGCTTTTCATCTTGTATTTAGTTTACTGTATTATTTAATTTTAGATTGAATGAATGTAAATAGAAATTAAATGTAAATTTGAATGAAAAAAGAAAAAGAAAAAAGTTTGTCTTGAGTCAGAATTGCTGTCTACCGGCAAGAGGCTTGAGTTGAAGCCAGTCAGAATCTGGTGTATTGTTTAACTTGTGATCTGAAAGTTTTCTTCCAATAGTTGATTCTTCTGTGTTCTGTTTCATAAACCATTTCTGTTTTCCCTATAAAAAAAAAAAAAGTATCTGATATTAGTATAAAATGCGAGGACACAATTAGCAACAGTATTGACTCATTAATACCTAAAGGTAAAAATGGTCTTAACTTTGTATGTAAATTATTTTAAAGGGAAGTGAAAAAAATGTTCTGGGAGTAAAGCAATCCACAGACGAAAAATCCAACTAAATTTGTATTTTTTTAAACATTCAACTAAGAGGTTCCATTCATCTCCTTTGAAGTTAAGAAGAGAGCACACACAGTACTGAATTATTAGATGCAACAAATGAAATGTGTATAATATGTGTAAAATCTCTCTTACCCAAAAGTGTAAGGTAACAGAAAGTTCCAAAAAACTAAAGCTTATTCGTTTGAATTTCGTTCATATTTAATGCAATCTATATTTCCCTGAATGTGATATAAAGAAGAGAGTCAAATTTGAGTGAGCATCTTAAGTTTGTAGTTTCCATCTGACACTTGGGCAAGTTTGTTAAATTTACTGAATATAAGAATATTCATCTGTAAAAATAAAAATAACATTCTTATGAGGATTAAATGAGGTGATGTAGGAAAGGATCTATCACAGTAAGTGACTCTTACTAGTCTTATAGTAGTCTTATAGTAAAGACAAGCATCCTTTCTTACCACCTTGGAATTAGATGGAGAACATAATTTAATCTGTCCTTAATTAGTTACAAATACTAATTATTGTACTTCATTGTTTAGGTTTACATTTTTCTTATCATATGTCTTCACAGTCTAGCTTTTACTGCTTTCTTCGTTTATCAATGTAACTACCACTAACAACTCTTTCAACTTAAATTTCTGCTTCTAATGTATGTTAATTTAAGAAAGCAAATAGGGGCCGGGCGCGGTGGCTCAAGCCTGTAATCCCAGCACTTTGGGAGGCCGAGACGGGCGGATCACGAGGTCAGGAGATCGAGACCATCCTG
>NW_012098886.1:0-1074 GCF_000951045.1 Mandrillus leucophaeus | reverse complement strand
GGTTTGTATTGGCAAAGTCTTTCTATGAAGTCATTATTCCACTAGAAATATATTGAGCTCTGGCTTGGCCCTGTCCACTGGGGACTTTACTGTGTGTTAGGACCATTTTTTTCAGAACTAGTTTTTTTTTTTTTTTTTTTTTTTAAATGGTTATCATTTTAAGTCTGTGCATCCATTAAGTATTAAAAGATGCTAACGGATGGTAAGATTCTCAGTTTCCTCTTCCTAAACGTGAAGGGATTGTACTAGAATGATCTAAAGGTATTTTGATTCTAAAATTCTTTGATTTTGTGACCATATTCTCCATTGACCCTCAAAACTCTATTCCTTGAATTGACTCTACTTGCATGAACTATGCACTGTTGTTGACAGTGTACTGTGTGCCTGTCTAGCGTTATTCTAGGTGTTTCCATTTGTTATCAGATAGGTAGGGTTGCTCTTATTTTCTAGCCAAAGAAGCAGAGACTCAGATTAGTGACTTGTCTAAGATCAAGGAGCTAACAAAGGGGAAGATGAGGGAAGACTGAGTCTCTCTCTCTAACTCTTCCTGTCCTATTGCAGAGTTCCATATTACAGTGATGAGCATCAGAAGCTGCCAGAAAATGACGCTGGGAATGCCATTCTTTGTTTGACAGTAAAGTCACTGCCTCTGGCTTGGAAGTATTCAACACTGTATCTGAGATCTAAGAATTGATGATGGTTAACTAGGGTCCCACTTGCCCCTCTCTCCAGACGAGAGTTTGTTTTTTCTGGTAAGGGTGTGGAGGGGAGAGAAACAAAAAAAGAGAAAAGATATATTTAAAAATCATGGAAATATTTTGATTTTTCTTTCATTTAATTATTTATTTTTGTCCCAAGTTTAATACCAGTTTTTGTTTGCTCCAATTCTACCTAAGGCAAGAAGAAAATTCCCTTTTACTTCTAAAATTCTGTTTATTTTTTCTTCCATATTTCTTTTACATTTTTTTCTTTTCTTTTTTTTTTTTTTTTTTTGAGGCAGAGTCTCACACTGTTGCCCAGGCTAGACTGCAGTGGCACGATCTTAGCTCTCTGCAACTCTGCCGCCCGGGTTCA
>NW_012098885.1:0-1030 GCF_000951045.1 Mandrillus leucophaeus | reverse complement strand
AAGGAAGGAAGGAAGGAAGGAAGGAAGGAAGGAAGGAAGGGGAAAAAAAAGGAGAGAGGGAAAGAAGAAAGAAAGAAAAGAAAGAAAGAAAGAGAGAGAGGAAGGAAGGAAGGAAGGAGAGAAGGAGGAGAAGATGGAGGAGGAGGAGAAAGAAGGAAGAGGAGATGGAGGAGGAAGAGAAACAGAAGGAGGAGGAAGAAGAAGACCGGTTGGAGGAGGAGGAGAAGGTGATGGACCTGGAACCGTCTATCAGTAAAATGAGGAATTAAGACTACATAATATCCTTTGTGACTCTCATTTCATGTTCTTCTGGTGGGAAACACACATCATCCACTCACAGACGAGGAAGCTGAGGTAAAATTGACTTCCAACCCCACATGACCCAGGTCTGCTCAATCAGAGCATTCTATCTCCTGGCCCCACCATGGATTTACTAAGAAATGCACATGTAACCCAAATTGGGCCAATGAGACTTGATTTTAGGACAGCTTTTTGATGTAATTATCTGAAAAGAACAACAAAGTTCACCATCGAGATTGATAACTCACCTGTGAACATAATCTTGGCATTGCTATCACACTGACAATCCTGCGTAAGAATCAAGCAAAAACAGAGGAAGTCAGGCATGATGGCTCATACCTGGAGTCCCAACACTTTGTGGGAGTGAGGTGGGAGGATTACTTGAGCCCAGGGATTCAAGACCAGCCTGGGCAACACACAAGACCCCATCTCTACAAAAAGAAAAAAATTATTTAACCAGGTGTGGTGGTGGATGCCTATAGTCCCAACTACTTGGGAGGCAGAGGTGGGAGGATCACTTGAGCCCAGGAGTTTGAGGCTGCAGTGAGCTAGGATCATGCCACTGCACTCCAGCCTGGGCAACTGAGCAAGACCCTGTCAAAAAAAAAGAAAGAAAAGAAAAGAAAAGAAAAAAAAGAGAAAGAAAGAAAGAAAGAAAGAAAGAAAGAAAGAAAGAAAGAAAGAAAGAAAGAAAGAAAGAAAGAAAGAAAGAAAGAAAGAAAGAAAGAAA
>NW_012098884.1:0-2793 GCF_000951045.1 Mandrillus leucophaeus | reverse complement strand
AAGCCAAGGAATCCCAAGGATTGCGTGCAACTACTAAAAGCTAAGATGAATATATGGAGTAGATTCTTCCTTGGCACTTCCAGAAGGATCTAACCTTAATTTCAGACTTCTAGCTTCCAGAATCACGAGAGAATAAATTTTTGTTATTTTAATTTATTTTTTTAATAAATTTTTGTTAAAACTTTCTGGTAATTTGTTACAATAGCTCTAAGAAACAAACACGTATTTACCATAGGATTCCTGATTTTCTTCTAATGTATTCATCATGTTTCATTTGCATCTGTGGACTTGCATAATAGTCACTCTCTATATAGAAAATATTTTTTCATGCCTAAATCTCTTAGGTATTATGGTAGAAACTTTACTTCTATGAAATGGTAAGGGAGTAGATTCATATAAAGTTCATAACATGTCTAAAGAGGAAACTGAACATCACTTAATCATTTTGATGTATTAATCACTAGTAGATAATACAAGTAGATTCTAAACAGCTAAAAATCAGAACTCGTGTGATAACCTTTTTAGAAATAAAACAAACTAAAGTACTCTATAATGTATTCATAATAGAGAAATTTCCATGTGGAAACTGCTAGAATAATTTTCCAAAAATTTTAATGACTATATAACCTATGACATATACACACTGATATATGATGTTATATTGGCTTCTCGTTTGAAGAAGTATTGTGATACATTGTTGCTTCAGGTAAATATTGACTTTAGAACTTGGATATTCAATATTTACTGCATCCATCAATGTGTACCAAGAGTCCCTGGATCATTCAATATTTCCTTAGTTTTAAATGAAGTAGCAGGAGTAAAAACTGTTTATCTTTTTTTGTGCCTTTAGCAGAATTTATAGACAATGTATTTGGAATTAGAAACAAACAAATGATTCCAATAACACGATTTATTTTCTTTTTCTTTTTTTTTTCTTTTTTTTTTTTTTTTGAGATGGAGTCTTGCTCTCTGGCACCCAGGCTGGAGTGCAGTGGTGGGATCTCTGCTCACTGCAACCTCTGCCTTCCAGGTTCAAGCTATTCTCCTGCCTCAGCCTCCCAAGTAGCTGGGACTACAGGCACATGTAGACACACCCGGATAATTTTTTGTATTTTAGTAGAGACAGAGTTTCACCGTGTTGCCCAGCCTGGTCGCGAACTCCTGAGCTCAGGCAATCTGCCCACCTCTGCCTCCCAAAGTACTGCAATTACAGGCATGAGCCACCGCTCCTGGCCCAACATGATTTTTTAAAAGCTACCTATTGCTCAAGGTGTGTGTGTATGTGTGTATATGTGTGTGTGTGTGTTTTCACATGTCTACACTAGTGACACAGAACAGATGGAACTATAATCTGGATTGTACTGAGTTGTTACCAGGAGATTTAAGGAGGAATCATGTAGTTATGATGTTGAGATAAATTCCCAGGGACCACTTGTTTTCTTATATTGACTTCTTTTTCATCTTTAACACTGTCAAAATACCTCTTTTTGTTATTCCATAATTACAGTCATGTACTATATAAGAATGTTTCAGTCAATGATAGATGGCACATAGAAAAGTGGTATCATAAAATTATAACAGAGCTAAAAGTTACTATCACCTAGTGACATCATAGCTGTTCTAACTTCATAGAACCATACATTATCTTTTCTGTGTTTAGATACACAAATACTTACAATTGTGTTACAGTTGCCCACAGTGTTCAGTGCAGTAATATGCTCTATGGGTTTGTAGCTTAGCAACAATAGGCAATATCATATAGCATAGGTATGTAGCAGACTATACCATATAAGTTTAGGTAAGTATACTCTGTGATGGTCGTACAAATGAAGAAATCACTTAAGGATTTGCATAACTTATCCTTTTTGTTAAATGATGCATGACTGCATATCCATAATTGCATTCCACATTTTACCTTACACAGATAATGTATATTATACATACACACATCTATATCTACATGTGTATGTTTATATGGATATGTATATAAATGCATATATACACATATATACCTATGAATATACACATGTATATATACATGTATACATGTGTGCATATATATGTGTGTGTATATATATATTAAAACCAGAAAGACGCTAAACTCTAAAACAGAAAATAAGATTCAAAATCCAGTATGAGCCAATCTTATTTTTTTTTTTTTTTGGAGACAGAGTCTTGCTCAGTCGCCCAGCTTGGAGTGCGGTGGCGCCATCTCGGCTCACTGCAAGCTCCGCCTCCCGGGTTCTCGCCATTCTCCTGCCTCAGTCTCCCGAGTAGCTGGGACTACAGGCGCCCGCCACTACGGCCAGCTAGTTTTTTGTATTTTTAGTAGAGACGGGGTTTCACCGTGTTAGACAGGATGGTCTCGATTTCCTGACCTCGTGATCCGCCCGTCTCGGCCTCGCAAAGTGCTGGGATTACAGGCTTGAGCCACCACGCCCGGCCGAGCCAATTTTATTTAAGCTATGTATTTATATGCTGTTAGATTCATTCATTGACTCTGAAGACTTTAATGCTATTTTTTAAAAGTATAAATATTCTGTTCTGTTGGAGACTGGAGCTCATTTTTCTTCCACTATATTATACCACTAAAATATTTAACTGCTTACCATGTGAATGATGTCAATATCATAACATAGCTATCAATCTGTAATTGTGCCTGATAAAGGTCATATAATAAATGCATCCTTGACAATAGCCTTAACTTCCTTGACATATTCTGTTTCTACTGTACCCATTTGATAAAACTCTCCTGAATTCACCCAAATATTCATCACATTTGCACCTGCTCCC
>NW_012098883.1:0-1572 GCF_000951045.1 Mandrillus leucophaeus | reverse complement strand
TTTTTTTTTTTTTTTTGTCATAAAAGGTAATATAGAAACGACAGCAGTCTGAGGACTGGATGATAGTAATATATTAAAAACAATTTATTAATTTTAATAGTATGCTGTGATTATACAGGGAATGGCTTTCTCTCTATATAGGTGTGTGTGTGTATATATATATATATAATACCTAAAGTACTTGGGAGTGATAGAGCATCAGGATGGCAAGTTACTCTCAAATGGTCCCTGAAACAAGCAGTCTTTAAAATTGTACTTGTGACTTCCCTATACATTTGGGATTATTTCAAAATTTAAAAACTATAAGTACATATGACATCTTAAAGCAAAAATGAAAACATTGCATTGATGTATGTACAACGTATGCAGATGCTATACATAAGACAATAGTACAAAGCACCGGGCAGGAAGAAGAATGGAATTCTACTGCTGCAAGATTCTTATATTTGATATAGAGACGCATAGTATTTATCTAAGTAGACTATGATAAATTATGGATGAATATTAAAATGCCTGAACAGCAACAAAACCAATTAAAGCAATATAGCTGAAACGTAAGCATAGAAACTATGAAGAAATTGTGAAGAAAAACACAGACAGGTAGAAAGTAAATGGATGAAAAAAGATATATCTTGCAAAGAATAACCCTATAAACCCTAAGAAAGCCAGAATCACTACGTAATTATTAGACGAAGCAGACTTCAAGATATAACATATCAAAATTTGTGGGATGGAGTGATAGCAATGCTTATAAAGAACTGTACATATTCAAAAAGACGAAAGATTTAAAATTAATGGTCTAGGTTTCCATCTTAAGAACACAGGAAAAAAGCAAATTAAACACAGAAACATAAACAAAAGGAGATGTAGATTTTATTAATTTGTTTTCAAAGAACCAACATACTAGAAAAGCACATTATATAATTAACACCCATTCACATTACTGCCAGAAAAACTAGGAATAGAAAGCTATCTGGTAAAGAGCATTTACAGAAAGTTTACAATTACCATCATGTCTAGTGGTGAGTACTGAACCCGTTCCCTATAAAACTGGGAACATGACAAGGATATGCATGTGCTGTCACCACTTCTATTCAATTTGTACCAGAAGCCCTAGCCAGTACAAGAAGGCAAGATCAAAAATAAAAGCACAAAATATCAGAAAGGAAAACTCTCTCTATTCATAGATGACCTCTTTGCTTATGGAGATAATCCTAAGAAATCTAGTAGACAACTACTAGAAAATGAATTTAGGAAGGTAATGGTTTGTAACGTCAAGATACAAAAATTAACTGTATTTCTATATGCCAGCAACAACTGAAAAGACAGAGGCAAACCCAATTAAAAGACCCCATTAAGAATATGAATAGACAAGTCACAGGCAGTAAGAAAACATCTGCAATAAATATATCTGACAAAGGACTTGTATCAAGAATACACAGTAATAAAAAGTTTTTAAAAGTTTTAAAAAATAGGCAAGAGTTTTCACAAAGCAAGATGCATGAAAAGACAAAAAGCACAGGAGAAAAGTTCAACATCGTTAGTCATCAGGGAAATGTAATTACAACCATA
>NW_012098882.1:0-1083 GCF_000951045.1 Mandrillus leucophaeus | reverse complement strand
TTTAAAAAACTAATGAATTCAGTAAATTTGCAGGGTTAAAAATACACATATAAAAATTAATAACATTTCTTTACACTAACAAAAATCTATTTTAAAAAATTAAGAAAAAATTCTCAATTACATTAACATCAAAAATAAAGTTTTAAACTTAGGAATGAATTTAATCAAAGAGGAAAAACATCTGTATATTGAATGCTATAACTCATAATGAATTTCTTTCTTGATGAAATAGAGAAAAAACTAAATGGAAAATTAACTTGTGTTCATAGATTGAAAGAATTTTATGTTGTTAAATTCTCTGTATTACTCAAAGCAATCTAGGAATTCAATCCAATTCTTGTCAAAATTTCAATGACAGTTTCACAGAAATATAGAAATGTAGTTTTGGGTGGGATCTTTAAGGTTTTCTCTATGTACGTTCTTTTTAAAATTATTTTTGTTTTTATATATTTAAAAAAACTATAAATTCCTGTTATCTGACAAAAAAGGCAATTCTCTTTTTTCCTTTTGATTGAAATGACTTTTCTTTCTTGCATAATTGCTCTGGTCAGAATTTCAATGAAACCTTGTCTCTACTAAAAATACAAAAATTAGCGTAGCATGGTGGTGCATGCCTGCAGTCACAGCTACTTGGGAGGTTGAGGCATGAGAATCACTAGAACTCAAGAGGTGGAGGTTGCAGTGAGTTGAGATAGTGCCATTGCACTCCAGCCTGAGCAACAGAGTGAGACTGTGTCTCAGAAAAACAAAAACAAAGAAACAAACTAAAGCTTAGTACTTCTAAATGAAAACACAGAGAAGAAACTCCTTGATATTGGTCTTGGCAATGATATATTTTTGGATATGGCTCCAAAAGCACAGGCAATCTAAATAAAAATAAACAAGTAGGACTAAAACTTCAGCTCAGGAAACAATCAACTAAATAAAAAGTCAAAATTCAGGATGTAAGAATGTATTTGTAAACCATATATCTGATAAGAAGTTAATATCCAAAATGAGACTCATACAACTCAAGAACCTCTCTCTCTCTCTCTCTCTCTCTATATATATATATATATATATATATATATAAAATCTTATTTT
>NW_012098881.1:0-1119 GCF_000951045.1 Mandrillus leucophaeus | reverse complement strand
ACCACGCCCAGCTAATTTTGTATTTTTAGTAGAGATAGGGTTTCGTCATGTTGGCCAGGCTGGTTTCAAACTCCTGACCTCAGTTGATCCACCCGCCTCAGCCTCCCAAAGTGCTGGGATTAAAAGTGTGAGCCACCATGCCTGGCTCCATGATAATATTTTGTATGCACTGCTTTAGACTGATGGGGATGGTCGGAAACTTGAAAGAATGTATTCATTTAGATACATTATTATTTATAATGTGTGGGGGTCTGTCCTGCAGACCCCAGTTGCACGATGGATGACACACGTACTCAGACACCAATAGTGAGTGAAAGAGTGGGCCAGGGGGCTGCTGGCACTAGGGGCCAAAGAGAGTTTGCTGTCCCTCCAAGCTGGCAATGGTCACATTTATTTAGTACACATTTAATTAACAAAGGCTTTGAGTCAACACACCTGTGGATAATTAACCTGGTTGCCCTGCCACAGATAGAGCCATCCTGCCCACAAATGATCAAAGGTTGATTTTAGGACCACATGAGTTAAACAAGCTATTTAGATAAACTACTCTACATTCCTTTGTATCCGCACCCTAAGCTCTTTGGCTTCTGAAAAGAGACTCTGGTTGCCTTCAGCCAAACTATCTGACGCTATGCAAACCCCCACCCCGGCCTTCCAGGAAGGTTTGCTCCTTTCTAGTCCTATAATTTCTTCTGCCACTCTGACAGATCGTCCACAATAATCCCTTTTGCGTTTTTTTCTGAAATGTTTAAGGCACTAGATGACATGTAAAGAAAAAAGGCTTATGTGTGAAAAACATGTAAATTAGATTTTTGTTTTAAATTTTATTTACTTTTTTGAATTAATACTTTCACATGGTTCAAGACTTCTAAGACTAAAAGTCTTCCTTCCAGTATTAGTTCCCATCCACAAAATTCCTTTCCTGAAGGCTACTAACAATCAGATGTCTTATGCATGCAGTAAAAGTTTACATATATAATTCATATTATATGGTATATAATTACACATATACTTAATATATATATGTAATTTTCCCTTGTTTACAAAAATTATAATACTCATCTGGATTCTTTTTTCACTGAGTAATTTTGGAGATGGTTTCATTGAAGTGTGGAAACC
>NW_012098880.1:0-1083 GCF_000951045.1 Mandrillus leucophaeus | reverse complement strand
GTATACATCCATGAGTACTTATTTTTCATTTTTATTTATTTATTCATCTATTTTTGAGACAGAGTCTCCCTCTGTCATCCAGGCTGGAGTGTGGTAATGCCATCTCAGCTTGCTGCAACCTCCGCCTCCCAAGTTCAAGTGGCTGGGACTACAGGCATGTGCCACCACGCCCAGCCAATTTAGCACTTCTGGTAGAGATGGGGTTTCTCCATGTTGGTCAGGCTGGTCTCGAACTCCTGACCTCAAGATTCGCCCACCCTGGCCTCCCAAAGTGCTGGGATTACATGGTGGGCCACCACGCCCAGCCAATTTAGCACTTCTGGTAGAGATGGGGTTTCTCCATGTTGGTCAGGCTGGTCTCGAACTCCTGACCTCAGGTGATCCGTCCCCCTCGGCCTCCCAAAGTGCTGGAATTACAGGCATGAGCCACTGCGCTCAGCTTACAGATAGTAATATTAAGGATTATCTGTCCAATATTATTGAGCAATGGGTGGTTTTTTTAACAGTCAACCAGTATGATTTCTTAACCATAGGTTTTGGAACTAGAAGAGTTTCACCAATGGTTAGCAGATCACCATCACTCATTTTTCTCTTTTTTTTTTTTTTGAGACAGAGTCTCGCTATCACCCAGGTTGGAGTGCAGTGGCACGATCTCGGCTCATTGCAAGCTCTGCCTCTCGGGTTCACGCCATTCTCCTGCCTCAGTCTCCCAAGTAGCTGGGACTACAGGTGCCCGCCACCACGCCTGGCTAATTTTTTGTATTTTTTAGTACAGACGGGTTTCAGCCAGGATGGTCTCGATCTCCTGACCTCGTGATCCACCCATCTCAGCCTCCCAAAGGGCTGGGATTACAGGCGTGAGCCACTGCACCTGGCCACCATCACTCATTTCTTAGACACATACTTATTAATGGCTATTATGTGTTATATAGGCACTGGGGATACAACAAAAAGTAAAACCATAAGACAGTGAGTTACATGTCATTTTTCTACTCAAAAAAACAAAAAACAAACAAACAAACAAAATGCCCACTGTTCAGCTACGTGTAAACATTTTTTTTTTTTTTTTTTTTTTTTTTTTTT
>NW_012098879.1:0-1053 GCF_000951045.1 Mandrillus leucophaeus | reverse complement strand
TCACTGCAAGCTCCACCTCCTAGGTTTACGCCATTCTCCTGCCTCAGCCTCCCGAGTAGCTGGGACTACAAGTGCCCACCACCACATCCAGCCAATTTTATTTTTGTATTTTTAGTAGAGACAGGGTTTCACCACGTTAGCCAGGATAGTCTTGATCTCCTGACCTCATGATCCACCCACCTTGGCCTCCCAAAGTGCTGGGATTACAGGCGTGAGCCACTGCGCCCGGCCTTTTTTGTTTTTTTGAGGCAGGTCTCACTCTGTTGCCCAGGCTGGAGTGCAGTGGTGCAGTCACAGCTCACTGCAGGCTCAACTTCCTGGGCTCAAATGATCCTTCCACGTCAGTCTCCTGGGTAGCTGGCACCACAGGTGTGCACCATGCCTGGCTAATTATTTTTATTTTTAAATTTTTTGTAGAAATGGAGGCTCCCTGTGTTGACCTGGCTGGTCTCAAACTCCTGGGCTCAAGTGACTCTCCCACCTTGGCCTCCCAAAGTGTTGGTATTACAAGCTTGGCCCAGACCACTCTTCAGGGGGACAAAGACGTGTCAGAATTGTCTTACTGGCAGTATTTACGACAATGTTCTTCAGCGGGACCTCATGGTTGAATCAGAGGGCCCAGGAGGAGCCCCTTGTCAGTGAGACATCACTACTACACGATGCAAGTATTAAAGGAGCAGCTTCTCCTAAAAATATCACTCACAACTTAGAGGCAAGAGGCTCTTGCCGATGGAGCAAGCCAATCGTGGGAACTGTCTGCTCAAGAATTGACAGCTCAGATAATTTCACCAGGCCTCACATCGCAAGTATCCTCAGTCTCAACCTCGAATGCCGGCCTCTGTCTTCCTCCACTGCTATCTCCCTCCAAACCTTTCCCCTGTGTTATGCGAAGCCCATTATTTCTTTTTTATTACTTTTTTCTCTTTTGAACATTTTTTTAATAGAGAAGGCATCTCGCTACGCTCTCCAGGCAGGTCTTCTAGGCTCAAGCCATCTGCCCACCTCTGCTTCCCGAAGTGCTGGAATTACAGGCATGCAGGCATGAGCCACCGC
>NW_012098878.1:0-2292 GCF_000951045.1 Mandrillus leucophaeus | reverse complement strand
CCATCATTCACCCAGTAGCCTGAGTGATCTTTTAAAAGTAGAAGTCAGATTATATCATTCTCAGGCTCAAACGCCTCCAATGGCTTCCCACCACTCTTAGAATAAAGCCTAACCTCCCACCTTGGCCCTCAAGGCCTTTTATGATATGACCCCTGCCAACATTTGCTCATTTGTTGCTACCCCGCTCCTTTATCTGGGCGTCTTGGTTTCTTTCTGGTCTTTAGACACAATAAACTCATGCCTACCTAAGGGCCTTTGCACACGCTGGAACCATCCTCCTCAGACCCTTCCCATGATTAACTTCAACCTGTCATTCAGACCTCAGCTCCAAGTCACTTCCTCAGAAAAGTCCTCCCTGCACCCTGGATTGAAAACTGCCCTCCCCTGCACACACCCCACACCATAGCTCTGTACTTGACAGCACTGAACACTGTCTCTATTTCTTATTTGCTATTTTCCTATCCCACTATAACGTAAGCTCCATGAGAGATATCTGGCCTATTCTCCACTGCTTCCCCAGCCCTAGAATGGTGACTGTAATGTAGTATGTGTTCAATAACTATTAATTAAATAAATGAATTCACTTCTCTCATCCTTTCCCCCTGCATCCAAGTTGGGTGAACCCTGACCTGGCCCCTAGAAAGTGAGAATTTGATTCTGAAAACCAATTCTTACCTCCAGGCTCAGGCCCCATGCAGGAGCCTTTCTCCAGGCCATGCAGGTGATGGCTGTCATGGGGTGAGGCAGAGAGCTGCTGGAGAAAAGCCAGGAGGCCCTTTCGGGTTCCCTGCATTCCTAGGAAGGAGGATCCTTTGGATCCAAACCCCCAACTCTGCAAAACTGAGTCTAAAGGATACACAGAACACAAGACATCCTTCTGTTGCCACCAAAGCTTCTGACACCCCATTTTAGCTGGAGAGAGACTTGGGCACGGTTTTTGAATTGGCTGCAACTCCACCGTCCCTCCTGCAAGTGCCTTTCCTCTGCCATGGAGGCCTCTGTGCCATGGAGAGGACCACCAGACCTCTTGGGGTGAGGGCTCTGGGTGTCAGTCCCCTACGCCCTAGCGAGATCTGGAAGGCAGGAGCCACCTTCCCGCAGGCAGGCAAGGTCCTGGAAATACAAGGTTGTCTGTGGCACTGGTCCATTGACCCTCCTACTGCTTCCTGGGGACAGAAAATGTTGCATCGGTGGCAGCCATGGGGACAGCTTCCTGGTTCCTGAATTGCAGCACTGATCCGTGGTGTGCTGTGGGACTCAGGCATTTTCTCAGCAGCTTTTGAGGTAGTGGCCCCGGGCAGGTAAGTTCGGCAGTGTCCTGAGGGTCATTCCTGGAGGCCCAGCCTGGTGGCCACTTCTCCAGCCCTTCCAGTGATTTGGAAGCGGCTGATTCCTTGCAGTAAGTCCCTTCCCCCTCCAACCACTGATTGATGCAGACAGAGCTCCTCCATGGTAGGGACTGGTTCTCTTAGGCCCCTGTATCCTCAGGCCCAGCATGCTTGGGAAAATGTTTGCTAATGCTTTGTGACTCAAAAGGAATCCTACACACACACACACACACACACACACACACACAGACACACACACACACACACAATGTTAATATTATCAGTCACATCAGCCGCCTGAGGCAGCTACTCTGTTCCAGACAAACCCTGTTAATAACACTCTTACCCTCTTTGTTTCATTTTCCAGCTCCATTTGGAAGCCTGACCTTGTCTTACTTTGCCTCCTACTGAGAGTTAATACTGGGACATACTGAAGGGCGAAGGCTTGAGTCACAAAGTCACAGGGATTTTGGCAGTTACGGTCTGCATGACACTAAGCAAATTAGTTACCACTGGGACTCAGTTTTACCAGTCTGCAAAATGGAGCTATCAGCTGCATCTAGCACTATGGGCGCTGTGAGCATGGAGGGCAGTCTGCACAAAGGGACTTCTCAGGTTCACGCCACCAGTCAATGGTAGGATGAGGCCCTGATAAGCACAGCTTGCCATGGGGAAGGGAATTCATCCCCAGCTCAGAACCTCTGCATCCTCACCCAGGGGTTCCCTGTGCATGCAGGTGCTTGGTAAACGGCAGTTGCTGTCAGCACTTTCTGATTTACCTGAAGGGAACAGTTCACACTCCACCCAGATTTTCACTGCAGCAGCCAAGAAGGAACTTCTGGGAAAGCATCTGCTTCCATCCAACTCCCAGGAGGGGTTGGCAGAGGGTAGAGCCAAGAGCCCGCATCCCCTACCAGCCTGCAGAAAGCAAGCCATGTTCTGGCCTCAGGGAGCAGAAACCCAG
>NW_012098877.1:641666-643860 GCF_000951045.1 Mandrillus leucophaeus | reverse complement strand
TGGCTTGTAGAGTTTCTGCCGAGAGATCTGCTGTTAGTCTGATGGGCTTCCCTATATATATATATTTTTTACTGAAACTTTTATATATATATGTGTATATATATATATATTTACTGAAAGGAATATATATATATTTGCCCACTGCCTAGTAGTAACTCCCATTTGCCTCTTCCCCCAGTTCCTGGCAACCACCATTCCACTCTTTTTTTTTTAATTGACAAATGAAACTATATGTATGTACTATGTACAACATACTATTTTAAAGGATATATACATTGTGAAATGACTGGCTCTAGCTAATTAATATGTTCATCACACCTTATTATTTTATGGTGAGAACACTTTGCATCGAACATTATTCATGGTTGCAAAAATGTAGATCTCAAAAGAGTAAAGGGTAGAATGGTGGATATCAGAGGCTGGAGTGGGTGGGAGGTGTGGAATTGGGGAGATGTTGGTCAAATGGTACCAAATTTCAGTTAGGAGGAAAAAGTTCAAGAGATCTATTCTGCAACATGGTTACTGTAGTTAACCACATATTGTGTTCTGTTCTATTCTGTGATTCCATAAATTTGAATATTTTTGATAACTCATATGTCTTGGTGCTGCTATAACAAAATAGCATAGACTATGTAATTTATAAACAACACAAACCTATTTCTCACAGTTCTGGAGGCCTAGAAGTCCAAGATCAAGGTGCTGGCAGGTTCAGTGTCGGGTGAGGGCTGCTTCTAAGATGACACCTTTTCATTATATCTTCTAGCGGGGGGAACCTGTGTCTTCACAGACAAAAGGGGTAGAAGAACAGAAGGGCACCTACGTGGTTATCGCTGCCCCTTCTGTAAGGAATTCATCCTATTTATGAGGGCAGAACTTCCATAGCCTCATCAATGGCCTAAAGGTGCATCTCTTAATGCTGTTCCAGCGGATATGAATTTCAACATAAATTTTTCCTCTAAGTGCTAGACATAGGATGCTAACTTAGGTCTTCTGATACCAAATGGGTTGTTGTATTTCATACCACAGATGCCACTACACCATGTTAACATTTAAATAACTTCACATAATGGAAACACTTAGCAACATTATTGCCCAGTCACTGAAGTCTTAAAGTTCATGTTATTCACCTGAAAAGACCGGGATGAAATTCAAAATAGGGCAGGCATGTGTTGGTGAATTAAACAGAAAGGAACTGGATTTTAATTTTACATCAGATATACAAAGAGCTTGTAAGGGACAAGGGATTAATAACCAGAATATATAAGAAGCTCAAACAACTCAGGAAAAAAAAATCTAATAATCCAATCAAAAGATGGGCAAAAGATTTGAATAGATATTTCTAAAAAGAAATCATACAAATGGCAAACAGGCATATGAAAAGGTGCTCAACATCACTGATTATCAGATAAATAGAAATCAAAACTATAATGCATTATCATCTCACCCCAGTTAAAACGGCTTTTATTCAAAAGACAGGCAATAGCAAATGCTGGCAAGGATGTGGAGAAAAGGCAACCCTCCTTCACTGTTGGTGGGAATGTAAATTAGTACAACCACTGTGGAGAACAGTGTGGAGGTTCCTCACACAAGTGAAAATAGAGTTACCATACAATCTAGCCATCCCCACTGCTGGGTATATGCCCAAAAGAAAGGAAATCATTACATTGAAGATATATCTGCACTCCCATGTTTGTTGTGGCTCTGTTCACAATAGCCAAGATTTGGAAACAACCTAAGTGTCCATCAACAGATGAATAAAGAAAAGGTGTTACTTATACATAATGGCATACCAGTTAGCCATAAAAATGAAGTAGATTCAGTCATTTGCAACAACATAGATGGAACTGGAAGTTATCATGTTAAGTGAAATAATCCGAACATCACATGTTCTCACTTTTTTGTAGGAGCTAAACTCAAAACTGCTGAACTCATGGATATAGAGATAGGATGGTCACCAGAGGCTGAGAAGGGTAGTGGTGGGGATGGTTAATGAATACAGACAAATAGAATACATGAGTAAGGCCTAGATTTTGATAGCAGAACAGGGTGACTGTAGTCAATAATAATTAAATTGTACATTTTAAACTAAAATAGTATGATTGAGGATAAAGGATAAATGCTCGAGGGGATAGATGCCTCATCTTCCATGTTATGATTATTACATATTACATGCCTGTGTCAAAACATCTCATGT
>NW_012098877.1:638180-641419 GCF_000951045.1 Mandrillus leucophaeus | reverse complement strand
CACAAAATTAACAATTTAGTAGGAATAGAAGGAACTATCTGTACTTGAATAATATCTTCCAGACAACATGATAACGTCATACTTAATGGTGAGAAATTATATGCTTTTCTTGTAAGGTGTAAGGTACCTCATTACTTCTCTTCAACATTGTACTAGAACTTTTAGCTAGTGCAGCAAGACCAGAAAAAGAAATAGAAAGTAAACACATTGGAGGTAATAAATAAATAAAAATTGCCTCAATTCACAGATGACATTATTGTCTATGTAAAAAAATCTCGAAGAGTCTACAAGAAAACTAGAACTAATATGTGTATTTAAAAAAACAAGAAACAAGTTTAATACATAGGAGTCAAGAGGTTTACTACATACCTAAAATGCACAACTGACATTTGAAATAAGCAATATCATTTATAATAGCACACCCAAAAATACTAAAATATAAGTTTTAAAAAGTAGCTGGATGCAGTGGCTTACACCTGTAATCCCAGCATTTTTGGAGTCTGAGGCGGATGGATCAATTGAGGTCAGCATTTGAGACCAGCCTGGCCAACATGGTGAAACCCCATCTCTACTAAAACACACAAATTATCCGGGAGTGGTGTCACGTGCCTCTAATCCCAGCTACTCAGGAGGCTGAGGCAGGAGAATTGCTGGAACCTGGGAGGTAGGTGGAGGTTGCAGTGAGCCGAGATTGCACCACTGCGTTCCAGACTGGGTGATTAAGCGAGACCCCTTTTCAAAAAACAAAACAAAACAAAATGTAAAAAAATTATAAGACCTATGTGTAAGGAACTTCAAAACAATGAAGAAAACATTTTTCCAAAAGATATAATCAGTAGATATCCTACACTCTTGTAATCACAATATCCTGTCAAGTTATATTTTAAATATTGAACAACTACTTCTAAAGTTTTTTACGGAAAGCCATAGACCTAGAACAGTTAAATAAATACTGAAGAACAAAGTTGAAAGCTTTACAATACCACCCAACCTCAAGATTAACTATAAGTTTACAGTCATGAAAGCAGCATGATATTGGTGAAAGTATAGATACATGCATTAACACAAAAGAACAGGGAACCCAGAAATAGCTCTATGCAAATATAACTAACTGATCTTTGATATAGAAGCATGGTTAACTCAAGAACAGTGCTCTCAACAAATGATGTTGAAACAACTGAATGTCCATATGCAAAAAAAAAATGAGCCTAGACACAGGCTTTACACAGGAATAACTCAAAACCGTCATCAAGCTAACTCTAAAACATCAAACTGGGCGCAGTGGCTCATGCTTGTAATCTCAGCACTTGGGGACACTGAGGCGGGTGGATCACAAGGTCAGGAGTTCAAGACCAGCCTGGTCAAGATGGTGAAACCCTGTCTCTGCTGAAAAAAAATTAGCTGGGTGTGGTGGCAGGTTCCTGTGATCCCAGCTACTCAGGAGGCTGAAGCAGAGAATTGCTTGAACCCAGGAGACTGAGGTTGCAGTAAGCTAATATCGCGCCACTGTACTCCAGCCTGGGTGACAGAGCAAGACTCCATCTCAAAAAAAAAAAAAAAAAAAAAGTCAAACTATAAAACTTCTTGAAGAAAACTTAAGAGAAGATGTACATGTTCTTGGATTAGTGATGACTTTTAAAATAAAATATATGTGTAACATCCCAATAATATGGTAGTTAATAGAAAATTGATAACTTAGACTTACTAACATTTAAAACTTCTTCTCTGCAAAAGACAATGTTAAGAAAATGAGTTCAGCCACACGGCTGGGAGAAAATGTTTGCAAAACATATACCTGATAAAGTATTTGATTTTTTATTTTCTTTTTTTGAGATCGGGTCCCACTTTGATGCCCAGGCTGGAGTGCAGTGGAGCAATCACAGCTCACTGCAACCTCGATCTCCTGAGCTCAAGTGATCCTCCCTCCTCAGCCTCCTGAGTAGCTAAGACTACAGGCATGCATCACCACATGGGGCTGTTTTGTAATTTTTTGTAGAGATGGAGTTTCACCATACCTCCCAGGCTGGTCTCAAACTTCTGGGCTCAAGTGATCCACCCACTTTGGCCTCCTAGAGTGCTGGGATTACCAGGCGTGAGCCACTATGCCTGGTCTTGAATTTAAAATAAATTTTTAAATGCTTAAAACAACCATAAAAGAGCCAATTAAAAATAGGCAAAAGATGTGATCAGGTAACTCACAAAAGAAGATACACAGACGGCAAATAAACATATAAAAAGATGCTTAACATCTGTTGTCATTAGGAAACTGATTAAACAACAATAATAACGAGATATGATACTCCCATTAGAATGCCTAAAATCCCAAACCTGACAACACTATTAATAATTGCTGTAGAGGATGCAGAGCAACAAGAACTCTCCTGGGAGTTACCAAATTGTGCAGCCGCTTTGGAAGACAGGCAGTTCCCATAGAAAACTAAACATTGTCTTACTGTAGGATCCAATAATTATGGTATGATCCAGTAATTATGGTATGATCCAACAATTACGGTACTATTTACCCAACTGGTATGAGAAATTATGTCCACAAAAAATCTGTATGTAAGTGTTTATAGCATTTGACTCATAATAAAACTATAAGCAACCAAAATATCTTTCTATTGGATAAACAATTTATGATACAATTGTGCAATGGAATATTATTCAGCGATAAAAGAAAAACTTCAAGCCACAGAAAGATATGAATGAATCTTACATGCATATTGTTAAAGAAGCCAAGTCTGAAGTTCTGCATACTGCGTGATTTTAGTTATATGACTTTCTGGAAAGGCTAACAGATCAGTGTTGGACAAGATCTTGGCAATAGGTAAGGTTGAGGGTTGAGTAGGTGAAGCACAGAGGATTTTTTTAGGGTTGTGAAAGTATTCTGTATAATACTATAATGGTGAATATAAGACATCAAACTTTTGTCAAAACCCACAGAAAAAGAATAAACTGTACATGTATGCAAATAAAAAATAATTAAGGATGCCAGAGTATTCCAGGATGAAAATCAGAATGTAACAAAAGGATCTAAATGTTTTACAAAGATGTGACAACCTTGTTGAATGGGTTGGAGGGATGAGTTGTCAGCCTAGGCAACTTGGGAAATGAGTGGAATCTGTAAGACTAAAGAAAAAGGAGGTGTCCCGAAACTTTGTTCATGTTGATAAAGTATTTTTCCCACAGGGATTCATGTTACAAATTCTGAAACCTTTATACATGTATTCTGGAATTGA
>NW_012098877.1:629760-638130 GCF_000951045.1 Mandrillus leucophaeus | reverse complement strand
AAAAAAAGTCAAACTATAAAACTTCTTGAAGAAAACTTAAGAGAAGATGTACATGTTCTTGGATTAGTGATGACTTTTAAAATAAAATATATGTGTAACATCCCAATAATATGGTAGTTAATAGAAAATTGATAACTTAGACTTACTAACATTTAAAACTTCTTCTCTGCAAAAGACAATGTTAAGAAAATGAGTTCAGCCACACGGCTGGGAGAAAATGTTTGCAAAACATATACCTGATAAAGTATTCGATTTTTTATTTTCTTTTTTTGAGATCGGGTCCCACTTTGATGCCCAGGCTGGAGTGCAGTGGAGCAATCACAGCTCACTGCAACCTCGATCTCCTGAGCTCAAGTGATCCTCCCTCCTCAGCCTCCTGAGTAGCTAAGACTACAGGCATGCATCACCACATGGGGCTGTTTTGTAATTTTTTGTAGAGATGGAGTTTCACCATACCTCCCAGGCTGGTCTCAAACTTCTGGGCTCAAGTGATCCACCCACTTTGGCCTCCTAGAGTGCTGGGATTACCAGGCGTGAGCCACTATGCCTGGTCTTGAATTTAAAATAAATTTTTAAATGCTTAAAACAACCATAAAAGAGCCAATTAAAAATAGGCAAAAGATGTGATCAGGTAACTCACAAAAGAAGATACACAGACGGCAAATAAACATATAAAAAGATGCTTAACATCTGTTGTCATTAGGAAACTGATTAAACAACAATAATAACGAGATATGATACTCCCATTAGAATGCCTAAAATCCCAAACCTGACAACACTATTAATAATTGCTGTAGAGGATGCAGAGCAACAAGAACTCTCCTGGGAGTTACCAAATTGTGCAGCCGCTTTGGAAGACAGGCAGTTCCCATAGAAAACTAAACATTGTCTTACTGTAGGATCCAATAATTATGGTATGATCCAGTAATTATGGTATGATCCAACAATTACGGTACTATTTACCCAACTGGTATGAGAAATTATGTCCACAAAAAATCTGTATGTAAGTGTTTATAGCATTTGACTCATAATAAAACTATAAGCAACCAAAATATCTTTCTATTGGATAAACAATTTATGATACAATTGTGCAATGGAATATTATTCAGCGATAAAAGAAAAACTTCAAGCCACAGAAAGATATGAATGAATCTTACATGCATATTGTTAAAGAAGCCAAGTCTGAAGTTCTGCATACTGCGTGATTTTAGTTATATGACTTTCTGGAAAGGCTAACAGATCAGTGTTGGACAAGATCTTGGCAATAGGTAAGGTTGAGGGTTGAGTAGGTGAAGCACAGAGGATTTTTTTAGGGTTGTGAAAGTATTCTGTATAATACTATAATGGTGAATATAAGACATCAAACTTTTGTCAAAACCCACAGAAAAAGAATAAACTGTACATGTATGCAAATAAAAAATAATTAAGGATGCCAGAGTATTCCAGGATGAAAATCAGAATGTAACAAAAGGATCTAAATGTTTTACAAAGATGTGACAACCTTGTTGAATGGGTTGGAGGGATGAGTTGTCAGCCTAGGCAACTTGGGAAATGAGTGGAATCTGTAAGACTAAAGAAAAAGGAGGTGTCCCGAAACTTTGTTCATGTTGATAAAGTATTTTTCCCACAGGGATTCATGTTACAAATTCTGAAACCTTTATACATGTATTCTGGAATTGAGCAATTAAATAAATGAATGGCCAACGTTGAAGTCAGGTTTCTCACTGGTGGAATGAGAGGTTATAGAGAGACTAGAAAAGGATGCTTGAGTGATCCATATATTAATGTATGAGCACTTGAGACTTCAACTTGTGCTCACATTTAGCCTACTAAAGATAAAAAATATACATAGAAATATATATATATGTATGTATATATACATGTATTAGTATAGACACATACATTTTCTTAGTTCCATCAGCTGGAAGGTTCTCAGAAGGTAGCAATGAGCATAACACCAGATCTTGATTTCTTATGCTATTGTCCAATAAAAGGAACCAGGGATTTTGGTAGAAATGGTTGATTATAGATTAGCGAGGAAATTTCCAATATTATCCTACGTCATTTTGCAGTGACAGAAAGTCAATGCTCAAATAAATACCACATGATAGGTATGCCAAAGAGACACTGGAGCCTACTGAAAGAATTCCCAATTACTGAACAACATGGAACAACATGAGTGGAAAAAGAAAAGATTTTGTAATGAATTATAACTCAAAGTATAAAGTAAATACTCATAAATCTATATTGATAGAAATAAGTGATTGGATAAATAAGCGAAGAGAGGGGGCCTCTTTTTCTCTCAAAGAATTCACTTTCACTTTAAGGAAGTGAGGCTCTATTCCTCACTCCTCAGGTGTGGGTTGTGTGTAGTGATTTCATTCCAAAGAGTACGGTGTGCAAAGGGATAAAAAGACTAACATTACAGTGGAGATTCTTGGCAAAACTACCTCTGCCATGAGATCAAGCTTAACATCACCAATAGTAAATCACACTGATAGAATGTTCTCTTGATGTGATGTAATGAAACTAACACTCTTTACCTTTGTGGTCATCCCCAAAATGCATACCTCCAGTCTAATCATTAGGAAAGCATCAGAAAAATCTCAGTTGAGGGAGGGTCCACAAAATACCTGAACAGTGCTCCTCAAATTATCAAGGTTATCAAAAACAACAAAAAATATATTGTAAAAGTCAAGAGGAAACTAAAGAGATATGACAGTTCAATGAAATGTGGTATCATAGGTGTTCCTGGGACAGAAAAATGATATTGGGTAAAAAAAGGAATATAAATACAGCCTAGATAGTTAATAATAATGTATCAATACTTGTTAATTAACAAATGTATCATACTAATGTTAATTAAGATATTAATGAAAGAGAAGACATATGCTAGTTATGAGAAAATTCTGTACTATCTTTGCAAGTTTTCTGGAAATTAAAAACTCTTCTAATATAAAAATTGTATTAAAAAAAACTCAAATCAAGGAGCTTATTTGTTTTCCAAGTAATATCAACCAAGGTATTATTGAGCCAACTGCTAACCCTTAGGGGATGAGAACTGCAGGGTCTGGGGAAGAGTAGATAATACTATTGTAAGTGAGCTATTCTCAATCTTGCCTTTTAAATTCCCTTATATACTACATGATATAGTCAAAGCAGTAAACTTTTCTTTCCTTAACCAGATCACACTCTTTCATGACTGTGTGCCTGTCTTCATACTGGCCAATTTTGCTTCAAATAGCCTTCCATAGCTCACCTCTCTAAAGAATTCATGTGTTAAGACATAACATTCATATTATCCTCTTTAGCCCCCGAGTAGAAAGAAGTGTTCTGTGTTCCAGAAATCATTGTTTACACCACCATGGAGTATAATCACTGATTTAAGAATCTTTCTTCAACACTAGAGTGTGTATCCCTTAAGGATATTTCTTATCAGTATCCCAGTATCAAGTATTTCTAAATGCTTGATAAGCATTTTTGGCTCAATAGTTGTTTATTAACACACAATTATTTTAACTGTTTATCCCCTGGACTAATAGATGACCTTTTCTCATGACTTTTGGGTCTCTATTCTTGACAGAAACATCTTCACAATTTTAAGTTGTATTCTGGGATGGATCTAGGTTCAGGTTTCAACTATGCTTCCTACTAAGCTTATATCTTTGAACAAGTTGCCAAGTCTTTCTAATTATGATTATTTTCTCTGTAAAATTGGTATCATAATAGTACAAGCATTATAGTTATTTTTTAAAAATAGAAGATGCTAATATATACATATTTAGCATTATATAACATATAGTACATACTAAATTATTACTTCTAATAGAAAATTAATCCTTCTTTTATCTAGTTATAGGCCTGATCAAAGACAGTCCTTAGAAATAAAGAGGAAGTTTTATTAATGAAGGACTCTTAAAAATATGCACAATTCCAGGTATCATACCAAACGCCCCAAAGCCAATCCCTGTCCTCCAACCATTTCCTTTCCTCAAATTAACAGATAGATACAAAAATCATAATAAACTGATTTTTCCCCCTTGAACACCATAACGTTTTGAAGTAATCAGAAGTCTTACACCTTCATGTTTTGAGTTGTGAGCGTGTGCTTCTAAGCAAAGCCTAATGCAGGTGTTCTATTTTAGGGCTAGAATGGCACACGTGTATTATGGAACCACCACATTTTGTTTCTTGGTTAATAATGTGAATCTAAAAACTTTAGAATGTTCATAGGAGGAAATATGTGGGTTGCTATGGTTTGGTATTTTTCAGAGTTATTAAAACATTGTGACAATAGTTACAGATTCGATTTTACAGGTTGTTTTTATTGTACATTTTTATCATACCCTTTTGGGCCATAAATAAATGCTTATTTTTAAACCTTTTACTTTTTATAACTAGAAATAATTGTTTCTATGATGAAAAACAATGAATTTGAAATTCAGTATTTCTATGTCTGTTAAAGATTATTTTTGTTCTCAGATTTTCTGATATGAGGCAAGCTTTCAGCTGTCACAGAATGTATTCCATCTTTTTCATCTTCTGAATGAAAATTGCTAAATTCTTTCAAGATGCTCAGTAATTAAAAATAATTTGTTTACTAATTTGGACACAGTTGATTCAACCCAGAGCCTCTTTGAAATCAAATAATGTAAACCACCAAACAGGTTTTTAGCCAAACGTATAGAAAGGAAAATCTGATTAAACTACTAAAATATTCAGAAATTCTATTTGAGTTTCTGGATGCTAAAATAGTTGCTTAATAAGACATTGTCAAATTATGTTAAAGATTAAAATAGGTATTTGAGGTATGAATATTTATATGAAAATATTAAAATTATACATTACAATATGAGAGAACATCTTCCAAAGATTTGTCTCTTGACCTACTCCTTGGGAGGTTGTGTCTAAGACGTTTGAATATTCTGCCTGATAAGAGGGTCACTGGGGACTTGGCCACACAGGTTGGTTTATTTTATCAGTATGAATTATCATGAGGGACTTGGGCCAGGTGGTAAAGTTTGACTTCTAGAGGGGCAGGAGACTAGTAACTTACTGAGGTCAACAACATATGAAGTCAGTCGTGCTTAGATGACCAGCCTCAACTAAAACTCTGATTGGCAATGCTTCATGCATATTGCCATGCATTGTTGCTGGTAGAAGAAAATGCTGTCTGCTTGACTCCACGGAGACAGGATCACTGGAAACTTGCACCTGGTTATTTCCTAGACTTTGCCCTATGCAAATCTTCCCTTTGGTGATTCTAGTCAGTATTCTTTTGCTGTAATAAACTGTAACTATGAGTATAGTGACTTTTCTGAATTCTGTGAATCCTTCTAGAGAATTACTGAAATTTAAAGTCCTCTGGGCACTCTCCCTAACTATAGTTTTGAACATGTAACCTTCAAGGGTCAACAGTAACTATTCCTTATGCACAAACTCTGCATTAATTATCTGCATGAAACTTTTTACTGTTTCTGAACAAAAACGTTCTATGAAGGTTTATTGCTATTTCCCCAGCACGTTAAAACATTTCCTGACACAAAGCAGGCATTCAGCAACTATTTATTAATTGAGTGAATTGATGGCAAGCCTATTTTTATCCTGTTGTTTCCTTTCTGTATTAAGAAAGTAAAGACTCTTTAGGCTATTACCGTCTATTACTATCAGTCGTATAATGGCTCCATGTCAGCTACCACTCTATTTTTTCCATCCTTTTAGAGCAAAATTCTTTGCATTGTCTGGACTTACAGTCTCAAAAATCTCTCCTTGCATGTTCTGATCTTCTTTTTATTTATTGTTTTCATTTTTGGTCTCTACAGATATCCTGGTTACCAATGATCTTCACATTGCTAAATTGAACAGGAAATTTCCAGGTGGCATATTACTTGACTTATCAGTGGTGGTTGACAGAGTTAACTATTTCTTCATTCTTGCAAGACTTCGTTCCTACTTGGCTTATAGGAAACAGCAGATTCTAGTTTTCCATCTACCTTTTAACTGATACTCCACATGATCTTTTGCTAGTTTTCTCCCTATTGTCTATTTCCGGGATATTCAAAAGCTTCAGAGTTACTTCTTGGAATATTTATTTTTTTAAATAAATTTTCACTTATATCCATAGTAATCTCATACATTTTCAAAAACCTAAAGTACCATATTTATGCTGATTATTTAAAATTTTATATTTCTATCTCAGACCTCTACCCTGTATTCTGGACTCATATATCTAATCACTTACTTAATGATATGGTTTGGCTGTGTCCCCACCCAAAATCTCATCTTCAATTGTAATCCCTATAATTCCAATAATCTCCATGTGTGAAGAGAGAGACCAGGTGGAGGAAATTTAATCATGGTGGCAGTCTCCCCCATGCTATTCTCGTGATAGTGAGTGATTCTCAGGAGATCTGATGATTTTATAAGTATTTGGTAGTTCCTCCTGCCTTCAATTCTCCACCCTGACACCTTGTGAAGAAGATGCATTGCTTCCACTTGCCTTCCACCATGATTGTAAGTTTCCTGAGGCCTCCCCACCCAAGCTGAACTGTGAGTCAATTAAACCTCTTTCTCTTAAAAATTTCCCAGCATTTCTTTATAGCCATATGAAAATGAACTAATACAATGAACATTTCCATTTGGATATCTACTGGGCAAACCAAACTTAGCATCTAATTTTAAAAATCCAAATATTCAATGTCTAAAGTTGAGCTCCTGATATTTTTTGACACATTTGCTTCTCCAAAGTGTTTTCTATCTCAATAAATGGTAACTACAGACTTGCAGTTTCTCAGATAGGCAGCCATAGAGCTGCTCTTCATTCTTCTCTTTATTCATACCCTCATCCAATTCATTAAGACATCCTGTGGCCTACAGCTTCAAATACCTTAAATCTTGTCACTTCTGATTATCCCTAGGGCCATTTTGGAGACCTAGTCTAAACAAATATGAGCTCTTACTTTGGTCATTATCACTATTAGCCCTCTAATTGTTCTCTCTGCTTCCTCCATCACCCTTTTACATTCTATTAACACAGTGACCAGAATAATATAGTTGCAACGTAAGTTGAATAGGTCATTCCTTTGCTCAGAACCCTCCAATGACTTAATGCCTAACTTGGAATTAAAGAAAAATAATTTCCAGTGGTTTACAAGGCCCCATATGATCTGTCCCCTATAATCACCCATTGTCTCTTCGATGTTTTCTTCTATATTTTGTCTTTGTTTTCCACATTCAACTCACACAGTCCTCACTGGGTTTTTCTTAAAACACTGTAGGAGCACTTCTTCCTTAGGATCTTTGCATTTACCATTTCTTCCGGATGTAATGCTGCTTCTGAAGTTATCTGCATGGCTTATGTATTCACCTCCATTAGGCTTTAGGGAGATATCACCTTCTCAATGAAGATTTTTCCTGCTACTCTAACCAAACACGCAACCCCCACAATCACCTTCATTAATACTTCAACACTCTCAATTTCTCTACTGTGACTTATTCTGTAGCTTGATATTTATCACCATCTAAAATGTAATGGCTAGATATTTACTTATAATTTCTATTCTATGGTTCTCTCCACTACACTAGAATATAAGCTTCATAATAGCAGGATCTATACCTTTAGTACCTAGAACAAAGCGTAGCACATAGAAGTCATTCAATGAATTATTACTGAGTAACTGTTAAGTGATTTATTTTTAAAAATGTTTTTTTTTCCAGTGAGTAAGGTGTACAGTTGTACAGTAGAAGCCACCACAAAAATTGCGGAATAAACATGGCAGTTGACAGTTGCCAAGTTATGCCACTTCCTAGCAGAGTGAATTACTCAAGTTTTAAAATAGGTCAAATTAGCAATTTCTATACTTGAAAGATTGATATAATACAATTCCTAAAATTTACATGATAATTAAATGAGATTACATACAACAGTGCTTGACATTGTAGTAGATGTTCAATAGTGCTAGTTCTTATTCTTGAATTAAGTACGTGTGTGTATGTGTGTGAATAGCTTGCAAATAATGTCAATTAATGTAATGACGGTATGCATTTTAAGAAGTCATCAGCTTAAAGTGAATTAACAAGTCTACACAAATCATAGAAACTTGAAGCTAACCTTAGAGGCCATATATCCTAAACACTTCATTTTAAAGATAAAGAAAAATCTGGATATGTTAAGTGATTTTTGATGAAGGTGGATACACAATCCAAGTCTCCTGAGCCCTAGTGAAGTGTTCTTTGGAAACAAGACAAAAATAAGAGGGTAGAAACCCTGATTTTGTCACAAATGTCCACATGAAAGGCTGAACTCTCTCCCAAAATTCTTTTAGGTGTGATAACAAGGCTACTGAGTGGCTAGAAAGAGTCTTTCAAAAA
>NW_012098877.1:626273-629710 GCF_000951045.1 Mandrillus leucophaeus | reverse complement strand
CGTAGCACATAGAAGTCATTCAATGAATTATTACTGAGTAACTGTTAAGTGATTTATTTTTAAAAATGTTTTTTTTTCCAGTGAGTAAGGTGTACAGTTGTACAGTAGAAGCCACCACAAAAATTGCGGAATAAACATGGCAGTTGACAGTTGCCAAGTTATGCCACTTCCTAGCAGAGTGAATTACTCAAGTTTTAAAATAGGTCAAATTAGCAATTTCTATACTTGAAAGATTGATATAATACAATTCCTAAAATTTACATGATAATTAAATGAGATTACATACAACAGTGCTTGACATTGTAGTAGATGTTCAATAGTGCTAGTTCTTATTCTTGAATTAAGTACGTGTGTGTATGTGTGTGAATAGCTTGCAAATAATGTCAATTAATGTAATGACGGTATGCATTTTAAGAAGTCATCAGCTTAAAGTGAATTAACAAGTCTACACAAATCATAGAAACTTGAAGCTAACCTTAGAGGCCATATATCCTAAACACTTCATTTTAAAGATAAAGAAAAATCTGGATATGTTAAGTGATTTTTGATGAAGGTGGATACACAATCCAAGTCTCCTGAGCCCTAGTGAAGTGTTCTTTGGAAACAAGACAAAAATAAGAGGGTAGAAACCCTGATTTTGTCACAAATGTCCACATGAAAGGCTGAACTCTCTCCCAAAATTCTTTTAGGTGTGATAACAAGGCTACTGAGTGGCTAGAAAGAGTCTTTCAAAAATCTAAGAATAGAGAATAGTCTAGGACAGAGATAATTTCATTTTTCCCCTTTATTCATTTAGACAGACTGGTGTGACAGTAAAGGAGAAATTCACCTAGCATCCAGTCATTGGTACCCCAGAGAAGACCCTAGCTGAGCATTAACTGAAGTGCAGCATGCTCCAAGGTTTGCAGCTGTGAGATAATCATAAGTCTGGGAACATACTGAACCAGGAAGCTGAGAGCAAAGTGTTTCCAATTCATGAGAAGTACATTTGTCTTATAATGGCCACAGTTGTCTTAGTGTCATTTTACTTAAAATATGGCATCTTTGCTGAATGAAGTTGGGGGAGGAAGAGCCAGCTCCAAAGACATGCAATCATCATTGACCTATAATTGGGCAGGCATGTTAACTGGTCAGACTGTTCCTTTGGATCTGGCTATTTTAAAAATGGAAAGAAATAAAAGGTAACTATAGATGTATTGCCAACTGTTTTGTAAAAGATTCAGTCAGTCTTCTCTTTTGTACTTAGCAGAAACACTAGTGGTGTCACCTGAAATGCGGAGAAATTTTATTGCCTAGGTGTAATCAGAATGGCCTGAGGCCTTTGTGAAATGCATTCTTTTTGTTATTATTGTTAAGAAAATGAAAGTATTTCAAAAAGCTCACTTGTCTCTTTTCAAAGAAAAACTATTTCTTTCCTTTGCTGATAATGTCTACTGAATAAGCATAACTAGACTAAGTTTTTAAACTCTTCCTTCACCTAGAATGCAACTTAGAAAGATGAAAAATATCCCCACCAAACTGTATATTCTGTATCCTCTCCAATCCTATCCCTCATTGTCAAACCCAAAATAATACTATGAAAGAAAAATTATGTAACACTTATAAAAAGCTAGGATAAATTATTAATTTCTAATACAGATTCTTAGAAATTGCTACAAATAACTGTTATGCAAAGAGGTTTATACTTCTGTCCAATTTGGCACCAAGTGGGCTTGCTATGTGTTTTCAATTAACTATGAGAAACCACAAATACTTATATAGAGAAAATGAAGGTGAAAGAATATTTAGTTTTGCTCATTGCCTGCTTAGCTGCCTTTTGATTCTTTGTTTTATTCCACAAGATAATTTTGTTAATCCATTCGGTAACAAGAAGAAAAGAAAGGAAAAATACTGTGTAGCAAGATCATCTTTAGTTATAGTAATGCATTTTTCAAGTATTTGATACAGTGTTCTTAGCTTGGTGGGACTGAGTCCTAGTAAGAGCTATATCCAGATATTTAGCTCCATTGGTGTTTGTCAGAAATGTATAAGTGTTCAATGTAAATGAGGACAGTAGGTAAAAATCACACCAGGCTAGACAATTGTTATGGAAAAAAAAAATTACCACTGTATCTGATCCATTGCTGTTTTGCTTTCTTTTGTCATTTGCTAATTCCCATGATTAGTTTATGAGATGCATTAAGTACTCAGGGATTTTACTGGACCAAGTTTAAATTAACATTTTCTGAAGTATGTAAGTTAGTACTTTGCCAAGACTTCACACTGAATGGTAAATCGACCTGTGCAAACTTGCCACCAGGTGGCAGAAGTCAAATTAGGAACGAGAGGAAGTGACTAATTTGATGAAAACACGTAATGACTTGGGATTTATTGCACAACCATTTACTGATTGCTTTCTATGTACTTCTGTGTATGAAAAACAATATGTCCTTTCTCTCATGAAAATTTCAATCCAATAACTTGTCAAGCTATCCAAGGAAAGATAAGGCTCTAAATCCTAATTCTGATCCATATTAACCCTATGTGGTAGAGAAGAGAATTTGAGAAATCTTTCTCTCTCTGGTTGGCTCTTAAGGGCCCAACAATAATGATAAATAATTAAGATAACATTCACAAATGTTTTAATTATGTAACTGTGAGGCTTGGATATAGGAATTCACTTTGATTTGAGTCAGTAACTGAGGGAAACATGTATTTCCATTCTTTAGACTCCTTTTGCATGGCAAGATTTTTTCATGTGGATGGTGTTACCTCATTCTTCAGAAAAATACACCATTTTAAACTGATTTGGACCAGCAAATGATTTGTTATATTTGAAATAGTCCAAGCAAGTGCTTCCATAAAGGGGAGTAGAGTTTATAATTGTAAGAGGGCTGTTACTCTAATTAAATAAGACGATTCATTCCACCAAACAAATACTGATGGTATTTTTGTTCAGTGAGAATGAAGGAAGCATGAGGAGGGGCTCTTTCTCCATCCGTGATCACTTCTCAGTAATAACTCAACCTACAAGATCATCTCCACCTCTTTCTACTGTTAGTAAAACTCCTTATGCATTTAAGGGGCAATGATACCAACTAATGATTACTGTCTTTCATGCTCATTTAAAAAAAAATTAAAGCAGTAGTTGGTAGCCAATGCAATTCTGTAGGAGTTGTCATTTAATGACATTTTCTATTTCTGGTTTATCTTTTAATAAGAAACCCTGCTGATCTGCCTCTCATTTTTCTTCAAAGTAACTCAGCTAGACGATGAATGCAAATTACAGTTATCTGGGGTGAGCTAGAAGGAAACTGGTAAGGTTGGAAAGCTTGTCTATGGCCTAAGAATGACTGATTCCTTCAACTCGCTATTTTCTAGTTAGAAACCTCTGAAGAGAAGGCCTTTTAAGATGAACAGAAAGCCTTTATAAAAGGCTTTTTATAAACCTTTATGAT
>NW_012098877.1:622427-624738 GCF_000951045.1 Mandrillus leucophaeus | reverse complement strand
ATTTATAGCAGTTCTATTCATAATCACTAGAAATATAAAACAATCAAATCTCCTACAAGTGAATGAATAAACAAAGTGTGGTCATCTGTATATTCTGTTATGTAGCAATAAACAGAATGACTAGAATTAATAGCAATGTATTGTATACCTGAAAATTGCTAAGATGAGAGATTTTAAATATTATCTTCATAAGAAATAATATGTGAGGTAATGAAAATGTTAGCTTGATTTAGCCATTTTGCAATATACATATATCAAACATCAGTGTACACTATAAATATATATGATTTTTAGTTCTCAATTAAAAACATGGATTTATTTTTTAAAAGGAATGAATCATTAATACAGGCAACCATTGGATCATCTCAGTGGCAACATGCTGAATGAAAGAAATCAGTTTTAAAATGTTAAACACTGTACAATTCCATTTATATGACATTTTCAAAAAAACAAAACTATTGTGAGAACAGACAGTGACTCTGAGCGGTTGAGACTGGGGAGTGTGTGACAATAAAAGGATAACGCTGGGGAGATTTTTGAGGTGATAGAGCTGTTCTGTTTCTACAGTCCTGGTGGTTACAGAGATCTATACCTGAGCTAAAATTAATAGAATTGTACACCGTAAAGCCAATTTACTGTATGTTAATTTTAAAAACATAATAAAGCAAAAAATTAAACATCACACACACAAAAGAATCCCTTTGTTTGCCACCTGAATGTCACTAAGTCTTCCAATTATTTGATGTCTGTCTGGACTTTCATAGAAGCAAATTATCTTAAGCTCCCATGCCACCTCTTCTGGAAAGTTCAACCATTTTCCTAAAATCTTCCATGGATCTAGAAAACATATCCCAATTCAGTTTTTTGCTTCTGCTGAATTCTAAGCTTTACGTTCTGTGATTATTCTCTTTGCTCTGCTCTTTATATGATAAACATGGAAAATTTCCCCTTTCCTTCAGAGCCCAGAGTCACTGATTAGATACTCAGACAAAATGGTTTTACTAAATAATAAATAATACTAGTTGATCTCACTTACATATTGAATCTATGTAATCAAACTCATAGGAGCAGAGAGTAAAAGCTGGCTGCCAGGGACTAGGGGGAGGGAGAAATGGGGAGATGTTGGTCAACAGATGCAAAGTTTTAGTTATGTAAGATGAATAAGTTCTGAGATACAATATATAGAATGGTGACTATAGTTAACAATACTGTTTTGTATACTAAAAATTTGCTAAGGGAGGTAGTTCTTAAATGTTCTCACTGAACACACAAAAAAGGTATTTATGCTAGGTGTTGGAATATGTTAATTAGTGTAATTGTGCTGTTATTATACAAAGTACACGTACATCAAAGCAACACGTTTTATACTTTAAATACACCGAATTGTTGTCAGTTGTAACTCAATAAAGCTGAAAGAAAAGAATAAAAAGAACAAAGTGAATTTTAGCACAGCATAGAGCAAGTCGTAACTTAAAATTGAATTGTCAAGCAACTGAGTTCTTCAGCCCCTTGGCCATACCTGCTACAGACCCTTGGCAATACGGGCAACAGACCCTTGGTCATCACTGTCACAAGTAACTTTTCTCATAGCTTCCTTTCTTGTGGACCTGCCTGATGCCATGTTTGTTTGATCCTCTCTTTCTGTATCCTTAACTTCCTAATCCTCCGAATATCTGATATTTATCATTCTCAGCAGTTTGTTTGTCATGTGGTTACCCTCCTCCATACCTTGCAGGAATTGGGACAAGATCATAATAATCACCTTTCACAACTATGTGACAATCTATTTAGGTGCTTTCTCTAATTTTGGTAATGTTGCTCCTCCCCTAGAATGCAGCTCAGTAAAAATTATATTTTTAATAGTTATTTTAACTTTTGTATATTAAAATTATGTATAGGAAAGTGTATGTAGTTGTCATTACACATTATAGATTATAGCGTCAACTTTTCTTATTCAAGTCAAAAGTTGTAAGATAGTTGGACTGGGTGGAGATTCTGGTAATCAGAATAAAAATATTTATAAGCACCTTAGGGCTATAAGTGGAACATATAACAAAGTTTATAAAATCTCACATTTATTATTGTTATTGAGAGTTTTCCTGGTGTTGTTGATGGTAGTTGTTGTGCACAGAAAATATTATAGTTGGTTCAAAAATAATTGTGGTTTTTGCCATTGTGCAAAAATAATTGCAGTTTTGCCATTGCTTTCAGTGGTTTTCGAAACCGCAATTATTTTTGCACTGACCTGATAAAATTTGCAACTACTTTAACATTTGAAACTAACCTTGGCTTTATATTCCAAATCAAAAGT
>NW_012098877.1:617541-619712 GCF_000951045.1 Mandrillus leucophaeus | reverse complement strand
AATTACAGTTATCTGGGGTGAGCTAGAAGGAAACTGGTAAGGTTGGAAAGCTTGTCTATGGCCTAAGAATGACTGATTCCTTCAACTCGCTATTTTCTAGTTAGAAACCTCTGAAGAGAAGGCCTTTTAAGATGAACAGAAAGCCTTTATAAAAGGCTTTTTATAAACCTTTATGATTCATGACAAATACTTTTATGTATTTTTCAAGATTCGATCTCTGTGTTTGACTGTGCTTGTACTGAGTTTCTGATTATAGTTATAAATATATTGTAAGCAAAAAATTTATACAGCATGATTACACATTTTAGTGGGCAGATATCTAAATAGAAGATAAAAGGAAAGAGTCACAGTAACAAAAAAAAAATATGCTTTTGAACTAATTAAATAAAGGTTTTATTCCTATCCTTCAGTGGGGAGAAAGAAAGAAAGGAGAAGGACTTTGAAGAAGGTTTTACTGAGAGAGGAGTATTTGTATCTAAAGTCACAGATAACATGGAACTTAAGGAAACAGGCCAAGCTAACAGTTACCTAGAGAACCAAGTCAAACCAAGGAAAGAGACATGTATAAACATAGGCAACATAGCTTGTGTAAGTGAGCAGAAGTGTTTTCCAAGGCAATCATTCAAGACAACTATCAATAGAAAGTTTAAAAAGGGCTGGGACTAGATTAAGAGAAAAATTACAGCGTGAGTCAGCACAGGTTATTCTGTCTGATGCACTAGGTAAGTGTTCTCACCAGTTTCTAGGTTAGAAAGAAGCATCGACTGTATACCTTGTGCATTTCATTACATATAAAAGTAAGAAAAACTTGATTTTATAGAAGTTGAAAGAATAGTGGTTACCAAAGACAGGAAAATAGAGGAGAGAAGGAGATGAAGAGAAGTTCATAAATAGATACAATGTTATAGTTAGATAGGAAGAGGAAGTTCTGATATTCTGTTGCCTAGTAGGTTGATTAGCACTAACAATAATGCACTGTACTTATCAAATAGCTAACAGAGAAGATGGAATGTTTTCACAACAAAGAAATGATGAAGGTTTAAGGTGATAGATATGTTAATTCTTGTGATTAGATCATTACACAAGGTATGCATGTATAGAAACATCACATTTCACCCGTAAATATGTATAATTATTACATGTCAATTTATAAAAACAGAGATAACTGATGACAGAATATGTAAGGACTATTTTATTAGAAAATAAAAAATAAATGGCTTATGAAATTTACCAAAACTAGCACATGACAAGAGAGTATCATGCCAGAAACACGTATTTTACTATTGACAGACATGAAAATCAAACTCCTAGAATAGGAACTTTCACTCATTGCTGTTGGGAATGCAAAACGAGACAGCCACTTTGGAAAACAGTTTGATATTTTCCCATGATGTTACACTTACCCCACCACCTAATAATCCCAATTGTGAGTAGTTGCCCAAGAGAAATGAAAATCTGTTCACCCAAAAACCTGAATACAAAAATTTATAGCAGTTCTATTCATAATCACTAGAAATATAAAACAATCAAATCTCCTACAAGTGAATGAATAAACAAAGTGTGGTCATCTGTATATTCTGTTATGTAGCAATAAACAGAATGACTAGAATTAATAGCAATGTATTGTATACCTGAAAATTGCTAAGATGAGAGATTTTAAATATTATCTTCATAAGAAATAATATGTGAGGTAATGAAAATGTTAGCTTGATTTAGCCATTTTGCAATATACATATATCAAACATCAGTGTACACTATAAATATATATGATTTTTAGTTCTCAATTAAAAACATGGATTTATTTTTTAAAAGGAATGAATCATTAATACAAGCAACCATTGGATCATCTCAGTGGCAACATGCTGAATGAAAGAAATCAGTTTTAAAATGTTAAACACTGTACAATTCCATTTATATGACATTTTCAAAAAAACAAAACTATTGTGAGAACAGACAGTGACTCTGAGCGGTTGAGACTGGGGAGTGTGTGACAATAAAAGGATAACGCTGGGGAGATTTCTGAGATGATAGAGCTGTTCTGTTTCTACAGTCCTGGTGGTTACAGAGATCTATACCTGAGCTAAAATTAATAGAATTGTACACCGTAAAGCCAATTTACTGTATGTTAATTTTAAAAACATAATAAAGCAAAAAATTAAACATCACACACA
>NW_012098877.1:612703-616416 GCF_000951045.1 Mandrillus leucophaeus | reverse complement strand
TTTTAATAGTTATTTTAACTTTTGTATATTAAAATTATGTATAGGAAAGTGTATGTAGTTGTCATTACACATTATAGATTATAGCGTCAACTTTTCTTATTCAAGTCAAAAGTTGTAAGATAGTTGGACTGGGTGGAGATTCTGGTAATCAGAATAAAAATATTTATAAGCACCTTAGGGCTATAAGTGGAACATATAACAAAGTTTATAAAATCTCACATTTATTATTGTTATTGAGAGTTTTCCTGGTGTTGTTGATGGTAGTTGTTGTGCACAGAAAATATTATAGTTGGTTCAAAAATAATTGTGGTTTTTGCCATTGTGCAAAAATAATTGCAGTTTTGCCATTGCTTTCAGTGGTTTTCGAAACCGCAATTATTTTTGCACTGACCTGATAAAATTTGCAACTACTTTAACATTTGAAACTAACCTTGGCTTTATATTCCAAATCAAAAGTCTATCAATCCATAAACTTTCACTTTATAAATGTTATTCTTTTAATAGATCTATCAAGTTTTTACAGTAACCTTAAAGTCAGCCTTTATAACAATTAAATTTTCTTAAAATTTTAAACTACCTTTATAAATTCAGCATAATCAATTACTTTCTGAAGTATTTCAACTGCCTAACAAAATTATCTGAAGTATCTAGATGAGCTTTCTAAATATAATAAATAGATTAAACATAAAACATGATAATTCATATATTCCAATGTTGTAATCACATTGATTTTGCTTTTCACATTTAAACTGAACCAGTAGTTCCATAGACTGTTTTTTTGGATAAACATCAAAATTGACCTTTCTCATTTAAAGCTTGAAACTTATATTTGTTTTATCTGAGTTCCTTTCTCAGGAAATGACCTTCAAGCCTCTCAAAAAAAAAAAAAAAAATCAAAAAACTAAAACTTACCAGATCACCATACCAGATGCCAGACCCCTCATTCATCATGATTGCTTCCTTGCCCCTCCTAGGTCCTGTTTTCTTACACATTGTTACATTTATTCCCTGCTATATAAATCCCTGGTTTTAGTCAGGAAGATGGATTTGAGTCTTATCTCCCATCTCCTTGGCTGCAGCACCCAATTAAAGCCTTCTTCCTTGGCAATACTTGTCGTCTTAGTGATTGGCTTTCTGTGTGCCAAGCAGCAAAACCTAGACCAAACACCAGGTGTTTCAGTAACAACATTAAAATCAAGTGTGTAATTTACTTAAATACTTTACTTAAATACTTTAATTATACTGAAATACTTCAATTATAATCATAAAATTAACTTATTACATACTCTAGCACATACCTTTCCATTAAACAATAATTACAATTATGTATATTTATTGCATATATTCAATATATATATATGTATACATACATTGTTCTTAAGCTTGACACAAATGCTTTAAAGCTATAGGCTCCATTACTTCTAACTTTTAATGACCTATTAGAAATTTTTAAAACTTAAAATATATTTGCCCAACAAAGAAACATTAACATTATTTCAAGCAATTTAGGGTATTTCCAAAGGAATTTGAGATTATATGCCCAATCACAGAAACTGCTTATCAATCAGGAAGAAACCTGGATTCTGCATGGCTTTTCTCAGAATGATCAGATACACACAGAGACCTCACTTATAATTGCTGTGTATCAATTCCAAGTTTATACTTTTCAAATATTATGGCGTTTTAGCCTAGATCACCTGGATTGCATGCTAGCTAACAGATACTTCACAAGTAAAACTCAAGTCTCAAACCATCCTAGCTTTCATTATGAATTATTTCCATAAAATTATCATATGGCAAGGCAGTAAATCTTAGGGATATCTTAATATTACTTCTGACAGGATACTGTGTCTTATGGGTTAGTCTTGCATTTTGGTCAGGGCAACAAACCATGACAATGATAACAAGCCTGAAATGTGGATTGTTAATACTTTCCCAAGTGAGTTATATATTGAACCACAGATATATGCTTACTTAATAAAATAATTCCTTTATCATATATGCTTATATGTATGTCCAGTTTGGAACAATACTGTCTATAGTATACTGCAAATATTTTTCACAAACTCTAATTTCCTTCTACAAAGTATACTTGATTTATATTGAATACCTGAATTTAAATTATTCATTCATTAAGTGTAAATATTACCACAGTGTAAATTATATTTGTTGAACTTACTGTATAATTTTCCAAGAAACAATTTCTCAAGAAATACATCCCGAAAATTATTTTGCAAGTCATCTTGTTCTTGTTTACGTGCATATTAATTTTATATATTCATACTAATATCATTGTATACATCCTGTATCATGCTTTATTGTATTTTGTTTTAAATATATTAATTTATCAAGTGTAAATATCTAAGTTGTTTCTGGCATATTTCCTTTTTCTAAAATAAAACTAAGAATCCCAAAAAGTAGAAGTAGCCTGGGCCTCTTTGGATAGCTGAGAATACATGGTTTTAATGAAGATTTGGGAAAATTGGGAAATATTTGGGGGATTCAAAGATAACAGATTTCTTTACTGATGAGTCAACTGAACTTTTATCCCGCAGATGATTGTATTTTATATTTATGAGGTCATTGTGTTTTATACTGTATATTACTTTATATTATTATTAAAAATTGAAGGAAAGTATGCTTTCTATTAACTCAGACATAATTTTCATCATATATTTATCACTTTAAGGAATATATGGTAGACTGCTCTGTAGATGATGAAAATATAGAGATATAACATTCTAAAGAAATACAGCTTCTTTGTAAAGATTATTTGTAAAAAAGTAAATAAGATTAAGGCACAATAGAAGTTTGATACTTTTGGAATATAGAGTGAAGATAGAAGAATGCGTATATAATCAGTGAGTTCTGTTTATTTGTTCTTCATGTTTGTTGATAATATGAGAGGTAGTGATGAATTCATTCATTTATTCATTAAATAAAATTGCTTTATTTATAAAATGGGTAGAATTCCTGTATGTCAGAAATTGTTTAGATAAAAGGATAGAGGACAAATTAAAAAAAAAAAATCCTTGCCTTCAAGTTTTTATTTTAGAGGATCAACAAATCACTAAATAAGTAAAATATAAAGTATATCAGATAAGGTTAAGTGCTGAAAAGAAACATAAATCAGAGAAGGATGAAAGGGAGTGCTCACCCTAAGGTGAGCTGCTTCACTGTCCATGACACTTCATGATTATATTCTGGGGAAGAAGGATGCTCTGGGTTTCTTTTGGTGACCACTGTTAAGAGGGATTGACATTGTAATGAGATTTTCTCAAGCTAAATTAATGGTGTTGAGGCAGTAAATGTTGTGAAAGTGGGAATGGTAGAAGTCATGATAGAAGAACAGAAAGTTCTGGGGCCACCTCTTCATTGCTGCCAATGATAGTGTGAAAGCCAGGAAAGGAGAGATCTTTATTTGGAACATGTTGGGAACACTGCGTTTCCTTTTGACCACTGTCATTGGAAGTAAAAATAAGGGAAGAGGTAAACCTATCTATGTGCTTCAAATTATATTCATCATATACTTGGGTTTTTATTGACATTCCAATGATAAAGGTTAACTCTGATAGACTCCTCAATTCAGACTGTTAAAATAATAGATTAGTCAATAGTTTATTCTTACTATTGCACTTAAAGTAGAATAATGCCTCTAGTAAATAAAATTTTAATTTTAATCCTGTGGATTACACCTTTTCTCTGCTTACTTC
>NW_012098877.1:609974-612003 GCF_000951045.1 Mandrillus leucophaeus | reverse complement strand
ATTTACTATTTGTGTCTTGATTCAGAATATTTGGGTTTACCTAAAAAGATTCTCCAATGTATTTGATTATAACAAAATTGGTGTTTATTTCTGTAGTATATTAGGAAAACAGGGTCACGTTATGCATTAATGTAGTGATTCTTAAACTAGAATGTGCATCAGAATCACCTGAAGGATTTTTTAAAATGCAGAATGCTGAGCCCCACTACTGGAGTTTCTGATTTAGCAGGTCTGACATGAAGCCCCCAAATTTACATCACTCACAACTTTCCAAGTATTGCTGATGCTACTGGTGCAAAGCCCACATATTAACAGCCACTATCTTAGTGCACAACATGCAAAATCACTTAAGTGTTGGTGAAACTCTTAGTGTGTCTAGGAATCAATGAAATGAAACTTAAGTCAACAGCCATTTACTACGATTTTTACATTCCTAATTCTTAATTTCTCTGTCTCTTTCTTCTCAATATCTCAGGCCGATTTGATGACCTCTTGTAACAAGAAGTCAGAGTCCCAAAGAAATAGAGAGTGCTTGCAGTATTAGATAATTCAAAGAGGTTTCTTTATGAAGGAGTTATTTACAAGAGTGTGGATTTGGAACCATAACCTGAAACTTTGTGGTAACCAACTTATTAACATCCTTAGGCTCAAAGCAATAAAGTGAGGGAGAGGATACTGGAACCTGGAGACATACAGTTGATTAAAAGATCAGTAACTTTCAATCAAGCCAGCTCAAGATGGCTTTATAGGCAAGCAGCCAGTCCTTCCTTCTGATTATCGATGGCCAAACCCCAAAAGAAATCATTTGTTACCAGAACCTATGGACATAGTTTATATGCTTTACCTCCAAGAGCCCAGCTTAATAGAAAAGAATGCATTCAACAGATCAGTTGCTTTGTACCATTTACTGGGGACTGTGTTAATTTTTTGCAACGATTACACCACATCCAGAATAGCAACTTCAATGGGACTACTACTTGGAAAAGTTTGCAGCAATTCACTGTCATCTACCATTCAGTTTTGGTAGGGGCCGACTGGTACAAAAAATGGTAATATGATGGAGACCACCCTTCCTCAATTTTAAATTATTTTAGAGTGAGAACAATCACTATTATTCCCATGAGGATGCAGTATTGTTGGTGATTTATTACCTTGGGGAAAAGGGACATATTCAGAGCTAATCCTTAGTCTTAATCACTATGATAGCTCTTATGCTATAGGTAAAGGAATTAACATGAGGAGTTAGCCAACTGTGAGTTTATCCATTCAAATTACTTATTTGGTTGCTAGAAAAATGACTAGTAGGTGAATTTGTGAACCCTATAGATATAATGTGAATTGGATCTGAGCCAGGACTCTATTTATTATCTACACTACGTATGTTCTTACTCCAGCATAGGTTTTGATGGTGCTTTTGGTTCCTGGTTCCCTGTGTCTAACAGTCCTGGAACTCTTTGGGTGTTCATCTTTCCCACAGTATCACTGTCTAATTAAATGACCATATACTTCTCTTGGGAAGGCATGGATATAATTTCTAGGTGCTTCCTCCAGGACACGCTCCTTTTCAGCCAGTGGTCTGAAGTCTATGAAGCTGGACAAAATATCATTGTTGGAATGGTTGTCCCTAGCCTCTATATACATAGCCTCTTATACATCCTCAATTTCTTTCTGTTGTATAAAAGAACCATAAATGGTCATAAATACAAATATTGTTATATAAATTTATATATATTATTGCTTTTATAAATATTTGATAAATATAAAAGCAATATATTTTTGGGCAACCCTTCTATATCAATCTAAGAACAATGTTCTTTTAACCATCTGCACAGCTGTCTTTGAATCACAGACTCCTGACTGCCATACAGTCGCATGGAGGTTTAACTTTCTGTTAGTCAAAGGAAAAAATATATATACATAATCTGATCTTTGTCAAATACCTATACTGTGTCTTTGCAAGCTAAACTATGCTAAGAGTGTATTTGAGGGGTATATTTTTACATAGTGGAGCTTTCAATCAAAGATGCTC
>NW_012098877.1:606643-608564 GCF_000951045.1 Mandrillus leucophaeus | reverse complement strand
CTTGCTTCTCCTTGCCTTCCAACATTATTGTGAGGCTACCCCAGCCACGTGGAACTGTAAGTCCAGTTAAATCTCTTTCTTTTGTAAACTGCCTAGTCTCAGGTATGTCTTTATCAGCAGTGTGAAAATGGACAAATACAGTAAATTGGTAACAGTAGAGTGGGGTGCTGCTGAAAAGTTACCTGAAAATGTGGAAGCAACTTTGGAACTAGGTAACAGGCAGAGATTGGAACAGTTTGGAGGCCGTAGAAGACAGGAAATGTGGGCAAGTTTGAAACTTCCTAGAGACTTGCTGAATGACTTTGACCAAAAGCCTGATTGTGATATGGACAATAAAATCCAGGCTGAAGGGGTCTCAGATGGAGATGAGAAGCTTTTTGGGAGCTGAAGCAAAGGTGACTCTTGTTATGTTTTAGCAAAGAGACTGGTGGCTTTTTGCCCCTGCCCTAGAGATTTGTGGAATTCTGGTGGAAGGAATTTCTAAGCAGCAAAGCATTCAAGAGGTGACTTGGGTGCTGTTAAAGGCATTCCATTTTGTAAGGGAAGCAGAGCATAAAAGTTCAGAAAATTTGCAACACGACAATGTGATAGAAACGAAAAATACATTTTCTGAGGATAAATTGAAGCCAGCTTCAAAAATTTGCCTAAGTAACGAGGAGCAAAATGTTAATCCCTAAGACAATGGGGAAAATGAGTCCAGGGCATGTCAAAGGTCTTCACGGAAGCGCCTCCCATCACAGGCCTGTAGGCTTAGGAGAAAATGTTTTCTTGGGCCTGGCCCAGAATCCCTATGGTTTGTGTATTCTAGGGACTTGGTGCCCTGTGTCCCAACCACTCCAGCTGTGATTAAAAGGAGCCAAGGTACAGCTTGGGCTGTTGCTTCAGAGGGTGGAAGCCTCAAGCCTTGGCAGCTTCCATGTGGTGTTGAAGTCCAGAATTCAGGTGCACAGAAGTCCAGAATTGAGGTTTGGGAACCTCTGCCTAGTTTTCAGATGTATGGGAACCCCTGGATGGCCAGGCAGAAGTTTGCTGCAGGGGTGGGGCCCTCATGGAGACCCTCTGCTAGGGCAGTGCAGAAGGAAAATGTGGGGAGAGAGCCCCCACACAGAGTCCCTACTGGGGTACTGCCTAGTGGAGCTATGAGAAAAGAACTACTGGCCTCCAGACTGCAGAAAGGTAGATCCACTGACAGCTTGCCCTTGCACTTGGAAAAGTCACTGGCACTCAATGCCAACCCACAAAAGCAGCCAGGAGGGACACTGTACCCTGCAAAGTCACAGGGGTAGAGCTGCCCAAGACCATGATACTTTGCCATTTCTAGCTTCTTCTATTTGATATTCAACTCCACTTACTTTTCTTTAAGATGTTTATCGTGTGTTTGATGGGATATTTCCTGGCTATTATGGCTCTCTGTAAATTTATTTTTCTGAGTCAATGTCTTATGTACTACAACTTCAAGGCTGCTGCTGCCATTATTGCACAAGCAATACTGAGTACTGGGGCAGTAGTCAGCAAAGGGCATGGCCTCCAGGAAAACATGAGCAAAAAATGTATAAAGTGGTAGGAAAAGATCTAGAGGAGGAACTGGGAACACACAGGCTATCGATTCAACTCTTATTAACTTTTTTGCAGTTCTCTTTCTACCATATTACATCATTCCCCAGCTCTAAAAAGTTGTCTTTTCTCCACTGCACTAGTTTTTTATATGCCAAATGGGAACAGATAGACCTAGTTATTATATTTGGTAACAAAAATTTGGGGATAAATAAGATATATGCATTGTTTTAGAAAAGTTAAAAATGTAATATAACTGTTATGATTGTTCTAAACAGCATTTCTGTTATAGAATGATGGTTGAAATTGGAATCCTTGTATAACCGGTTGATGCAAATTTGGGTATTATCTTGTTGCAGTGATGCAA
>NW_012098877.1:604469-606048 GCF_000951045.1 Mandrillus leucophaeus | reverse complement strand
TTTCTATGGGTGCATGAGTATATTGAATCTCAGAGTCATGAATTCTATCAGTGAAAGAACCCCAAGAAATCACCTAGCCCAATTTATGTTTAGGAACAGAAGGTATTATTATTATTTCCAGTTCCTGTATAAAGCAACTGAAGCCTAAAAGACGGTGAGACTTGGTCACAAAATTGTAGATACAGAGAAGGAGACCTAATCCCAAGTCACCTGTTTTTTACCATAATTTGTTTCTACTTCTTGATGTCATTTTTATTAGATAATGAAGTGTTATTTTGCTGATGACAAATATTGGATTAAAAGTTACAAGGCTACTGAAATGGATTGTAAAATAGATACAAGCTTTCTAATGCAGTAGTCAAATATCACTTCTTCCTGTAAGTTTTGTTCTTCAAATGGAGTAGAGAGGTGCCATCTGGTGATGCTGTTCTAGCATTTTTCATTCTTGTAGATTTCAGCTAATGCCTCCCCAATTACTTAATAGGAACCCTCTAAGTAGTTTCAAATATCATTGTACCAATTCCTTTCCCCTTACTAAGGAAACTTAAAGAACTGTCAGCATGGTATCAAAGATCATGTCTTTTGTTCATTTTACATTAAAACCAAGATTTTAACTATTAATTGGTTTTAAACATTGGCAATTTTATGTGTAGTGGGATTGCTAATTATTTTCCAGCTCAAATTCTAGTTTGAACAACACCCTCTGTCTCACTTACCTGAGCTTCCATGATTACTTGAGAAAAATAACTATGCTGTTGCAATGAACTGTTAAAATAGCCCCCATCATTTAACTTTAGTGAAAAAATAAGTGAAGGAATTGCTATATTTACTTTGAGATTTGTAAAGTTGAATAGGATTGTTTCCTGAAAGTTTTCTTCCACAAGATGATAATATTAATTATAATTGCATACTATTTCACTACCTTGCAAAGGCCTTTATGTGCTGTTAGTAGACTGCATATTGATACTAAACTTAGATAATAATAGAGCCACTGGTTCAGTGAATAAGAATATTTTGAATATTATTAAGATTTTATTATTTAGAATTGCCTTTGTATGGCAAGCCAATAGCACAGAATGTTAAGGAACGTTTTCTTGGCATGAAATCATGTTAAAAAATATTTCTTAATTTCTTACTGGTCATTAAAATCCTTTCCTTCTACTTAATGCAAAATGAATGAATTTAGTTACTTTCTTTGTTTTTGTATTTGAAATATATCCTTTTCAACTATATAACCATCTTATCACTTTCACTTTCTTGGAAAGGTTTCAGCATAATAAAACATTTTGTGGTTATGTTTACTTACTGCTGACTTAACTTTGGACACTCTGATATAATTACTCTACATATATGCTTGGTTGATGATCTAAGTTATGTCTGGGAAGTTATGGCATATAAAAGTGACATCTGCCCCATTGCCATGCCTTTTATCAATAAGTCACTAAAATTACACTCAAATATTTCTACAATACACTTCAGATTCAGTTTTGCTTAGGGAATTTGCCTTTCCATGACAGAAAAAAATGAGCTTCACTTCTTCAACTAAACTTCATGCTGAATAACTCACATACCCCAATAT
>NW_012098877.1:599830-603764 GCF_000951045.1 Mandrillus leucophaeus | reverse complement strand
GAAGTTGGTAGTTTAAATGACTTGAGATTTAAAAGGTACAATTTTAAACAGCAGCATGTGTCGATAAAGCATCATTCAATCTGCAGCATGCCTGTATAATAATTTTCAGCTGCTGAATAAACTTCTGATTTTACTCTAGTCAAGGGAGTAGTTAAAAGATAGTTATTAGCTAACTTGAGATTTCTATTCTCTTTAACAAGAAAATACCTTGTTTGATAACTTTCAGGCATTTTTGGATAAATATTTTCATATTGGTAATGAACTATCAATGATCTATCTTCAAAAGAATATTTCCAGTTCATCTTTGTCTCCTTTAATTCAATCATGGAAAGGTGGAGATTTTTGTGCAGATGTACATGTATCATTTTCAGTATTGTCATTTTTATATTTAACTTGTTCAGAAAATTTTTAATTTGGATTAGGCATTAACATTTACAGGGTTAAAGAAAATATACATTGTCAATAGTCATTTTATTATTAGGTAGGGAAATATGAATCTTTTTCAAGTGAGTATTTGATTCAAATTATCATTGGCAAGTATATCTCTCTGAGTGTGACTGAAGGTGCAAATGATTCAAGGTTCATATTTTCAAAAATATTAATAGGTGACATTAAGTTTAAAAAAATAGGACTTTAATACATATAAATAGCAAAATATATGCCAGAATACAAAATTTCTGAAACTTGGTATCCAAACTTTCCCCTTATTCAATTTATGTTCCTCTTTTACAACTTACAATTATATTTTGTTTTTATGTTTATTTTTTGGCAATTTTAACTCTTTTACTAGATTGTAAGCTCCATCAGGGAAAGTATTTATAGACTGTCCCCAGTATAGGATGGTACAACTTATTGTTTTTCAACTTTATGATGGTTCAAAAGTGATCTACATTCAGTTGAAACTGTGCTTCAAATTTTTGAGATATTCACCACTTTACTATGAAACATGTTATATGTGAGATGATTTTGCCAAATTCTAGACTAATGTAAATATTCTGACCATGTTTAAGGCTAGGCTAAGCTATCATATTTGGTAGCTTAGGTTTATTAAATGCATTACAACTTTATTTTCAACTTACAATGTGTTTATTAGGATGTAACCCCATTGTAAGTTGAGAAGCATCTATATTATTTTCTTTTAACCATACATATACCCAAAATAGTATCTTTTCTATTTAAGAGAAGATGTAAATTATTCAGGGTTCGTGTGCAAATTGTTGAAGCAGCAGCTTAAACTAAACAAAAATGTTTTTATAATACATACTTTACTGAAAGAGCAAATTTATTCCACTGTACTTTTAATATTAAGTAGGGTAGTGGGTGCAAGGGTATTTATTGTGTTGTATGAAACATTTTTGAATGTCTGCAATATTTGCTAATAAAAAAGAATAGATAAATAATAATTGCACTTAGTAAGTTTTAAAATCTTTTGTTCATTATGGTGTGATTTCAGCTAACAAGAATGGCTTTTGATTTTGATTCCCTATAAATGTAAAAATTACACAGTAGACACACATTTTATTTTCCACTGAATAGTCACCTCAAATCATTGGCCTGGAAGAGGCTTCAAAATGGTTGACGAGAAACATATGGCACTCACCTCAACCACAAAGAACAATAAAATTTCTAGTAGATAATCACACTTCAAACAGAGGATCTAAGAGAGAACACTTGAATTTGGCAGAGAAGTGACAGGAAATACCCAAGGCACAGAAGGGGAAGAAAGCCAGTTTGGCCAGCATTGACTGGAACCCTAGAGAGGCTCCTCAGTGCAGGGAAAGCATAGGTAAGCAATCCCCAGTTGTCCCTGTTCTGGCTGTGAACTGTAACTCTAACCATGGGAGTTCTCTGGGACTAGCATAGGGAGGTGCTTGGAGCCTGAATGATGGTATTGCTTCATAGGGGTAGCACATGCTGAGCTCCACACAACCCCTGAGTCCTAATCAGCTGCAGTATGGCACCATTTTATGAGCCAACTGCCAACAGACTGTATTTTGCATTGAGGCCCAACAACCTCTACATATTCACATTCCTGGAGCCCCAATGACACTGCCATTCATCTATTAGGAGGACTGCAGGCGTACAATGCTGGTAAACACATAAAACACAGATAAACAATACAATACAATTAGAAAACAATTCAGGATACAAATGAGAAATTAACCAAAGAGGCAGATATCATAAAGAGAACCAAATAGAAATTCTAAAACTGAAGCATTCAATGAGTGAAAAAAAAAAAAAAAAATTGAGAGCTTCAACAATAGACTAATTTAAGCAGAAGAAAGAACTTAAAGACAAATCTTTGGAAATAGTCAGACAGTCAGACAAAAAGAAAAAAAAAATACATAAAGCCTATATAACAGACGGAATACTTTAAGATGACCAAATATTCAAATTTTAGGTGTTCCAGAAGGTGAAGAAAAGCTCAAAGTCACAGAAAATTTATTTAACACCAAAAATAGCTTAAAACTTCCCAAGTCTAGAGGACATTTAGACATCCAGATTCAGGAAGCTCAGAGATCCCCAAATAGATAGAACCCCAAAAGATCTTCCCCATGGCAAATTATAGTCAAACTGTCAAAAGCTAAAGATAGAATTTTAAAATGAGGTGGAGAAAAGTATGTAGTCACATATAAGGAAACCCTCATTAGACTAACACTGGATTTCTCAGCAGAAACCTTATAGACCAGGAGAGAATGGAATAATATACTAAAAGTACTGAAAGAAAAAATTTCCCAGTATACCCAACAAAGTTATTTTCATAAATTAGGAAAAATGAACTGTTTCTCAGATAATCAAAAAGTGAAAGAATTTATCACCACTAGACTGGTCTTACAAGAAATGCTTAAAGGAACCCTATATCTGAAAGAAGAAGAATAATATTTACCATCATTAAAACACAAAAGTATAAAATTTACTAGTAAATACACAAATGAGGAAGAGAAAGACTCTAATATTATGACTACAGAAAACTACCAAATCCCAGTAATAATAAGAGAAAGAAAGGAACAAACAATACACAAACAACCAGAGAATCATTCAAATGACAGGAGGAAGTCTTCACGTATTAGACAAAATCAGGCACATTTGGGGCCTTCACATATCACTATTAATCTTGAATGTGAACAGATTAAAATTTCCACTTAAAGTATAGAGACTGCCTGAATGGATTTTTTTAAAAATGACCCAATTTTATGCTGCCTACCAGAAACTTGTTTAACCTGTAAAGATATGTATAGACTGAAGGTAAAGGGGTGGAAAAAGATATTCCATATAGATGGAACCAAAAGGCGAGCAGGAGGAGCTCTCTTTATATAATATGAAACAAATTTTAAGTCAAAAACATTAAAAAGACACAAAGAAGTTCATTATATAATGAAAAAGGGATAAATTCAGCAGTAGGACATAACAATTCTAAATATATGTGCATTGAACACCAAAGCATCCAGATATACAGAGCAAATATTATTAAATCTAAAGGGAGAGCTAGATTATTTTTGTTTGTTTGTTTGTTTTAATTTTTATTATATTTTAATTTCTGGGGTACATGTGCACAATATGCTGGTCTGTTAGTTATACATGTGCCATATTGGTTTGCTGCATCCATCAACTTGTCATTTACATTAGATATTTCTCCTAATGATATCCCTACCCCAGCCCCCCACCCCTGAATAGGCCCCAGTGTGTGATGTTCCCCTCCCTGTGTCCATGTATTCTTATTGTTCAACTCCCACTTAGGAGTGAGAACATGTGGTGTTTAGTTTTCTCTTCTTGTGTTACTTTGCTGAGAGTGATGGTTTCTAGTTCTATCCATGTCCCTGCAAAGGAGATGAACTCATCCTTTTTTATGGCTGCATAGTATTCCATGGTGTATATGTGTCACATTTTCTTTATCCAGTCTATCATTGATGGGCATCTGGGTTGGTTCCAAGAC
>NW_012098877.1:595337-599090 GCF_000951045.1 Mandrillus leucophaeus | reverse complement strand
TAAGACATATCTACAGAACATTTCATCCAACAGTAATGGAATACACACTTTTCTCACCAGCACATGAAACATTCTTCAGAACAGACCATATATTAGGCCACACAACAACTCTCAAAAAATTGTAAAAGCAATTGAACTCATGTAAAGCATCACCCCTGACCACAATGTGATAAAACTAGAAATCATAAAGAGGAAGTTTTGGAACTGTTCAAATACGTGGAAATTAAACAACGAGCTCCTGTATGACCATTAGGTCAATGAAAAAAATTAAAAAGGAAATAAAAAACTTAAAAAATGAAAATAAAAATACAACATATCAAAACTTGTGAGATACTGCAAAAACAATGGTAAAAGGGAAATGTGTAGCAGTAAACATCCATGTGAAAAAGAAAGTTTTGGAATAAACAGTTTAATAATGCATCTCAAGGAACCAAAAAAAAACTTCCAAAATAGACCAACCTTAACACTTAGTAAAAGAAAAGAAACAAAAATCAGCGCAGAACTAAATGAAATGACTAAAACCAAACCAAAACAAAAACAGACTTAATGAAATGACCTAAATAAGCAAAATTAGAAATGAAAAAGCAGACATAACAACTGATACCACAGATATACAAAATATTATCAGAGACTATTATAAACAACTATGTGCTAGAAAACTGGAAACACTAGAGGAAATAGATAAATTCCTGGATATACAAAGTACCAAGATTTAATCAGGAAGAAATAGAAGAAATAGAAACTTGAACAGACTTGTAACAACAAATAAGATTTGATCGATAATAAAATGTCTCACAGAAAAGACAAGTCCAGGACAAGATGGCTTCACTGCTGAATTCTACTAAACTTATAAAGAAAAACTAACACCAATTGTACCAAAACTATTCCAAAAATATTGAAGAGGAGTGAATTCTCTATTTTATTCTATGTGGCCAGTGTTACCCTAATATCAAAACCAGACAAAGATGCAACAAAATTGAAAAATATAGACCCATATTTCTGATGAACATAGATGCAAATATTTGCAACAAAGTACTAGCAAACTAAATCCAACAGCACACCAAGATGATAATGCATTAAAATCAAATATAATTTATTCCAGGGATTCAAAGATGGTTCAACATATACAAATCAATAAATGTGATATATCATATCAACAGAATGAAGTGTAAAAACCATTTCAATTGATGCAGAAAATGTATTTGATAAAGTTTAACATACCTTCATGATAAAAACTCTCAAAAAAATAAAAATAAATAAATAAACTAGGCAGTGAGCCCAGATCATGCCATTGCACTCCAACCTGGACAACAGAGCGAGACTCCGTCTCAAAAAACCAAAACAAAAAACTAGGCACAGAAGAAACACAGCTCAATATAGTAAGATCATATACAACAAACCCAGAGCTAACATTATACCAAATGAGGAAAGGCTAAATCCTTCTTTATAGGAACTGGAACAATATAAGGATGCCCACTTTTACTGTTCCTCTTAAATATAGCATTGGAAGTCTTAGCCAGAGAAATCCGGCAAGAGAAAGGAAATAAAATGCATTGAAGTTAGAAAATAGGATGTCAAAGAAGAAAATTATTCTTCTTTGCAGATGACATGATTATATATATAGAAAAACTTAAAGATTATACCACAACTCTTAGATATAATAGATTCAGTAAAATTGCAGCATATGAAATCAACATAAAACAATCAGTAATATTTCTGTGCATCAGTAATCAACTAGCTGATAAGTTAAAAAGGGAATCCCATTTGCAGCAGCTACAAAAGAAAAAAAAAAAACCCAACTAGGAATAAAGTTAACCAAGGACATAAAAGACCTCTATACAAAAAACTACAAAACATTGTTGAAAGAAATTGAAGAGGACCCAAACAAATGGAAAGACATTCCATGCTCGTGAGTCAGAAGAATTAATATCATTAAAATTACTATACTCCTCAAAGCAATCTACAGATTCAATGAAATCTTTATTAAAATAACAATGTATTTTTTCATAGAAGTAGAAAAAATAATCCAACGTATTTGAATGGAACAATAACAAAATGGTGAAAGTAATCCTGAGCAAAAGGAAAAAAGCTTGAGGCATCACATTACGTGACTTCAAAATATATTACACTGCTATAGTGACCAAAACAGCATAGTTCTGCTGTAAAAACAGACACATAGACCAGTAAAACAGACTAGAAAACCTGGAAATAAAGCCACATATTTATAGCCAACTGATTTTCTACAAGGGTGCCAAGAATGTACATTTGGGAATGGGGAGTCTCTTCAATAAATGTGTCTGGAAAAACTGTATCTATATGCAGTAGAATAAAAACAGGGTCTATCTCTCACCACACATAAAACTCAACTCAAATTGGAATAAACACTTAAATGTGACACGTGAAACTATACAACTGCTAGAGGAATACATAAAGGAAGCACTCCAGGACAGGCAAAGGCCTATTTGACTAAGGCCTCAAAAGCATAGGCAATAAAACTAGAAATGGACAATTTGTGATACATCAAACTATGAAGCTTCTTCACAGCAATGGAAACAATCAACAGAGTAAACAGTCAAACTGTAGAATGGGACAAAATATTTGCAGTATATTCATTTCACAAGAGAATAATATTCAGAATATATAGGGAACTCAATTCAACAGCAAAAAAAGCAAACAATACCACTAAAAAGTTGGTAAAGGACACGAATAGCTGTTTCTCAAGAGAAGACATACAAATGGCCATTTATTGGTATATGAAGAAATTATGCTCAATATCACTAATCATCAGAAAAATAGAATAAATCAAGGGTTTTAAAATAATGGTCTTTCTTACTGGGGTAATATCTCATTTTACCCCAATTTTATCTTTATTAAAAAAGATAGAAAATAGATTCTATTAAGGATGGGAAGAAAAGGGATCTCTTATACATTATTTGTTGGAATGTAAATTAGTACAGCCATTATGGAAAATAGTATGGAGCTTTCCCCCGAAAGAAAAGAAAGAAAAAATCTTAAAATAGAACTACCATACTATCTAGCAATCTCACTATTAGATATTTATCTGAAGGAAATGAAATTAATATATCAAAGGAATACCTACACCCTCAGATTTATTGCAGCACTGTTCACAGTAGCAAAGATATAGAATCAACCTAGGATTAATGGATAAAGAAACTGTGGTATATATATACAATAGAATACTACTCAACCATAGAAAGGGATGAAATTTTGTCATTTGCAACAATGTGGATGGAACTCTAGGTCATTATATTAAGTGAAATCAGTGAGCCATTGAAAGACAAATGTCACATTTTCTCTTTGGATATGAGACCAAAAAAATAGTTGATCTCATGTAGGTGGAGAGTAGAATGATAATTACCAGAGTTGGGGAAGAATATAGGCGCAATTGAGGTTGGAAGAGAAGTTGGTTAACAGGTACAAAATATAGTTAGATAGAAGAAATAATGTTCTATAGCAGAGTATGCTGACTATAGTTAGCAACAATGTATTGTATATTTCAAAATATCTAGAAGAAAGGACTTGAAATACTCCTAACACATAGAAATAACAAATACTGGAGGTGATGGATCTACTAAATACTCTGACTTGTTCATTATATATTCTATGCATGTAACAAAATATCACATGCACCCATGAGAATATGCAGACATTATGTATCGATATAAAATATTTTAAAAATAATTGGCCTGATGCACATTCTCTTCTATGGAACCCATCCTTTTGAGCTTACAA
>NW_012098877.1:592655-593972 GCF_000951045.1 Mandrillus leucophaeus | reverse complement strand
ATATTATGCTTTAGTATGTGTATACATTGTGAAACAGATTTACAAAACTAACACATGCATTATTTCACATACCAATTTTTGTGGTGAAAACACTTGAAATATTCTCTTATGGCAATTTTTAAGTATACAATATATTATTATCAACTATAGTCACCATAATGTATAATAGATCTCTTGATCTTATCCTTCATATCTAATAGGAATTTTATGTCCTTTGATCAGTTTTTCCCCAGTTCCTCCATTCTCCAGCCTCTGGTAATAACCATTTTACTCTCTGTTTCAGTGTTTTACTTTTTTAGAATTTCCCACGTAAGTGAGATCATGTAGTTTTTCTCTTTCTATGCCTAATTTCACGTAATATAATGTCCTCCATGTTGATATATAAAGATAACATTTTCTTCTTCTGTTCATCCATTGACAGACATTTAGGTTGATTCCATATCTTGACTCTTGTCATAATGCTGCAAATAAACATAAGAGTTCAGATTATTATTATTTTTTTGACTTACTGATTTTGTTATATCATTTGGATATATATCCAGTAGTGGGATTGCTGAATCACATGATACGTCTACTTTTAACTTTTGGGGAATCTCCATATCATTTTCCATAGTAGCTGTACTAATTTACATTCCCACCAACAGTGTGCCAGGGTTCTGTTTTCTCCATATTCTTGCCAGCATTTATCTTTTGTCTTTTTTGATAATAGCCATTCTAACAGGTGTGAGGTGATATCCCATTTTGTTTTTAATTTGTATTTCCCTGATGATTCGTAGTGTTGAGCATTTTTTCATATACCTGTTGGCAGTTTGTACTATTCGTTAAAAAATTTTCTATTCAGATTCACTACTTATTTTTGAATTTATTATTCTTCTATTGGTTTGTTTTGTTTGCTTTTACTATTGAGTTATTTGAATTCCTTATGTATTGTGGATGTTAATTCCTTATCAGATATATGTTTTAAAAATATATTCTTCCATTTTGTGGGTTGCCTTCTCATTATGTTGTTTGTTACCTTTGGTGTGCAGAGACTTTTTGACTTGATATAGACCCCCTTGGTTATTTTTGCTTGTCTGGACTGTATTTTTGGTGTTATATCCAAAATGTAATGCCAAGACCAATGTCAGTATGTTTTCCTCCATGTTTTTTGCTGGGAGTTTTATAGGCTCAAGTCTTACATTTAAAATTTAATCCATTTAGGAGAGGATGTGGAGAAATAGGAACACTTTTACACTGTTGGTGGCATTGTAAACTAGTTCAACCATTATGGAAAACAGTATGGCGATTCCTCAAGGATCTAGAACTAGAAGTACCATA
>NW_012098877.1:589677-592212 GCF_000951045.1 Mandrillus leucophaeus | reverse complement strand
GAGTTGATGGGTGCTGACGAGTTGATGGGTGCAGCACATCAACATGGCACAAGTATACATATATAACAAACCTGCACGTTATGCACATGTACCCTAGAACTTAAAGTATAATAATAACAAATAAAAATTTAATTCATTTAAAATTGATTTTTGTACATAGTGTAAGGATACATTTTCATTTTCTTGTATATGCATATCCAGTGTTTCCAGTACCATTACTTGAAGAAAAATCATTTCCCCTTTTGTATTTTTGGGTCTTTGTTGATGATTGGCTGATTGTATTCCCATGGGTTTATTTCCCAGATTTCTGTTCTGTTCCTTTGCTTTATATGTCTGTTATTATGACAATACCATGGTGTTTTAATTACTATAGCTTTATAATATAATTTAAAATCAGAAAGTGTGATGCTTCTAGCTTTGTTCTTTCAAAACATTGCTTTGGCTATTTGAGGTCTTTTGTGGTTTCATATGAGTTTTAGGATTGTTTTTTCTTTTCATTTCTGTAAACAACTTTATGAGAATTATAACAGGGTTTGTACTCAATCTATAAATTGCTTTGGGTATTATGGACATTTTGATGATATTTATTTGTTCAGTTCATGAACACAGGATATCTTATTTGTGCCTTTAAAAATTTATTTCACTAATATTTTATAGTTTTCAGTGTATAACTTTTTCACCTTTTGGGTTAATTCCTAAGTGGTCTTTTTAAATGCTACTGTAAATCAGATTGTTTTCTTGATTTTGGATAGTTTGGTCTTAGTGTATGTTAATTTTGTATGCTGCAAATTTACTGGATTTTTTATTAGTACTAACAGCTTATAGTGGAGTTTTTAGAATTTTCTATATGTATCATCAGTTCATGTCACCTGCAAACAGGAAAAAAATATAACTTCTTTCTTTCTGATTTGGATGCCTTTTATTTCTCTCCCTTGCCCTATTGCTCTGGCTAGGACTTTATTACTATGTTGAATAGAAGTGAGGAAAGTAGGCATCCTTGTCTTCCTGATCTTAGAGAAAATGCTTTTAACTTTTTTGTTAACTATGGGTTTGGGATATATGGCTTTTATTGTGTTGAAATGTATTTCTTTTATACTTAACTTTTGATAGTTTTTAATATGAAACAATGTTAAATTTTATAAATGCTTTTTCTGCATCTGTGGAGATGGTCATATGCATTTATCTTTTGTTCTGTTAATGTGATTTATCACATTTATTTATTTGCATGTGTTGATACATCCTTGCATCCAAGGGATGAATCATACTTGATCATGGTAAATAAATGATTAAATGTGCCGTTGAATTAGGTTTGCTACTATATTGTTGAGGATTTTTGCATCTATATTCATCAGAGATATTGATCTGGAATTTCTTTTTTGGAATATACTTGTCTGGCTGTGGTATCAGGGTGGTGCTGGCCTGGTAAAAGAAATTTGGAAGTATTCCTTTGTGTTCAACTTTTTGAAAGAGTTTGAGAAAGATTTTCATTAATTCTTAAATGGTGGAATTGTGCTGTGAAGACATCAGTCCTGGAATTTTCTTTAATGGGAGATTTTTGAATACTGATTCAATCTCTTTTCTTAATTTGGTCTTTGCCAATTTCCTACTTCGTCACAGTTCAGTCTTGGTAGGATGCACTTTTTGAGGAATTTATTCATTTATTTTAGGTTATTTAGTTCGCTGGCATATAGTTTTTATAATAGTCTGTCATAATCCTTTTGTATTTCTGTGGTATATGTTGTAATGTCTTCTCTTTCATCTCTGATTTTGAGTCTTCTCTTTTTTTCTTAGTCCGTCTAAAAACTTATCAACTTTATCTTTTCAAAAAACCAACTGTAGGTTTTCTTAATCTTTTCTGTTATTTTTCTAGTCTCAATTTCATTTATTTCTGTTCTGGCCTTTTACATTTCTTTTTCCTGTTCTATTAACTTCAAGCTTAGTTTTTTCTTGTTCCTTGAAATGTAGCATTAGTTTAGTTATTTGGGAGCTTTCTTCTTTTTTAATGTAGGCAATTATTACTATAAACCTCCTTCATATAACTGCTTTTTCTGTGTCCCTTAAGTTTTCGTATGTTGTGTTTTCATTTTCATTTATCTCAAGATTTTTTTTTCATATCCATTTTAATTTCCTCTCTGGCCCATTTATTGTTTAGGAGCATATTGTTTAATTTCCCTGTATTTTTCAATTTAAAAAATTTCTTCTGTTACTGATTTCTAGTTTCATCTCACTATAGTTAGTAAAGATAGTTAATATGGTTTCAATCTTAAATTCTAGCCTAACATGTGATCTATCCTGGAGAACGTTCCACAGGTGCTTGAGAAGAATGTGTATTCTGCCATTATGGCTTAGAATCTTCTATGTATGTCTGTGAGGTCCATTTGAGCTTAAGTGTTGTTCAAGTCTACTGTTTTCCAAATTTTCTCTTTCAATGATTTGTCTGTTGTTGAGAATGGGATATTGAAATCCTGTAATATTATTGTATCGCTAGTCTTTGTTCCTTTAGTTCTATTAATATGTTATTTGTATATTTAGATG
>NW_012098877.1:584920-585857 GCF_000951045.1 Mandrillus leucophaeus | reverse complement strand
CTTCACTATTGTGGATAGTGCTGCAGTGAATATTCACATGCATTTGTATTTATGGTAGAATGATTTATATTCATATGGGTATATCCCAGTAATGGGTTTGCTTGGTCAACTGACAGTTCTGCTGTTAGCTCTTTGAGGAATCACCATACTGCTTTCCACACTTGTTGAACTAATTTACACTTCTACCCACAGTGTATAAGTGTTCCATTTTCTCTGTAATCTTACCAGCATCTGTTATTTTTTTTTTACTTTTCTTTCTTTTTTGAGACAGAGTCTCGCTCTGTCGCCCAGGCTGGAGTGCAGTGGTGCAACCTTGACTCACTACAACCTCTGCCTCCCAGGTTCAAGTGATTCTCCTGTCTCAGCCTCCTGAGTAGCTGGGATTACAGATGTAAGTGACCATGCCTGGTTAATTTTTGTATTTTTAGTACAGACAGGGTTTCATCCTTTTTGGTCAGACTAGTCTCGAACTCTTGAACTTATGATCCACCTGCCTCAGCCTCCCAAAGTGCTGGGATTACAGCCATGGGACCCACAGCGCCTAGTCCTTTTTTTTTTTTTTCCTTTTTTAACAATAGTCATTCTGCCTGATATGAAATGATATCTCATTGTGGTTTTGATTTCATTTCTCTAATGATAAGTTATATTGAACTTTTTCACATGTTTTTTGGCTGAATATATGTCTTCTTTTGAAAAGTGTCTCTTCTTGTCCTTTGCCACTTTTTTAATTGAGTTGTTTGCTTCTCTCTTGTAAATATGTCTAAGTTCCTTTTGGATACTGAATATTAGACCTTTGTCAGATGCATAGTTTGCAAGTATTTTCTCCACTCCGTAAGCTGTCTGTTGACTATGTTGATAGTTTCTTTTGCTGTTCATAATGTTCTTAACTGTAATTGGATCCTCCTTGTCAATTTTTGCTTTTGGTATCTTTGTCATG
>NW_012098877.1:578156-580040 GCF_000951045.1 Mandrillus leucophaeus | reverse complement strand
AAAAAAAGGAAAGTCTCTATCCCTCTTTCAATTTTGAAGGACAGCTTTACTGGGAAAAGTATTCTTGATTGGCAGGTTTTTTTCTTAAACTAATTTCAGCACACTGATTATGTCATCCAGTTTTCTTCTGGTCTGTGATATTTCTGCTGAGAAATTTGTTGATAGGCTTATGGAAGTTCCTTTGTATGTTGTAAACCTCTTTTGCTGCTTTGAAGATTCTTTCTTTGTCTTTGAGTTTTGACAGTTTGATTTTTAAAAGTCTTGGTAAATTGTCTTTCAGTTGAAACTATCTGGAGACTTTTGAGTTTTATGTACCCAATGTTCATATCTTTCTGAAGATTTGGCAAGTTTCCAGGCATTGATTCTTTACATAGGCCTTCTGTCTTTGTAGATGTTACAGAAAAAGGAAAGGAAAGACAATGTGAAAATTAGCCCCTTGATGATATCCTATATATTTTATTCCTTCCTTTTCATTATGTTTTCTCTTTTCTCCCCTGACTGGATATTCTCAAATGCCCTGGATTTCAGTTTACAGGGAGCCAGGGCCTAACTCCAACTCTGGCTCTGGTGGAACATGGGCATGCACAGAACAATAGTGGTTGCAGGTTTTTGGGTGTGGGTTAGCTTACTGTGGAGGTGGCTTTGGTGTTTAAGGTGCAAGTGGTGTAGGGAGGGTGACATCCCTGGTACTAGTACAGTAAAACAGTGGCCATTCTTGTGAATTAGGTGCAATAGCATCTTTTTTGCTGGAGAGTTTGTGGTGGTGATGGCTATGGGTGACTTTGGGGTCACAAGCTGCTCCTGTCCTATGCGGAGCAGGCCACTAGGGACTGCAGTGGCACTCATGTCATGGCTGATAATGATAGCCCCCACTCTTCATCTTTGTTCCTAGCTGTCTCTGGATATCTCAGATATGCTAATCTCTCTAGTGATCCTTTCTGTGTAGTTATTCATTTTTCATCCACTCTGTTGCTGCAGGTTTTTAATTGAAATCTTTGAGCTCCTTCTCCCCAAGGCTATTCTTGCGAATGGACAGCTGTCTCATTGTTGATCACTTATAGGGGGATGAAGGTTGATACCTCCTAATCCATCATCTTGCTGACTTCCATATCAGCTTTGGAAGATGGGAGTCATGTCACTTATTTTTCTGCTAACAACATCAATTAGAGTGCCTAATCTACAGGCCATCAGTTTTGCGGGAGAATGAGTTGTGATATAAGAGAACATAACTTCTGTTCAACAGAGGTTTTTAAAAGCCAGCAGTCTTAAATTCATTTATTCAATTACTTATGTCTTTAAGCATTTTTCACGATGTTGATTCTGACTATAAACTTGTCAGTTCCTTCACATACTTTTACTTTACTGTCATGATTTTCTATTCTCCCCCAACTGGTTTTAATAATGAGCATTTTAGGAACTGGAGAGGTAGTGAGTTCATAAATATTTTTGCTTTTAAGAATTAAAATGTCTGAAGATAATGATCCCTTTGTTAGTTTTGGGGGTAAAAGGAGATCTCCTGAAAGTGGTGTTAGGTAGAAGTTTTCATTTAACATTACTTGGCAAACTGGAGTAGACATTTGGAAGTGTTCTTGTTAAATGTATTCAGTTATGCCAGAGTGGTAGTGGCAGCCTCATTATCCCAAGTTGATCCTTGTGTATAGCAGTGATCTCAAGCCAACTTTTACCATTTCATAAGTAAACTCTTAAGTTTTTAAGAATTTTTCAAACTGATTTTTTAAACTTCTAGTTTAGGTTTGAGGGTGCATTTGAAGGTTTGTTATGTAGGGTAAACTTATGACACAGGGATTCATTGTACAGATTATTTTATCACTGAAGTATTAAGTCCAGTATCCAATAGTCATCTCTTCTGCTCCTCTCCCTCCT
>NW_012098877.1:574254-576826 GCF_000951045.1 Mandrillus leucophaeus | reverse complement strand
GGGTTTCACACTTAATTATTTAATCCATCTTGAGTTGATCTTTGTATATTTTGTAAGGCAAAGGTCCAACTTGAATCTTCTGCATATGGCTAGACAATTATCCCAGCACCATTTATTGAATAGGAAATCTTATTTCCATTGCTTGTTTTCGTCATTTTTTTTGAAGTTCAGATGGTTGTAAGTGGGCAACCTTATTTCTTGGCTTTCTGTTCTTTTCATTGGTTTATGTGCCTGTTCTTGTACCAATACTATGCTGTTCTGGTTACGGTAGCCATGTAGTATAGTTTGAAGTTGGATAACATGATACCTTCAGCTTTGTTCAGTTTGCTTTAAGATTGCCTTGGCCATTAGGGCCCTTTTTTGGTTCCACGTGAATTTTTAAATAATTTTTCTCATTCTGGGCAGAATGTTGTTGGTAGTTTGGTAGGAATGTCGTTGAATCTGTAAATTGCTTTGGAACTATAGCCATTTTAGTGATACTGGTTATTTCTATCCATGAACATCAGATGTTTAACATTTGCTTGTGTCTTTTCTGATTGTGCTGAGCAGTGTTTTGTAATTTGCATTGTAGAGATCTTTAACCTCCCTGGTTAGCTGTATTCCTAGGTATTTTATTCATTTTGTGGCAATTCTGAATGGGATTGCCTTTCTGATTTGGCCCTCAATTTGGTTGTTGTTGGTGTATAGGAATGCTAGTGATATTTGTAAATGAATTGTGTATCCTGAAAGTTTGCTGAAGTTGTTTACTAGCTGAAAGAGCTTTTGGGCTGAGACTGTGGAGTTTTCTAGAAATAGAATTGGGTTGTCTGCAAACAGGGATAGTTTGACTTCCTCTCTTCTTAGGTGAATGCCCTTTATTTCTTTCTCTTGCCTGATTGCTCTGACTAGGACTTCTAATACTGTGTTGAATAGAAGTGGTGAGAGAGGGCATCTTTGTCTTGTGCCAGTTTTCAAGGAGAATGCTTCAGTATTTGCTCACTCAGTATAATGTCGGCTGTGTGTTTGTCAGAGATGACTCATTATTTTGATGTATGTTCTTTCAATACCTAGTTTATTGAGTTTTTAACATGAAGTGTTGAATTGCGTTGAAAGCCCTTTCTGTGTCTATGAGATAATCAGGTGGTTTTTGCTTTAGTTCTGTTTATGTGATAAATCACATTTACTGATTTGTGCATGTTGAACCAACCTTGTATCCCAGAGATGAAACCTACTTGACCATGGTGGATTAGCTTTTGGTGTGATACTGGATTCAATTTTTCAGTATTTTTTTTTTTTTTTTTAGGATTTTTGTGTCGATGTTCATCAAGGATGACCTGAAATTTCTTTTGTTGTTGTGTTTCTGCAAGATTTTGATATCAAGATGATGCTGGCCTCACAGAATGAGTTGGGGAGGAGTCTTTTCTCCTCAATTTTTTTTTTAAAATGGTTTCTGTAGGAATGGTACTAGTTCTTTGCACATCTGGTAGAATTTGGCTGTGAATTCATCAAGTCCTCAGCTTTTGGGTTGTGGGAGTTATAGGCTATTTCCTTACTAATTAAATTTTAGAGCTCATTATTGGTTTGTTCAGGGAATCAATTTCTTACTGGCTCAGTAGGAATGAGATAATCATGTGGTTTTTGCTTTAGTTCTATTTATGTGATAAATCACATTTATTGATTGGGAGTGTGTATGTATTCAGGAATTTATCCATCTCTTCTAGGTTTTCTAGTTCATGTGCATAGAGGTATTCAGAGTAGTTTCTGATGTTTGTTTTTATTTTGGTGGGGTCAGTAGCAACATTTCTTTCATCATATATAATTGTGTTTATTGGGATCTTCTCTCTTTTCCTTCTTTATTGGTCTAGCTAATGGCCTAGCTATCTTATTAATGCTTTCAAAAAAACAACTCCTGGAATTGTTGATCTTTTGAATCCTTTTTAATATCCCAATTTCCTTGAGTTAATCTCTAATTCTGGTTATTTCTTTTCTTCCGCTAGCTTTGGGGTTGATTTGTTCTTGCTTCTCTAATTCTTTTAGTTGTATGTTAGGTTGTTAATTTGAGATTGTTATAACTATTTGAAGTGGGCAATTAGTGCTATGAATTTACCTCAACACTGCCTTGACTGTGTCCTATGGATTCTGGTATGGTGTATCTTTTTTCTCGTTATTTTCAAAGAATTTCTTGATTTCTGCCTTAGCTTCATTATTTATGCAAAAGTCATTCAGGAGCATGTTGTTTAATTTCCATGCAATTGTATTATTTTGAGTGATTTTCAGAGTCTTGGCTTCTATTTTTATTGAGCTGTGGTCTGAGAATGTATTTGGTATGATTTTTGTTCTTTTTCATTTGTTGAGAATTTTTTTTATGTCCAGTTAGGTGGTTGATTTTAGAGTGTGTGCCATGTGGCGATGAGAAGAATGTATACTCTGTTGTTTTAGGGTGGAGAGTTTTGTAAATGTCGGTCAGATCCATTTGGTTCAATGTTGAGTTTAGGTCCTGTTAGAAGTACAGTCATCAGTTATGCTAGAGAAGTAACTTTATGGTGTTCTTGATGTGCTTCTAGGACTCCTTAGCTTTGAGATTACACTGCTT
>NW_012098877.1:546100-573059 GCF_000951045.1 Mandrillus leucophaeus | reverse complement strand
AATACTGTGTTGAATAGAAGTGGTGAGAGAGGGCATCTTTGTCTTGTGCCAGTTTTCAAGGAGAATGCTTCAGTATTTGCTCACTCAGTATAATGTCGGCTGTGTGTTTGTCAGAGATGACTCATTATTTTGATGTATGTTCTTTCAATACCTAGTTTATTGAGTTTTTAACATGAAGTGGTGTTCAATTGCGTTGAAAGCCCTTTCTGTGTCTATGAGATAATCAGGTGGTTTTTGCTTTAGTTCTGTTTATGTGATAAATCACATTTACTGATTTGTACATGTTGAACCAACCTTGTATCCCAGAGATGAAACCTACTTGACCATGGTGGATTAGCTTTTGGTGTGATACTGGATTCAATTTTTCAGTATTTTTTTTTTTTTTTTTAGGATTTTTGTGTCGATGTTCATCAAGGATGACCTGAAATTTCTTTTGTTGTTGTGTTTCTGCAAGATTTTGATATCAAGATGATGCTGGCCTCACAGAATGAGTTGGGGAGGAGTCTTTTCTCCTCAATTTTTTTTTTAAAATGGTTTCTGTAGGAATGGTACTAGTTCTTTGCACATCTGGTAGAATTTGGCTGTGAATTCATCAAGTCCTCAGCTTTTGGGTTGTGGGAGTTATAGGCTATTTCCTTACTAATTAAATTTTAGAGCTCATTATTGGTTTGTTCAGGGAATCAATTTCTTACTGGCTCAGTAGGAATGAGATAATCATGTGGTTTTTGCTTTAGTTCTATTTATGTGATAAATCACATTTATTGATTGGGAGTGTGTATGTATTCAGGAATTTATCCATCTCTTCTAGGTTTTCTAGTTCATGTGCATAGAGGTATTCAGAGTAGTTTCTGATGTTTGTTTTTATTTTGGTGGGGTCAGTAGCAACATTTCTTTCATCATATATAATTGTGTTTATTGGGATCTTCTCTCTTTTCCTTCTTTATTGGTCTAGCTAATGGCCTAGCTATCTTATTAATGCTTTCAAAAAAACAACTCCTGGAATTGTTGATCTTTTGAATCCTTTTTAATATCCCAATTTCCTTGAGTTAATCTCTAATTCTGGTTATTTCTTTTCTTCCGCTAGCTTTGGGGTTGATTTGTTCTTGCTTCTCTAATTCTTTTAGTTGTATGTTAGGTTGTTAATTTGAGATTGTTATAACTATTTGAAGTGGGCAATTAGTGCTATGAATTTACCTCAACACTGCCTTGACTGTGTCCTATGGATTCTGGTATGGTGTATCTTTTTTCTCGTTATTTTCAAAGAATTTCTTGATTTCTGCCTTAGCTTCATTATTTATGCAAAAGTCATTCAGGAGCATGTTGTTTAATTTCCATGCAATTGTATTATTTTGAGTGATTTTCAGAGTCTTGGCTTCTATTTTTATTGAGCTGTGGTCTGAGAATGTATTTGGTATGATTTTTGTTCTTTTTCATTTGTTGAGAATTTTTTTTATGTCCAGTTAGGTGGTTGATTTTAGAGTGTGTGCCATGTGGCGATGAGAAGAATGTATACTCTGTTGTTTTAGGGTGGAGAGTTTTGTAAATGTCGGTCAGATCCATTTGGTTCAATGTTGAGTTTAGGTCCTGTTAGAAGTACAGTCATCAGTTATGCTAGAGAAGTAACTTTATGGTGTTCTTGATGTGCTTCTAGGACTCCTTAGCTTTGAGATTACACTGCTTGCTGTTTCAAACGTTTTGTAAACACTTTTTGTGTATTAAAGCTCATGCTGCTTAAAATGATGCCTATTTCTGGCACTAAGCCTGTACTAATACTGCTTCCTTAATTTTCAATTTGTTCTTGTTTCTTTATTTGCTTTAGGGTCTCTACACAGAGCTATAAGCTAAAAATTAGAATGATGAGTTCTGATAATAGTTATATTCTGGTTACTATTTCTATTTGACAGAAAAGAAATGCCTTAGAAATGGCATTTTGTCTTAATGAAAAGCTTTAACATATGGTCTACATATATCTCTCACTTTTTAAGTGGAGTTGACTAAACATAATTTACATTTTTAGTAACAACTTTTTTATGAACAGATGGCCATTAGAATTATGATGTGCTTCATTATTATAGTCATAGCTATTATGGGACTTGGACCTGAAAAATATTAATTGCAACAAGAAACTTGGAAATTGAATTCTTGGAAAAAGTGCCTATTTTATTATTTTGTGGAAAATTATTTGATAAAATCTAAAAATTTAATAAATATTAATCATGTTCAGGCTTTGTTAATATATCCTACTAATAATGTTCATGTTATTTTTAAATATTAATTGTACCTAGTAGATAAACCACTTCCTTGTGATTTATTATAAATGCTTATGATTATTAAAGGACAAGTTAGACAAATATTTATCAAGCCCTCATGATGTGCCAGACATTATTTTAGTCGCTTGCTGTCCAAAGGTGAGGAAACAGACTCAGTTTTTATTCTTATGTAAGTTAACTCTAACACAGAAGATAGAGAATATCCAAATAAATAGATGGAAATATGCAGTCTCAAGATGTGCAATATAAAAATAGTTAAATATATGAAGATGGAATGTGACAAGACATAGTCTTTATATGAAGGGATTAGCAAATATTTTCTTACAAAATATTATTTGAGGGAATTTTCTATGTAGATATGTAAGTCAAAACTTTTCTAGGTAGACAGCTTTGGAAATGGAGTTTGTTGATATGCATGAGAAACAGCAAAAGATCATTGAGGGTAGAGCAAATGAACAAGGAAGATAGATGATAAGATCAGGTGGTGGCTGGGGGACTAGATCATTGTAGCACCTATAGCACAAGAAAACAATAACTAACAGTCAAAGCGCCTAAGGATTTCATGTATTTTGACCCACTTAATCCTCACAATAGCATTATGAATTTGGTGCTTTAATTACTTTCATTTTACACATGTGAAAATTGAGATGTAGAAGATTTAAGTAACTTAGCCAAGGTCACAGGTTCAAGAAAGGGTACAACCAGGATGTAGACTCTCAAGTTAACTCCAGTATCTATTCTTTTAATCATTGAATTTGCCATGAGTAATATCAAATGTGTCACAGTCTTTTGATCTGAAAAGTAATAGATCTGACTTCTTTTTACGGGGATCATTTCATTATGGTTTCTGAGTGGAGAATAGACTCCAAAGAGGCAAAGAAGCTAAGAGTGTAGTTTAGGAGGTTATTGCAATACAGTTCTCCAGGATACAGAAGAAAGGTCTTTGTCTAGGACAGCCCTGATGGAGGTGGGTAGAAGTAGCATGAGTATGGATATAGTCTAGGGCAGTCATCAATTGTGAGGAACAAGTAAGAACTAATCAGGCAAAGAAGCATGCAAAGAATCTTCTAAGTAGATACCATTAAAGTATATATTAACTGTAATCCATATTTGCTTTGTTATAACTAATCTCGATGTTTTAATCAAATAGCAAATGCTTATTTACCACCTTTTATGTCTGGCCTCGAGCTGTAGTGAAGGAGGAAACCAAAGTTTGCCTTCATGGAGATTGCATTCCACGGAACAATAAAAATAAACACTCACACTACGATAGTGCTATTCTATGCAAGAAATGAGGTAGAAACAACAGACCAAGGTCATTTTTTGCTAGGATGATAAATAAAGGAAACATCCTCTGAGGAGTGGATGTTTGAGGTAAGACCTAAAAAATGAGACTAAGCCAAACCATCACAGAGGTGAATGAGGAACACTCAGGCAGAGAACATAGTGATTGCAAAGATACAAAGAGGTATGTGTTCAGAGAATATAGCTGGAGTGCAGTGTGAGGTTTGTGAGCAGTTTATGGTTTCTTTTAAGTGCAAATAAAAGCCATTCAATATTTTTAATCAGGTTTGTGACACTTCTTGAAAGCAAAAGTATGGCTAGCTTCTTTCCTTTTCTCAACCCATGCCTACACCCACTGTGATGAAGGATATGATTCAGGCAGCAGCTTGTAGCAGTGGGTTGAGGTTCTCTTGGCTCCACTCACCTCATTCACTATATAATTTATATTAAAATCACTTTATATAACTTAAATGAACTTAATTGTCTTAGTCCTATATCCTGATTCTTAAATGAGTTATTCTTCTAGCCACATGTCGCACATAGGATTCTTAAGACATTTTATTTTATTAGGGATATAATATGTGTAAATATAAAGTCAATAATTGCCTCTCTGACTCCAAACATGTTGTGACTCCAGACCTCCCTATCTCAGGAAAACTACCATTATCCATCTGGTTGCTGGTTAATGATTTTTCAGTTCTACTTTTCACTTGCCAACCTACTACCCATTATCTAGGTGTGTGAATTTTTCTTCCAAAATATATCACAAGTTCCTGATATTTTTTCATCTTTTCTACTACTGTAGTCTAAACTACAACTATTATTTACACAAATCAGTGTACCTGTCTGCTTGTGGTTCTCTCTGCTTCCATCCATGATCATCCCAATTTAGTTTCCACCAGCAGCGAAGGAGATTCCTTGGGAATCCAAATAAGAAAGCTATGCAAATCAGGAATACGTACGTTAATGTTGTCCTGCATCTAGAAGACTCTTTGTCTTCTTATTTCCCTAATTAACTCTTACTTGCCTCTCACAATTGAATGCAGATATTCCTTGTAGAATTTCATGACCACTGACATTTTCTTCCTTCTCCTCAGGCTGGACTGAGTGTCCCTCTCTGTTTCTAAAGCGTTCTATGCTTTCCTCTACCAAAAGCACTTTATTTTCTTTGTTGTATTGTGTGTTGACTTGCTTATGTATTAGTTTTGTTCAGAATGTGGGTTGTTTGAGGACAAGGTCTATAATTTTTATTTATATATGTATTTTACTACCTGATATGTAATTAGTGCCCAGTAAATGGTGCAGATAAATGAGTAAATAAATGTGGATTGTGATAATTAGGAAAGGTTTTGTTTTAAAAAAAGGTGATATTGGGCTTGGAATGTGAAATATTATCAATATGAAATATTAACAGGAACACTCCTTGTTAGGGAAAATAGGCCAACGATTATTAACTTATGGTAAAACCTTTATCTAAGTTTCCTCCTGGAATACTTTGCATGAGACAATGAAATACACTAATCAAGTAGTTTTGACTCCCAACACCACAAATTTTCTGGGTTATGTTTGGATCATAATCTGGCCAAATTTCTGTGCTGTAGGATTTCAGCATGTTAAAATTATTACTCTAATACGTGTTCTACTGAGGGAATAAAATACTATTTAGAACAGCAACCAATGCTCAAGAAAGCCTATGGAAGGGTAGTTTAGCTTTTATCATGAATAACTGTTCATTTTAAGCCTTAATGATCTAAGATAAATTAATGAAGCTGTATGAAGTTGAACATACCAACGCATCCTAAGAGTCAAAAGATTAACTTTGTGTGCAATATAGTTTACAGTTTTTTGGACCATAAGTGTTTATAATCCTTAAAAATCTGTTTCACCTTTGGGAAACATACTGGCATTGATAACTCAGGATTGGACACCTGAAGGTTTATAGATCTTGATTAAAAGACAGCCTTAGCCGTTTGAAACTAGGTATCCATATGAGTTCTACAAACTCAGAAAATATATATCTGAATGTATATGCATGATATCCATGTACATGCATGTTTCCATAAACATATATGTATGTATGTGCATATGTATATACATAGATTGACAAAAAGCCAGACACACATAGATGTATATGTGTATGTATATATATAATTTATGTAATTTTTGATACTCTTATGATATTATAGTAATAATACATGTTCCTAGTTTAAAATATTCACAGTATAGAAGGGTATATGTAAAATAAAAGACTTTCTGCTCCTCCCCCTCCGTGATACCCCATATCCTACAGTGGCTTACTACCCCACCATCTGTTATTCACATTTTCATTAAACCTACATATTTTCACACCTTTATTTATTTATTAATATCATTTTATCAATTGGAAAACATGTGCTGGCATCTCGTCACCACAGCTGGAATTTAGGACAGGTACACTGCCCACTACCTCTATTTTTCTGTCTTTTCCCTGCTTCGTTTTTATTTTTATCTATTTTTTGTCTTTCTAGTAGTTATATTTGTTAACAAAAAAATCACACATGTATTTACTTTTAGTTCATAATTGTTAAACAGTATATATTAATTCCTTCCTATGTAATAAGAGAAAATTAAGACTTATCCATAGCTTTTCTCTGCCTCTTGCTAACTTCTGTCAGTTATAATATAAGGTAGACATTTTCGAAGTTCTGTGATTTCTAACATGGATGTTCCATAACTAAACATTCATTGAATGTTTATCTGAATATTCATTCTATTAGAAAACTAATAACCGTAGCATGATTAAGTAAAGAATATTTTTAAATGAATAATACTAGAATTTGACCAAAGAAAATAAATTCATTTTTTTAATCGAATCTGTATCACTCAAATAAGAATTTTCTATATGCCTAGGTCAAATAAATTATCTGCTCCTATATTCAAGTATTTGCTCAAAATGATGTCTCATTTAAGTTTATTTTGTATAAAAATATGACCTTCTTGCACTTATAAAATTAAAAAAATTTTAAAGTTTTCCAGAGATTTTTGTAGTTGTTGTTTATAAAGGAGACAAGTGAAGGCCTTCACTTTCATAATCACAAAATCTATGGATAAAAATCACTTTCTTGAAGACAAACTTTATGAATTAGCTTTTCTTCTAGCTTTGATCTGTTGCTGTCTAGACAGGCTGTAGAGTGTCATCGTTGATTGTCACCATTTCTTCTCCTGGCTTAGTTCCACCAGTCTTGAATTTAGTATAATGTTATATCCTACATGTACTTATTCTTTTGCTTGAGTTTATCCTCAGGAAATCTTTCTGAAGGAAGCATGTATAAGACATAAAATATCTCAATCTGTCTAAAATTGTCTTTTAAAAAATTGATAGTTGAATTGGGTTTGGAATTACAAGCTCAAGATCATTTTCCTCAGAACCTTGTTTCATTTTCGTCAGGCATTTGGTGCTGGTGGTGGGCCATGTGATGCCAGTCTTTGAGTTCTTATTTATTTGGAAGCAACCCGTTTATATTTTCATTTCTGAAATCGTATATAATTTCCCTTCAAATTCAGAAATTTTACCAAAGTATTTATAGGCTTAAAGCTTTTATTCTACCCAATTTGATGTGCAATGAATTATTTAAATATAAGAAAAGATTACTTAAAATTATTGAAATTATATTCTACTATATTTTATCATTTTGTTTTCTAAATTTTATGTATTCTCTGATTTTGGAATTTCTATTAGTTGGATGCTACAATGCCTGTCTCATTCCATTGTGTTCCTTAATTTCTCTCCTTTTCTATCTTTTCTTCATATTCTGAGAGAATTCATTATTATTCCATCCACAGTGAATAATTTGATTTAAACCATATCCATTCAATTACTTAGTCATTTCATGCATTTAAAAAATGTTAAGAAAGCTATTTGAAATTTCTGAGAAACTTTCTTTTGTATGATTGCTTTTATTTCTCATTGTAGTGTTTATTTTTTAATGAAAAAATATTCTATGTTACCTTTCTAAGGGTAATAATTATACATTATAAAGTTCTCTTTTATTCTTTAAATTCTCTCTGGTATTTTTAGCATCAGCTGTTTTATTTGTTCATTTTTGTCTTTTCTCTTTCAACCTCTTGGGTTTCCTCAAATGTCTGATGAATCTTGCTTGTATGTTTGTATTTATGGACAAGGCACCCTGATAAACACAAGAGAGACTTAAAGGGGTTTCCTTTGTAGGTTTGTAGGTCTACTTCACCGAAGTCCTTTCCTGTATATTGGGAAGCTGACTACAGGTTTGTGGCACATCAGACTGTATGCATTGCTTGATGGTGAACTGGAATAGTGGCTAAGAGGACGAGGCTCTTGAACTAGACTGTATACAAATCCAACAATAGTACTTGGTAGTTGTATAAACTTAAGCAGATTACTTAATATTTATGTGCCCCAGTGTCCTTCTGTCTTAAATGGTGATAATAATGGTATTTATCACATAGGGGCTGTTGTAAGACCAAAATGAATTAATGTATGTAAATAATTCAGAGTATTGCTGACATATAATTATGAGGCATAGAATATCAAGTGTAGTCAGATAAACTGGGATACTTTTTCAAATGTGAAAGTTGTTCAACATATGTTTATCTTAGGCAGAACTGCCTTGCCTTTTATCTCCTGTTGGCTCCATCATATATTTTTTTATGGAAGTTTGAAGTTACTTTGATCTCTTTTGCTTCTCTCTTAGGCATAAAGACTCTTAGCAGCTTTTTCCTAGGAGAGGGGCATAGGAAATGAACTTTCTATAAAAAGCAGTTTTATGGATTTATTCTGGGGAAAAATACCATATACTTTTTCTCTGCTTGGGAATGCCTGTAGAGGAGAAGTGCCACTTGATCAAGTTATTCTATAGATAGTCACTAGTCACTAATTACCCTGTTTATTGCCAGTGTTTGTCATGAGCCTCATTGGTTATTGCCAATGTTTGAGCATGAGCCTCTTTCAAGTCCACTAGGGAGAAGAGCTCTTATGTTTTGCTGGTCAAATTCTAGGCTTTGACCTCTATTTTTAGGTTTCTAAGTCAGTATAATCCTATGAGATAATGGGTTTCTCTAGAGAACTTCTTTGATATGCACATAAGAACAATTTTCATTTTCAGGGTGTTTATGATTATTCATATTTATACATCCTTATTGTCACTTCATAGTTGGGAAGAGGAAGGGAAAATAAAAACATACATTCAATGTGCCGTCTTTAACCAGAACTCCTGCAAAGATGTAACATGAGACAAAACAAATTGCTTCCCAAGAAGAAAAATAACAATTTTATTTTATTAGATTTAATTTGCAGTTTATATTGTTATGTCCCTAAAACAAAATGTATTTACTTACTCCTTATGATTTTTTTTTATCATAAAGGTACTTAATTTTAAGACTTCTTTCTGGAGTCTTTGGGAAAAGGTGTGATAAATTATGATACCATCATACAATTTATAATTATGAAAATAATATCTAACTTAATAAAAATGCCTTTGAATATAATGGGAAATATGTGTAAATGGTAAAGTTGTTATTTGTAATCCATCTTATCTTCTAGAAAAAGTACCTTCACTGTGAAAAGTTTATAAAGAATGATACCCCATAGGAGAGAAGCCATGATTTCTATGTAAGATAAAATTAATGTTTGACACTGACATAAATACATAATTGAGCTAACAATTGGTGATCGTGAAGATACAGAGGGTAGAGAGAGAGCCTAGTGTTAGCAAAGTAAATCTTGCATTTCTACTTTACCTGCATGGTTGGAAAATATAAATTATAATAGTTGAAACCATTGATTAAAAAAAGCCAAACTCTCTAAAATATTTGAAGAGGTTTTTTCTGAGCCAAACATGAGTGATCACGGCCCAGGATACAGCCTCAAGAACACATTCCCAAGGTGGCTGTGTTACAGCTTGTTTTTATGCACTTTAGAGGGACAGAAGTTACAGGTAGATACATAAACCACTACATGTGAGGTACACATTGGTTTGGCATGCAAAGGCAGGACTTCTTGAAGTAGAATGATGAGTCTCACAGGTCATGGGTGGATTCAAAGGTTTCCTGATTGGCCATTGGCTGAAAAAGTAAAGCCTTGCCTAAAGAGTTAAAGTCAGTAGAAAGAAAGACTTGAGTTAATATAAGGCGAGTAGGGAGGGTTGTGGAACCCAAGGTTCTTGTGATGTAGATGAAGCCCCCAGGTAGTAGGCTTCAGAGGGAATACATGGTAAATTTCTCTTACTGGATCTTAAAAGATGTCAGATTCTTAGATAAATCTTCCCTGGATCAAGAAGAGACCTGGAAAGGGAAGAAGATTCTCTAGAGAATGCAAATTCATCCACAAGGCATGACCCTTTCAAGATATATCAAATAAATATATTTTGGGGTAAAACACTTTCATGTGTCTGCTTTGTCAGTGTTATGATTTCTAGTTTAATTTTAGTGGTGGTCGGTTGTGCCTAAACTCCAAAGGGAGGGGTTGTAATGAGGTATGTCTGACCTCCCTTCACATCATGAACTGAACTCATTTCAGGCTGTCTTTGGGATCCTCTTGGCCAAGAGGTGGAGGGTCCATTCAGTCAGCTGGGGAGCTTAGAATTTCATTGTTGATTTACAAATCTGAATAGTGAGGCAGTAGTATCATGGTTCTATCTCCTTGCTATATTGAATCATTGTAAAAATGTGTTCAAGTGATTATATTTATCCTGAGGTTTGTTCTCATCTTAAGAATCAAAACAAAGATGACATGCATTACAGAATCAGATACAAAGATCTTAATAATCAATTATAAAGATGGCATATATATATATATATCTTATCACATTAATTTTGCTGTAGTGAATAATTCTATAGAAGGTAGCTTGACATATTACAAAGAAAAAACTATGAAATATCCAGGACATATGTTCTTTCAAGCACCCTTCTTCCTAGCACATACATATTGCCACTTAAAAACAAAAACATTCCTCTGAAAAATTCAAATGAGATTAATTAATACTTTTTTGAAGATAATTTAATTGGATATTCCTTGATGCAAAGGATTACTGGTGCTGGCCAAGCATAATATAGACTCAGTCAGCTCTGAAAACTTTTTCAAACAGCCCTGCCAACATAGAGACTCAGCCACTGGAGCTTCTCCCTTCCCCCAGCCCTACCACAAGCATTGACCTTCAGAAATGAAGACTAAATAGAAGTTTGGTGCATAAGAGTACACAAGATGAAGTCAACAAAAACATATCCAGTTGTGCTAGGTAGTCAAATTTTCCTGTGTTCTATTCCATGGTTATGGCCAAGCAGTTTAAGTGAGATTTATGAAGATAATTAGGAACAAAACACAAATATCCCCACATTATCCAAATGGGGGAATAACTCCAGATGCTGCTAGTTATAGGAGGTATTTCAAGGTATTAAGGCATATACAAGAGTTTAGGAAGCAAAATTATCAAATGAGTAAGCACATGAATTGGACAAAGATTTTCATATGGTCTATGCACAAAATTGGATTTTAAAAACCCTATAGCCTGTATGTGTACAATCCAAAATAAAATGATGCTATTTGTGAGACTGTTTGTTCACTACTTAAGGCAAATTAAGTGCCTTCTAATTATAGTGGTGTTTGTTCTGTTCAAAGAAGTTAAAGTTCTCATTCCCTGATTCATTTGACAAAAACAAACTTCAGTGAGCAATGTGAAGTAAAGAAGGGAGAATAAGGTGAAGGAAGAGAGGAGAGTTCAACGAGGCATTTGACAGTTTTTTAAGGTATAGTTGAAGGTACCTCACTTTGCAGACACACATACACAGACACATACACATGCAAACATACACACACCCTACCAAACAATGTGGAGAAATAGGAACACTTTTACACTGTTGGTGGGATTGTAAACTAGTTCAACCATTGTGGAAAACAGTATGGTGATTCCTCAAGCATCTAGAACTAGAAATACCATATGACCCAGCCATCCCATTACGGGGTATATACCCAAAGGATTATAAATCATGCTGCTATAAAGACACATGCACACGTATGTTTATTGTGGCACTATTCACAATAGCAAAGACTTGGAATCAACCCAAATGTCCATCAGTGACAGACTGGATTAAGAAAATGTGGTACATATACACCATGGAATACTATGCAGCCATAAAAAAGGATGAGTTTGTGTCCTTTGTAGGGACATGGATGTAGCTGGAAACCATCATTCTCAGCAAAACTATCGCAAAGAACAGAAAACCAAACACCGCATATTCTCACTCATAGGTGGGAACTGAACAATGAGATCACTTGGACTCAGGAAGGGGAACATCACACACCGGGTCCTATTATGGGGTGGGGGGAGGGAGGAGGGATGGCATTGGGAGTTATACCTGATGTAAATGACGAGTTGATGGGTGCTGACGAGTTGATGGGTGCAGCACACCAACATGGCACAGGTATACATATGTAACAAACCTGCACGTTGTACACATGCACCCTAGAACTTAAAGTATAATAATAATAATAATCATAATAAAAAGAATGTATGATTCTTTTTTACCCTTTTTCCCCTTTCTCTCTGTCCTTCCACAAAAATAAGATTATCTCTGACAGAGAAATGTTTGTTCAAGTCAACTAGGTCCTTTGTATACTATATTCAAGGAATCCCACAAGGAAGCCAGGAAAACTAATTTTCCAAATGAATATCTCTATAAGGAATGTTACTTTGTGTGTATGTGTATTTTCAAATCACCCTTTTGATGCATACTTAAGGACTATATAAAAAGCAAAGCAAGCACTACATCTTTCTGCTTCTACTGACAAGCAGTGGTAACTAACTCTTAACAAATCAAGTGTTCTGCTAATGTCTAAGAAATCTAAAAGAGATTGACATTTTGCTCTGGACAAAAAGGGGGAGATGTGTATTATTTTTCTTATTTTGTGTCAACATGTCTTGGAGCCATCCACTTAGTATGAGATTAATGCCTTTAATTGCTTGAAATAGAACATCTGTGATTATCTATCATATTTGATCATACACGCCACTATCAATCACTCAGGAAAATAACACCCAGTAAAGGTTTATCTGTGGATAGACTGTGATAAAATCAGCATCCCACGTTTTGACATATGTTTTCTCAGAAGTCACTAAATCTACATATGCATGAGGTATTTTCTTATACAGAATTCCTCTAGAGTTATCTAGTTTTGCAGATAAATTTAAACAACAACAATAATACTAGCTAATGTTTTCTGACAGCTTAGTTTATAGAAAGGATTGTTTAAGGTATTTTAAATGCATCCTCTCGTTTAGTCCTCAAATCCACCCTTTGGGGCAGGAATTACATTTCCCTTTCCTGATGAAGAAACAGATGTCAGATGGTCAGTAATTTGTGAGTAATTTTTTAGTAAGCTTAGGCAGCTAGTAACTGGCAGAGTCAGGGTTTGAACTTATGACCGTTTCCTTCTAGTGCCTGTAGTCTGAATCATTGCATAGTATAATTTCTAGTGCATTTTGGATAGGTTATTTTATATATCTCTCCAAAAGATGCCATATTTTTATAGTTTGTTATAGGTGAGTTGTCTGCTCTGGGTATTTTGCTATCTCAGTAAAACCCAAAGCCATATTGAGTCATCACTATAGAAGGAAGACCTAAGATGTTCCAAGAAAGTGATGGATTTTGAAGAGCAATCTGAGAACAGGCAGAGTGACTATGCATCAAAAACAGGAGGCAAAGCTATTCTCTTTGTGTGAGGATTATAGAGAGAAAAGTTAGAGATCTCATATGGAGAGAATAAGAAATATGTGAAGAGAAATATCAGACAACTTTTTGACAAAGTACAGGCTTTCAAAATGGTAACAAAACCAATACTTATTGTATGAAAATATGTTGACCTATTTTCTTTTATGAAATAGTTCTCATATATGAAATACCTTTTATGAAATATCTGATATATATATCAGATATATATATATATGAGAATCAACACATATGTTCTGGTATGGGTTTTTTGTAGGGTTGTATAAAAAGTCTATGTTTATATATTTAATATGTTTTCATATATTATGATTGCAGATGGTACAGTTTGTGTTGCTGTATAGGGTTAATATTGGTGTATCTAGGATTAGTAGGTACAATTCTCTTAGTTATATGTAGTATATATATGTGTGTGTGTATATATGTGTGTGGGGGGGGTGTGTGTGTGGGGGGGGGTGTGTTTGTGTGTGTATATATATAGTCCCTAAGAATGCTCTTTTTATAAATGGAATCAATGAATGTATTTGTTACATCAGTGCGTATAGATATATAGCACTAATATATTTATGAAGCGATTATCTGTTGCTCCAGCACTGTTAACAATTTAATCTTTTCTTTTGGCCCTGGTCCTTTCACACTGCATATGTTTGCATGCAGAATCTTTCAACCTCCAGCAAAGCTACTAAATTATAATGCTAACCAGATCTTAGTGTCTCTGATAGTGTCTGCCTTTGCAGACAAATAGCTCAACTCAGAATAGCAGTAATTTGCTATCTCCCTGTGGCTGGTTCACAAATAGAATATTTGGCAGGGATGAGGAGAAGTGAGCAAGAGTAAGTATTGTTGTGGAGAAAGCCCAGAGGGAAGAGCCCTTCTTCTATTATGAAATTCATGATGTGAGAAATGGGACATCAAACTGTGTGCACAATGTGTATTTAGGCAGCACTATCCTTCTTTGAAAGAGAATCCCCTTTTCTGTGTTATTTAAGAGCATGAGATCACAGCTACTCTGTATTCCTGTAGCAGGGAATGCTGGGCATATGGCTCAATTCTATCATGTAGGCAAAAGAGGCACCAACAGAATCTCAAATATTGCCTGTGTTATCTGAGGAACCTGTGGTACAATGGAAATAACTTGAAACAGGAAAGCCTAACATTCTAGATTATGAATCAAAAGAAAAACTGAACTCTCTCAAGTGACAGAATTACTTTTTGGATATTTGTCACTACAAAGGTTAAAGTAATAGAAGTTTGTGTTCCTTTTACTGTTAATTCTAAAAATGTAAATGCCTAGGCTGCTTTGTTATTTCTATAAGCTATTTAATATTATTGATTCTTTAGACTAATCCTGAGATTTATATATATTTTCTCCATTTTATAGATAAGTTAATTGAGACTCAGAGTGATGAACAATTTGCCCAAGGTCATAGAGTTATTAAAGTAGTGCAGGTGGGAGCCTTACTCAAATGTGTCAGATGCTAAAAACCTGCATGCCTTTTATTATGCCATATTATTTCATTGCAAGAAAGAGAAGGAGGCTCTTTATTAACTGGACTTTTTGCTTGATTTTCTATTAAGATTTCCCTTGTGCATTTCCGTCACCAGGTATTCTGCATGAGTACACTTTGCAAAAATGCTTTGCATTTCTGAGTAAACAGTTGCCATACTTTATAATTAAATAATCTGTTCTTATTTAAAAAATACATATAATAAATGCTAGGAAGTCCAATTCTCCTAGTTTGAACCTTATAGGACTCAAACTTTGAGCTAACTTTGTTTCTAATATTTAAGAAGGTAAAACTTTAGGGGAAAATTAGTTTTATATGTTAACTCACAATTTTGAAGTAACTGGTATTACATGGGTACAATTTATGTTCCATCATATGGACCTTGATGTATTCTAACCTACCTTGTGCTGAGACCAGCTGGGTCGGGGAGACCCTAACCCAGCGGCACTAGAGGAATTAAAGACACACACACAGAAATATAGAGGTGTGCAGTGGGAAATCAGGGATCTCACAGCCTTCAGAGCTCAGAGCCTCGAACGGAGATTTACGCACGCATTTATTGACAGCAAGGCAGTGATAAGTATTGTTTCTATAGATTATAGATTAACTAAAAGTATTCCTTATGGGAAATAAAAGAATGGGCCAAGTAAAGGGATGGGTCTGGCTAGTTATCTGCAGCAGGAGCATGTCCTTAAGGCACAGATTCCTCATGCTATTTATTGTTTGTGGTTTAAGAATTCCTTTAAGCGGTTTTCCACCCTGGGTGGACAAGGTGTTCCTTGCTCTCATTCTGGTAAACCCACAACCTTCCAGCCTGGGCGTCATGGCCATCACAAACATGTCACAGTGCCGCAGAGATTTTGTTTATGGCCAGTTTGGGGGCCAGTTTATGGCCAGATTTTGGGGGCCTATTCCCAACACCTTGTATTATGAACTAGTCTGGTTCCCAACACTAAGCGAGAGGGGACATACAGAAAGAACTTGAAGAGAAAAAATTCAACCCTGGGACTATATAATCAAAAGAAACATTGAGCATGAATTCACACATAAAAACATTCAAATGTTATCCTGATAGTGAAATTTGCCTCAAGTGAGATTTATTAGATACTGTTCTCTGCTCCTCAGACTTGATTTTTTTATTTCTCTCCGTTTTTTTTTTTTTTTTTTTTTGAGTTTTCTTTTTTGTGTGGGTTTTGAGAGTGTGTTTTTTTTTCTCTCTCTCTTTTTTTTTGAGAGGTGTTCTCTTTTGTGGATCTCTCTGAGTTTCAGAAGAAGAAAAAACCAAGAGTGAGAATGTAGAGGAGGCATTAAGGAACTGCGAGAATTTTATGAACTAGGCAAATTATGACAGAAAAATAATCACAGGCAAAAGCACAGGGCTATTCTTTTTATATTGGTTCTTTAGTTTTTGAAACGTTCATTTCTAATTTTGCAAACTGCATAATTACAAAAGAGTGAGACTCCTGTCTTTCAGTGCAACAAGAGTTTAGGAAAACATTACCCCTTGAGAACTCTAAGTGAAATTATTAATAACAAAACTTTTTCTGAATCTAAGTCTATGCTGTTTTTTAATGCCGAAATGCCACTCCTAACCTCCCTTATAAATCTATATTGCAAGACTCAGCTATGCTACAACCGCCAATGTGAAGCTTCTCCAATTTCCATGCCACCTCCACCTCCTGTCTGCTTCCACCAGACAGAATTAATTACAACTTCTTTTTCCTTCTCACAATATGTAACTAGCCCTTCCATTTAGTTCTATTTAACTGTGACTTGTATTATAGACAGTTGTGAGTCTGCTTTCTGTGCTAAAGTGTAGCTTCCTTGAAAGCATCTTTCTATCCAACTCCACCCATCTGACTACAAGCACTGAGTGTCTGACATAGAGTGGGTGCACAATCTTTGCTACCTTTAAACTGAATTGAAAGTTAATTTCTAGCTAATTCTCCGGTCTAAGCAGAATGTGAAGTATAGGACTGAGGTTATTTAGCAAATCTGGTTATTAAAGTTCTATATTCTTGTATACTCAAAGCTACTCTACAAATTAGTGCTGAGACCACTTCAAAAGCTGCTGAAGAAGTTTTTCAGCAATACCGTAAATTCCAAAGCAGCTTCTGATGCCTGTATTTTCCATAACATTCTCTGGTGCTACTGATAAGCAGCCAAGTTTGGCAACCACTAGTTACAAATTACTTTGTATTTTGCAAGGCAAAATATTAATAAAGTAATAAAGATATACAAAGTATATTTATTCAAATAATGTACATTAATCTCCATTTTCACGTAGTGCACAAAATAGTGTTGATTGTTGGCCTCTTCCATTAGAATGCAAGCTGTAGGAGAGCAAGAAACTTGTTTGTCTTATTTGCATCTAAAATTCAATGCCAAGTGCATGGATAATACAATCACCCCATAATTTGTGTCTCCTGATTCCAATTAGCAGCAAGAATTATTTTTCCAAATTGATAACTAAACATAGAATTTCCTGCTTGTAAACCTTTCTCTTATTCAAACATTAATATACATCAAAACAAATTATGGGATTTTAAATATATATTATTTTCTGGGTTTTCCCATAGAGATTCTTTCTTACTTGATCCTTTTTGGGGACAGGCAGCTCTGCAAATAATTCTTAATCACAACCAGTATCAAAAACATCTACTTTGATAATAAAAAGCCAAACTCTTTAATAGCACTCAGGATACTTCAAAATTGGACCACAGTTATTGCCCAAGGTTGTTTTTCATAAGACATTATACTCTAGCCATGAGTTGGTTTCGACTACTTGCAATCCTCCAAACAACTTTTATTCTTCTCAGGAATTATTCATACTTTCCCTTACCAGAATACTTTTCTCTCTCATTTGTATTCAGTGAAATTGTCATTGTAGTTCAAAATGTAGTACTAAAGTTACTCATGCCCTAAAGACACTTATTTGCCCTAGAACTTATTATTTTCTTCACTATGCTTCCATAAGAGAGTTTATACTTCTTATAATATCCATTTCATGAAATCATATTTTTTGTTGACCTCTTTCATTTAAAAGTTGTGAAGCACATATACACACATATGTACACACATATGTTGAATTTTTATATTGTCATCTTGAATACAAGTGGGCACATAATGATGCTTAATACTTTTTGTTGAATTTCATTAAAGATGTTTTACAATATGGTATATGCACATACTGAACAAAATGGCTGACACATGTGCTAATTATAGTAGAGACTGTAATAATTAGCAATAAGTGTTTGAGTATCAAACAAATGGAATGCAATTACAATAGTATGCACATTTTAAAAATAATAGTTTGGTAATTTTTTGTCTGTAGTTTTCCACGAATTAGGTTTACTTCTGTCTAACTGATTTCTTTACTTCTTATCAGTCAGCCAATAAATTTAGAAAAAGCACCCATTTATATAAATCCTCTGTGGCCATGTATTTTCATAAAAATAAATCAAATTACAAACATGAGTCGAAGTTTAAATGTTTTAATTGCATGTTATAAATGTGTAGTTAACAAATAACTGAATAAATTATATGTTGGAAACATGTAATATCTAAACTGGAAAAATCAGGTGGTTGAAAGATAAAATGTCAGTGAAATATTTTAAGCATTTAAAAAATTTCATGTAACTTTTTACTGTGTTTTGCAAAACTGTGATCTATGATGCTTGAGAATAACAGTCTTAACCCATTTTTGAATCTTTTCAAAGAAAAAGGAAAATTATTACAGCATAGCTTATTAACACTAATGTAAATAAATAATACAAATTATTTTATGCTATTAGAAATCTCTTGAGGTAATATACCTTTAAATGTTTTATAGCCAATGACAAGGGCTTTGTTCTATATAGAGACATTATTTATAGTGCTAGTAGAATAGGATTTAAACTATATTTTATTGTTTAGTTTGTTTTTTCACTCATTTGGGATAAAATATCTTTTAAAGTTTTTCTTAAGATTGTTACTACTGAAAGCAATATTTTTAAAAATCCCAACAATATATGAAAGGTAAATCTAATATATCAATTTGAAATAATAAAATTTCTAAAATCTCTCAATCAGTAATATTGAGAATTATTAATGCTGGTCATAATGATCACCCAGCCAAACCCACACATTTTATAAGAGAGAAACTTGAGATCTGTGGTAAATAGGTGGTTACTGTTTCCATTAACCTATGCTGTCTTTTTTTTACTGTTTTCATTTCCATGGTACATGCCATTGTCTTTACTGGTACTCAAACCTCATTCATAGTGTAGTATCTTGCTATTCTGTGGCCTTAGCATTTGCCTTGAAACTAACTGCACCAGAATCAGTCTTTTGATTTATGTTGTTGTTTTCACTTCAAAGACTATGCATGGGAGGAGAGTTTGTCTGGAAACATAAACAAACTATGAGCTGTGACCTGATAGTATGGTTGGAAAAGACTTTCACTTTTTGTATTACACATATCAGTCTTTGTTGCATATTTGAAGTAAGCAACTACTATATTACCTTTGCAATAAAAAGGTTTAAAAGGAGATTTAAAATAACAACAGAAAAGTTTATTTTTCAAGTGGGAAGGGAAGCAGTCAAATTATCCCTGTTTGTAGATGATACGATGTTATATTTGGAAAAAACTAAAAACTCTGCCAAAAAACTGTTAAAACTGATAAACAAATTTAGTACAGTTGCATAATACAAATTCAACATACAAAATAAATAGGATTTTTATATGCCAACAATGAGCAATGTAAAAAAAAAATTAATCCCATTTACAGTAGCCACACATAAAATTAAATACTAGGAATTAACTGAAGAAGTGGAAGATCTCTATGATGAAAACAATAAAACACCGATGAAAGAAATTGAAGTGGACACCAAAAATGGAAAATCATTTCATGTTCATGGATTAGAAGAGTCAAGTTTGTTCAAATGTCTATACTATCCAAAGAAATCCACAGATTCTATGCAATTCCTATAGAAATATTAGTGATATTCTTTACAGAAATAGAAAAAAAAAATCTAAAAATTATATGGAAGCATGAAAGACACAGAATAGCCAAAACTATCATCAGCAAAAGAACAAAATTAGAGGAATCACATTATCTGACTTCAAAATATACTACAGATTTATTGTAATTAAAGCAGCATGCTACTGGCATAAAAACAGACACATAAACCAATGGAAGAGAACAGAGAACCCAGAAACAAATCCACACACCTGCAGTGAACTAATTTTTGACAAACGTGCCAAGAATATACACTGGGGAAAAGGCAGTCTCTTCAATAAATGGTTCTGGAAAAACTGGATATCCATAGGCATGTGAATAAAACTAGACCCTATCTCTTACTATATATAAAAATCAAATCAAAATGGATTAAATATCTATGTTTAAGACCTCAAACTCTGAAACTGCTACAAGATATTGGTCTGGGCAAAAATTTATTGAGCAATACCCCCAAAGCGAAAAATGGACAAATGGGATCACATCAGGTTAAAAACCTTCTGCACAGCAAGGGATACAATCAGCAAAGTAAGAGACATCCCACAGAATGGGAGAAAATATTTGCAAACTACTTGTCTGACAAGGGATTAATAATCAGAATATATAAGGAGCCTAAACCCCCCAAAAGGAAAAAATTAACCTAATTTAAAAATGGGCAAAAGATTTGAATAGAAATTTCTCAAAAAAAGTCATACAAAGGCCTATGAAAAAGTGCTCAACATCACTGATCATCAGAGAAATGGAAATCAAAACTACGATGAGGTATCAATTAACCCCAGTTAAAATGGCTGATATCCAAAAGACAGACAATAACAAAGTCTGGTGAGGATGTGAAGAAAAGAGAACCCTCATACACTGTTGGTTGGGATGTAAATTAGTACAACCACTATGGAGAACAGTTTGGAGGCTCCTCAAAAAACTTAAAATAGAGATACCATATGGTCCAGCAATCTCACGCTGGGTGTGTACCCCAAAAAGACAATCAGCATGTTGAAGAGATATCTGCACTCCTATGTTTGTTGCAGCACTGTTTACAATAGCTAAGATTTGGAAACAATCTAAGTGTCTATCAACAGATAAATGGATAAAGAAAATGTGATACATAGACACAGTGGAGTACTCTTCAGCCGTAAAAAGAATGAGATTCTGTAATTTGCGATAACATGGATAGAACTGGAGATCATTATGTTAAGTGAAATAAACCAGGCACAGAAAGATAAACATCACATGTTCTCATTTATTTGTGGGATTTAATAGTCAAAAGAATAGAACTCATGGACATACAGAGTAGAAGGATGGTTACCAGAAGTAGGTAAGGGTAGTGGGGGGCTGGCTGGCAGGTGGAGATGGTTATGGAAAGAATGAGTAAGACCTACTATTTGATAGCAGAATGAAGTGACTGTAGTTAATAATAACTGTATATTTTAAAATAACTCAGAGTATAATTGGATTGTTTGCAACTCAATGGATAAATTCTTGAGGGAATGGACACTGATTCTTTATGATGTGCTTATTTTACATTGCATGCCTTTATCAAAACATCTCATGTACCCTATAGTAGGTGGGTATACCTACTATGTACATACAGAAATTAAAAATGAAAATAAGTTAAAAAAAAAGTTTATCTTTGATTAGCACCCCTATAATTCCTGGTGTTTCTGTAGGCAGGTTTTTATAGTATATTAGGAGGTTTGCTTCTCATAGGAATACATGGAGGAAAAAAAATTAGGAAGAATTCTTCTGCTTTAGACTGCATTTTGTTACACAAAATCACAAATACCCTTTTAACTATATAGCCTTTCTCTTACATTTTCAACATTTTCTCCTTTATTGTCTCTTTTCACTTAATCTGTAAATGTGATCAAGATTTTCTTGTTCTAGAGCATTTAAAACAAAATCAAGCACCCATTCTATCTCACTTCTACCCCTTTTCCCCTTTGATCCTGCATCATTCTTGTTATCACTCATTCTGTTACTATCTTATATATGTTTTCATCCTTACAGTGTACAATAATGCCTGGAGCATAATGGGCAAACGGAAGAAAGTTATTAAGTACTCTTACTGAACTTTAGATTGATCTCTCTATGCTGTCCATTTCTGCTGTTTAACATGTACTTACAAATAAATAAAGGCAGTGATGCAATTAACCAACATTTCCCTTAAAATAAACAAAGATATCAGATGAGTTCTCTGAATTTGAAATCACTTTGTATTTATTGAAATGGAAGGGAGCAATTTCCGGCATTCGGTTAGGCACCCTCATAGAACCATGTACTTTTCCTAATCAGAAATTATCAAACTGAAATTTAATATGTTTTATAAAATTGTTTGTGTCATATCAGTCTCTCCAGGCAGAGTGACAGCTTTATGAGGGCAAGAAAAGTGTCCGTGTTGTTTACTGCTCTTTCCACAATCTAACAGTGTCCCTGGCTCGACCAAAAACTCCCTGAGGACAAAGTCTTTGCCTGGCACACAGCAAGAGTTCTGCAGCCACTTGGTGGATGAATGAATAAATGAATGAATGGACATACTGAACAGTTTTCAGTAACTTATGAAAATGAAATTACAAATTGAACTTAGGAAGGGTAGTCAATATATTTAGCAATTAGCAGAATAAATGTTGCACACATAATTTAGAGAAGTTTGTCAAGTGTTCTGATAACTATTGTAAGGTAAAGAGTATTATATTTCATCCTTGAAATCGATTTATTTATAAATATATTAATATATCCTAGTAAGTTTTGATGATTCATTAGCAGATGATTTCAAATATCCAATAGCTTTCATGTAGATGGCTTTTTAAGGCAATTGGGTAAGCTTTTATTTTTGCTTCATTCTTTAACACTAAAAGCCGAACAGTGCTTTAAAGCTAAAAGCTGGAGTGCCAGAGCCATTATTTTCTTATGTTTCAGAAAAAACCCATAAGTTATATCAGATGACAGAGCATACTCCTTTCAAGGTGGTAAATACTTTTGTTCTTTTTCTTGGAGATATATCAAACCAGGTAAGAAAACGGCAAGATTTATTCTGAATCTATAAATTAGACGAGCAGATTTGCCATATTTTTGGCTATTTCATCACTTGGGATCTGTGAGCTTTTATTAGTGGAAGTACAAGAGCATTCTTCTTGCTATAAGGTGCTATTATTTTACTGCAATTCTCTTAGGATTTCTGTGAGGTTCCCTTATGTAGAAAAATGCACAGAGCTATGATTTCATGTCTTTCAAGAGCTGTATCTTAGTGTATTAGATTATCTTAATATCTTTAGCTCTGGAATTTTATTTCTTTATTTTCACATTTTAAAAACTTTTTCTTCTGTTTAGTATTTCATTTTAAAGAACATATACATGTATGTGAGTGTGGCTGGGCAATTTTCTAAATGTCCAAATATAATTATCTTTTAGTGATACTTCTTGGTACCTTTCTTATAATTTGACTAAGAAAATTTGTTACACAAATTACAATAATTTCCCTGATGTGCAACTGAGAGTGTTCTTTGGCATTTGTAGCTATGATTTTCTGAGCCTTGCAATGTTTGTAAAAAAAAAAAATTAGAGTAGTTGATTTATATCATAATTTTAGTCTTCATTCAAGTTCCCTTCTTGTAATGTCAAATTATTGAACACTAGCATTTTTTTTTTTAAAAAAAAGGTCCAGATTTTATTCATTATGTCAAAGTTTTTTATTGATTTTTTTTTTAACCTGGGAAGTTACTGGCATATTGGGAATGTAAGGAATGTGGTTACCTCCAACAACCTGTAGAAAAGATTTTAAAAATTCCTCATGGTGTCAAATGATTAAAATACATCCCTAATAGGAGACAAATTTTCACTAGAATTCCTGGAATATATTCTTTTTCTTTTCTTTTCTTTTTCTTTTTTTCTTTCTTTTTCTTTTTCTTTCTTTTTTTTTTTTTTTTTTTGACACGGAGTCTCACTCTGTTGCCCAGGCTGGAGTGCAGTGGCGCGATCTTGGCTCACTTCAAACTCCGCCTCCAAGTTCAAGCAAGTCTCCTGTCTCTGCCTCCTGAGTAGCTCTAATTATAGGCATGCACCACCATGCCCAGCTAATTTTTGTGTTTTTAGTAGAGAGGGGTTTCATGATGTTGGCCCGGTTGGTCTCAAACTCCTGACCTCAGTTGATCCACTTGCCTCGGCCTCCCAAACTGCTGGGATTACAAGCATGAGCCACCATGCCTGGCCCCTGGAATATATTCTTGAGTTATAGTTTCATCGATGATATTAACCAAGTTAAAGGATGAATTTATTAATGAAGGAGTGTAGCTAACCTGGGAAAATATTTTGTTGTTGTTGTTTGTTTTTGAGTCAGAGTCTCCTCTGTCGCCCAGGCTGGAGAGCAGTGACACCATCTCGGCTCCCACAATGTCTACCTCTCAGGCTCAAGCAATTCTCGTGCCTCAGCCTCCCAAGTAGCTGGGATTACAGACATGTGCCACCATGCCCAGCTAATTTTTGAATATTTAGTAGAGATAGGGTTTCACCATGTTGGCCAGGCTGGTCTCGAACTCCTGGCCTCAAGTGGTCCACCAGTCTTGGCCTCCCAAAATGCTGGGGATTACAGGCATGAGCCATTGTGCCCAGCCAAATATGTTTTAGAGTGATTCTCTCTCTCTCTCTCTCTCTCTCTCTCTCTCTCTGTGTGTGTGTGTTTATTGTAAAATTGTAGTCCAGAGAAATGCTGGGTCTGAGGGATACAGACAGTCCTGCACCTATTGTCTTTCATAATAAGTTAACAAACTGCATCCTGCTTGGTACATCAGTTCCGTGTGAATTCAGTTGTTATAAGCACACCGTAAGCAATTAATCATTTGGAAATGTACTAGTAAGGTTTTGGTTTTGTATCTTCAAGTCTTGGACCACTTGTTGTGCTACTAACTTGTTACATACTTCTATTTATAGTTTTAGCAGAATTCAAATATGATATCTTTCTTCATGTATTACAAGCTTTTGATGTTTAGTAAGACCATTTGACCTAGATTATTCAAATATGTGTATTAATTTTTTGTTACATCAATCTTAGATATGAAGGCTGCTTCTTATGGAAATATTTTATGTTTAACTTACTCAAGGTGGGTATTTGTCCTGAATTACACAAATACCTAAGACAAGAACATACAGGAAGTGGAAATAGAGTCAAGTAAATTGTCACAACCAAGATTAGTAGATGTCCGTGAAAAGTAAAGATTTAAAAAACAAAAAACAAACAAAAAAAACAGAAAAATGGCTTAGAATCACCACAAGCTATACATAATTGGTGCCAAGTTGGTACTACTTTTTATCGAAGGCAGCAGTGTGAACTAAATACTATTTATAACCTACACCAATTCTCCTTGCCTCTTTTGGCTTTGACAGTGGCTGTTTCTGAAGGAATATCTTCAAGGTAAAATATATTTATTGTATTACTATTAGGAGAATTTCTTCAGTTATTTATTTAAAACTTTAGGTTATTTAAAAAGAAGGGTAGTTTTAGCCATGGCAGAAAAATAGGTGTTAGATTTCCTCTCCAGATGCAAATAACTACAAAATTAAATAAAATATCTAAAACAATGGTTTCTATTCATAAGAAAACAGACAGCAGAGAGATGTGTTTTTGATAGAAGGAAAACACATGAGTTAAACTTTAAATTCAACCTGATTTTCTTTTTAAGGACACTTTGCAAAACATGGTACAAAGCAGTGAACCTAAACAGTTACCAGTAGTCTATCTAGTTGGAGAGACTGGAGCTCAGGCATCCTAAGGTAATCAGAATTCATTGGGGCAGGCTTTTAGAGAAGAAACTAAGGGAAAAGCTCTAAAATCTTCATTGAGTTCCCTTGAGACTTTATCAAAATGCTAAACTGAGTATACTTTGAAGCATAAGAGAGTAACTGCTAGGGGAATTTGAGATAAATAAATACTCTGGAATTCACATAGTACTTGGAGACACTGGATTTCTCAACAGGAAAGTAGAGAATCTCACTGAATATTATTGATCCTTCAAAATCACCATGCCTTAGCAAGAGGACTAGTCCATGTATGCTTTGTCAAAATCCTGAAAACAATCCTCAAAGTGTCATCTACCACCAACTTCTTTAAAAGAGGACAAATAAATGCAATCATGCAACAATATGTCATTCACAATATTCAGCATTCAAATAGACATGTAGATCCATAAATAGGAGAAATATCACAGTTGCTAAAATTAGTTGCAGAAGTAATAGGAATGTTAGGATTATCAGACAAGGGATTATAAAATAAGTATTATAAACGTGTTTGAAGATTTAAAGTAAAATATACCATGACTAAAACACAGATACAGGGATATAAAATGTTTTATTATAAATTATGATTTTTTTACATTTTTAATAATAATTAATGGAGACGGGCTTTCACTATGTTGCCCAGGCTGGTCTTGAACCCCTGGCCTTAAGCAATCCTTCTGCCTTGGCCTCTGAAAGTGCTGGGATTACAGGTGTAAGCCACTTTGCCTGGGCTTAAAATTACTTTTAAAAACAGTTTCCTGGACATACTGGAACTGAGAAATTAAAACATCTGAAATAAAAATATTACTGAATTGAATTAAAAGAACATTTTATTCTGTAGAAGAAAGATCTGGTGAACCTAAAGGCAAGATAATGGAAAGTAAGCTGAGTTAGAGAATAAAAAAATGATTGCAGCTCAGTGACCTATGAGATAATCTTATACAGTCTAAATTATGTGTAATAGAAGCTCAAAAAAGGAGGATAGATAAATTAGAGTGGAAATATATTTCAAATATTAATAGTCATATTTTTTCCAAATTAGAGAAAAAATGTCAAAACAGAGATTCACGAAGTTCATGAGCCCCAATCAGGATGACAACATGAAAAGCACAACTTAATCAAATTACTGAAAACCAGAGATAAATAGAAAACATTTTAAATTGGTTAGAGAAAAAAGACATCGTATGCAGAAGAAAATAGGAAAAAATGTACTGCTGAGTTTACGTTGGAATCAATACATGGCAGAAAATAATGAACTTATAACATTAAAAAACAGGAAAAAATTATCTTGAATTATATACCTAGCAAATATCCTTGCAAAAGTGATGGTAAAATAAAGATATCTTCAAATAAATAAAAGTTGGGAAATTTTGTCACCAGTAAGTCTGTATAGGAAATATTG